>NC_090448.1:43343608-43652315 GCF_031143425.1 Pleurodeles waltl
CCAGTAGAAGCTTCTTTGCACCCGCAGCTGGCATTTCCTGGGCATTTGCCCATCTCCGACTTGCTTGTGACTTTTGGACTTGGTCCCCTTGTTCCACAGGTACCCTAGATTGGAAATCCACAGTTGTTGCATTGTTGGTTTGTGTGTTTCCTGCATTATTCCTCTAACACAACTTCTTTGTCCTTAGGGGAACTTTAGTGCACTTTGCACTCACTTTTCAGGGTCTTGGGGAGGGTTATTTTTCTAACTCTCACTATTTTCTAATAGTCCCAGCGACCCTCTACAAGGTCAAATAGGTTTGGGGTCCATTCGTGGTTCGCATTCCACTTTTGGAGTATATGGTTTGTGTTGCCCCTATCCCTATGTTTCCCCATTGCATCCTATTGTAATTATACATTGTTTGCACTGTTTTCTAAGACTATACTGCATATTTTTGCTATTGTGTATATATATCTTGTGTATATTTCCTATCCTCTCACTGAGGGTACACTCTAAGATACTTTGGCATATTGTCATAAAAATAAAGTACCTTTATTTTTAGTATAACTGTGTATTGTGTTTGGGGGCGTGGCCAAAATGGCGACCGGGCTGGTCGCATAGTTCGTAGCTCTGATCCCGGCCCGTGTCAAATATCCTCTAACAGGCGCCCGCACTACTGTTCGTGCGAGACGCCGTATGCTCTACCTGAGATGCCGGCGCTGCTCTGACTGGATCCGACCGCGGCGTTCCGGGTGCCGCGGGGTCGGCTGCGGTCCTGGGTGCGGCCGCCGAGGCCCGTGGAGCCTGGACCTTTCCTGCCGGGGCCGATGCGACGCGGCACCTTTAGTGCCGAGGCAGCTGCGTCGCGGGACACGGACGGGTTCCCGACGCGCTGGGACTTGACCCGTCTCCCGGGGCAGGAAGGCGGGTGCCGAAGAAGGTGAGGAGGCGCTTGATCCCCTGCTCCGGGACCACGCGCCTGGGGGCCGCGTTCGACCCGATGCGCTCGGCCCGATACGGCCACACTCCCGTGTGAAGCCGGCTGGCTCCACATGACAGGTACCGCTGGGACGTGCGGCCACCATTGAGACTCGGGGGTGCCGTGCGGGCTGGAGCTGCGTTCCCCGCGAAAGGGGAGGGGATCCCACCGGCTGCCCTTGAATCTTGGCTCTACACCCCCAAAAAAAAATCGGATGGCATTGAACAGGCGTTTCCTTGCGCATTAAGCCTGGGCTAACAAATAACCAAGTACTAAGGAGGAGAGACAATTGGGAAAGCAAATAAATAACAATTTAAAAAAAACAAAAAAAAAAAAAGAAAAGAAACAAGAAGAGTTGGGACCACCAAAGTTCAAGTAAACTGAGCCCTACCAATCCCAGCTTCCAAGCAGCAACACAGCAATAAAACGGACCCCTTCAGAAAATAATACGTATAATAGGGCACTACAGTATATCCTCCTGCGGCACTGCACCGGCGGCGCTAATCGAGCCGCAGCGTTCCCACCAAGGCTCTCACCAGACATAAAAGCCCTGAGGCTCTCCACTACAAAGAGGATACACCACACAAACAAAGTATTGCTATCTTATCTTCACTACTCCAAACAGTGCTGCTGACCCCAAGTTAGGGGCCCTGCTTCTTTGCAAGCAACACGAAATCCTGACGGTCACGGTGCCCTAGAACCCGTAAGCGGTATAACTTCTTTGCCTGATACGCAGCAAGATTTCTATTTTTCAGGAACAAGCCTCAGCAGTCCTAATCAATCGAAGCCACTTCAAAAACAATAGTTAACAGCAATACCGTCACGTAAATAATCAATGGGCAAACCAAAGACCCCACGCGTACCTTCTGGGAATATGGATTCTGATGCCCCACCCCCACCTGCGGAGGCCTCGACCACACAACAAGCACTACAAAAGATGGAAATAACACTCCAAACGCACACAACGCAATTTGAAAAGATTTTACAAGCCATACTGGACACCAAAATTACTCTGGAAGCAAAAATAGGTTCGGTAATCGAAGACGTCAACATATTGCGTGCAGACCAACATACGCTAGCTGAAAAGGTCGCAGGCTTGGAAGCAGACACGTCACACCTCTCACCAGCGATAACCAAACTCCAGTCGCAAATGGGGGCTGTAACAGCTGAACTAGGGATTCTGAGGCGCAAAGCTGAAGAAGCAGAAGGAAGGTCAAGACGTAATAATATCCGCTTCGTGGGCTTTCCTGAGCGCGTTGAGGACCCATGCGCAGAACTGTTCATTGAGCAATGGCTAATAGAAACAGTACTGAAGGACAATGTCCCGAAATTCTTTTCAATAGAACGCGCCCACAGGGTTCCCGGAAAACCCCCACCACCTGGCACTCAGCCTCGCCCACTAATAACAAGACTCCTCAACTACCGTGACAGGGACCTCGTACTGCAGCTGTTCCGAAAAGCAGGCCCAATGCGCTTCGAAGGGGCAATCATATCGGCCTATCCAGATTTTACAGCAGAGGTACAGAAAAAGCGTAACTCATTTTTTCGGGTCAAAGAGCGACTAAGAGACCACAATATCAAATACGCTCTGTTGTTCCCGGCCAAACTTCGAATACAGGACGACACCCGCACCTTCTTTTTCACCTCACCAGAAGATGCATGGACTTGGCTACATGCCAAGGGACTCGCTGACCCTCCCAATACAAGAAATTCCAAAGATAAAAATCACCCTCCTAGTGGCAAACGCAAACCCAGCAGGCAACCAGACACTAAACCTACTCCTGAACAGTCTCGCGTGGAACGCTCTCTATTATTGCAAACCACATCCCTTTTCGCCAATGCATCCCCGGGGTCTGTATCGACGCACTCGGGATTAGAATCCGAGCTTGGGATACTCTCTGACTCTACAGACTCCGCCTGTGCCCCCAATCTCACTCCACGAACAGCAGACGACATCTGCTAATATATACCAATCTCGGACACAACGGCACACGACATCCTACAGAAGTAGTCACTAATCGTCTACTACGCTGACCTCATTTCCACCGCACTGCTGCCCCCGACCGCAGCAAAAGACTCATGGCTGGTCCCAGAAAGTAGCAGCTTCAACAAGAACATAACGGGTCGGAACCAGCATTGATTTGAACTTATTTACTTGAAACACCCCCGCACCATATGGAACGTTCTATCTGGTTGGCAAGTATTGTATCGTTAACGCCCTTGCCACAACCACAGTTACTGTTAGATATAGTTAATGTTATTGTTTTAATTAGCAGAATCATATCTATGAGGCATAATTTAGATTATAGTATTCGTAGTAAAAGCTGTTTGATTGCTAATGATAAGTACATACCAGGCAGCTGCAGTATAAATTGGCCAAGCATAATGGGCGTGAAATACACTATAGTTGTAAAAGGAGTGGGCCCACCAAACCCACAAAATCTAGACATACAAGTACAAAAGTTCCATGGCAACCCAAAGACAACAGTATAACCCGCAATATAAAATACTCACATGGAATATAAGGGGCATGGCATCCCCGCGTAAACGACAACAGATCCACGCATACCTCAGGAGACATCAAATACATTTTGCCATGTTACAGGAGACACACCTGGCTAAGTCCTCTTTGGAGAACACAAAAGTAAAATGGAAGGGGCAATTATATGGTACCATTTTTTCAACATATGCTAGGGGAGCGGCGATCTGGATAGCCCCCGGGGTCCCTTATGTTACGTCCCGCATACAATGTGACCCAGATGGCCGATATGTCCTTTTGGAAGGTGCCCTAGACGGGGAACCCATGGCATTAGCATCAATATATACCCCCAATTCAAATCAATGGGAATTCCTACAGACACTTAACAGTAGTAAACTTAATGATCCGGAGATGGATACTATTTGGGGCGGTGACTTTAATTGCGTATTAGACATTCACAGAGATCGCTCTATCCCTCCGTTAGATAATACCCTAGCTAAACGTGCTTCACTCGAACTTGCAGAGTGGGCCTCCAACAATAGGCTAAGAGACATTTGGAGAACTGCCCACCCCACACACCGTGAATATTCTTTCTACTCCCCTGTGCATAAATTGCACACTAGAATAGACATGATGTTTGCGTCAAAAGATATAATCCCAAAAATAACCACATCAGGCTATCTGGCTCGCACCATATCTGATCATAATCCGCTTCAAGCTACCCTGAGAACGGGCCGCACACACACGTGCATTCCCACATGGCGTCTACAACCAGATGCCCTCATAGATCCCCCTTATCATGCTGAACTAGCTAAGTGCTTATCGGATTACTTTGCTTTAAATAAAAACACAACAACAGCGCGCGCCACGGAATGGGACGCTCATAAAGTGGTTATACGCGGCCACTGCCTTGCAGCCTCGCTGGGGGTCAAAAGAATTCTTAATAAGGAATTACTAGAGATAGAATTAAAAATGCGCAGGGCAGAGACCGAGACCACCACTAGCGGGCCCTCGCTTGAAACACTAAATTCGCTGAAATCTGACTACAAAGAAGCGGATGACAGGCTCAGCAGACATGACTATAGACATTTTAAAACCCGTCAACACGCAGAAGGCGATAGATCGGGCAAGCTATTGGCATGGTTGGTCCGTCAACCATTACAGTCCTCACCCATAGGCGCGATAAGAACACACTCAGGGGAAGTGATTAACACACAAGCCGGAATCAATGAGTCTTTTCATATGTATTATCGTTCACTATATCAGCCCACTCACCCTCCAAATGAACAACTTCTTTCTGAACTCCTCTCATTGATTCCCCAAAATACGAATATCATTGACAGCGCAGCCATACTGGACGGTCCCATCACTATCGAAGAACTACGCTTAGCTCTTTCTCAAATGGCGCGCGGCAAAACTCCTGGCTCAGACGGACTACCAACGGAATATTACAGTTCACTATCTGCTCATCTCCTGCAGCCCCTGACTGAGGTATTTAACGAGGCACGTAATAGAAAGCAGCTGCCAGACTCCATGCGCGAAGCATTGATAGTGGTGCTACCAAAACCAGGACGCGATCCACTTGATGTCAAATCCTATAGACCACTCTCCCTATTAAACACTGACTGTAAACTCCTGGGGAAAATTCTAGCAAATAGACCACTCCCTTATTTATCAGACTTAATTCATCATGATCAATCTGGATTTGTACCAGGGAGGAACACTTTTTTAAATATAAGACGCCTAATACGTATATTACACAGTACCACAGAAACTGAGGCAGTGGCTGTGGCATTGGACATAGAGAAGGCATTTGATACGCTCGGATGGGAATATCTCTTCCGCACTCTGAAGGCGTTCGGCTTTCAAAGCGGTTTCATTAACTGGATTGCCACTCTATACACTAAACCAATAGCTCGCGTCAAAACGGGCCAAATGATATCAGACGCGTTCCCCATCGGCAGAGGCACCAGACAAGGTTGCCCTTTATCCCCTTTATTATTTGCTATAGCTATGGAGCCATTGGCAATTAAACTTCGTAGCTGGGCAAGCAGGTGGGGCATCCTAGAATCCAACACATACCATATTATTTCCCTATACGCAGATGATGCTCTAATATATTTGCGTAACTATACCTCCTCCCTCGCAGAAGTTATACAAATCCTGGATAACTTCGCTTTATCATCTGGTTTATGTGTTAATTGGGCGAAATCATGTATTTTCCCGCTCACTCGTATACCTACGGAACAGCAATCGGTATTACCACTACATCAACTGACGTGGGCATATCAGACTTTTAAATATCTGGGGATTCAGGTTTACCACTCTATGACAGACCTACGCGAGGGCAATCTCGATAGGCTGCTACGCTCAACTCGGGGATCCATGGCATTTTGGAGTTCCCTCCCACTATCACCCATGGGCCGCACGGCCATAGCAAAAATGTTAATATTACCCAGATTTTTATACTATTTTACAGCGCTCCCATTATCCCTGCCACGTTCATTCTTTCATAAACTACACTCTCTGCTGACTGATTTGCTGTGGGGCAGAGACAGACGAAGAGTAGCTCTAGCCATTACACAATATCCACAGGAGGAAGGCGGACTTGGCATGCCGAACTTTGAATTATACTACGCAGCAGCCCAACTCCAATGGGTAGCCACGTGGCTTAGCGACCCACCCACCCCAGAGTGTACAGCGATAATGTCTTGTGTGGCACCACAAACGATACTGTCATCACTTATGTCCAAACCTCCTTACCCATCTAACAGAAATCCCCTAGTAGTAACGGCTAGATACTGCTGGCGGAGATATGTCCAGGGCAAAACCTTAACTCCCCCTTATTCACCTGCAATACCTTTGGCTCAGGTACCAGGTGTCCGAGCTCTTTCCCATCACCATGATATACGGATAACCAAGGCACTGAACATGGGAGACTTGTACTTGAACTCTAAAGCAAGCACTTTCGCAGAGCTCGTGACTGCTGGTATCATGCAACCTGGGGCCTTCTTAACATTTAATGCTATTAACAAACTTCTACAAAACTTTTGGGGGAGCAACCCAAACGAGCCTGATGAATCCCCCCTACTCACCTCATTACTCACTATAGGAAACATTAAGGGCTGCATTACTAAATTATATAAAATACTCCTAACAGATACTTGCACTGCTTTGACCCAAGTTAAGAGCCGCTGGGATGAGGTCCTCCCCACACCAGTTGATCAGAAATCCTGGAAAGCTGCCCTCACCACGATTAAATCTGTATCCCGTAATGTTAGACTAAGATATACTCAATTCAATTATATCCATCAAGCATATCTATCTCCGTCCCGCATCAACAAAATATACCCAAACTCTAAGCCAGAATGCCCTAGATGCGCTACCCCTGCTGCTAATTTCTACCATATGGTTTGGGAATGCCACACAATACATACTGGCTGGTGCCGCATCACCGAGACGGTTGCAGACATAATAGGAAACACGCTTATTCCCACACCAGAATCCTGCTTATTGGGCATACGTCGCCGGGACAAGAATGAAAAACACACTCACAAGTTTATAGATCTTGCGTTTATAATATACAAGCGTTCGATCGCTACACACTGGAAGGCCCCTAACGCCCCCTCATTCCGCACCTGGCTTTCAGCCTTACACAGCTCCACACTAGCGGAGGCACACACTCTAAGACAGCTGCAACTCAGAGGCCAGATACAGGAGGGAGCCACACAGTGGGATCACTTTGTAATACAAATAGAGGCTAGAGATGATGATTACCCCCCTTGAAACACGCGACACGTACAGAACGACCTACACGTAAACACTTAGCAACCACGATAAGTAATAAATCATATCCGTAGTAGCGTCCCAGCCAGCCTCGCCATATCAACCCGGAAATATATAGTTGGATAACAAGCGCAACTTCATCCAGACACGAATATACAAACTGACAAAAGATCCCGAAGCCCTGCTACCCCAGCCTTTGCCCCATTGCAAACCATATAGCATGTAAACAAGCACTAACATATTTCACGCCTATACAGTTGAATATTATCGTAATCACTTAGAATACCATTAGATATACTTAAATAAAACCATAGATATGCCTATTGTTATTGTTTTAAAATGTATCAAGTTAAGTTACACGCCAGTACATTAAAAATGTAACCGTACTGTATGGGAATTACAGGTACGTGCAAGGACACATGAAAAGGGAAAAATGTTTATTCTCTTACTAACTCAAGCTATATGTACTGCCGCTCGTGTGTTGTGTTTAATAAACAGATTTAAAAAAAAAAAAACTGTGTATTGTGTTTTCTTATGATATTGTGCATATGACACTAAGTGGTACTGTAGTAGCTTCACACGTCTCCTAGTTCAGCCTAAGCTGCTCTGCTAAGCTACCATTATCTATCAGCCTAAGCTGCTAGACACCCTATACACTAATAAGGGATAACTGGGCCTGGTGCAAGGTGCAAGTACCCCTTGGTACTCACTACAAGCCAGTCCAGCCTCCTACATAATGGAGCTGGAGTTCGTAGGGGCACCTCTGCTCATGCAGGGGTACCATTACACACAGCTACCAGCACCCTGCCCTCTGGGCTAGGAGGGCCTATCATAAGGGTGACTTACAGTAACCTGGTGCAGTGACCTGTGGTGAAAGGGTGCATGCATCTTTTCACGCAGGCCTGCAGACACATTTTGCATGGGCTCCCATGGGTGGCACAATACATGCTGCAGCCCATGGGGAACCCCTGGTGCCCCCTCGCCCTGGGTACCTAAGTACCATATACTAGGGACTTGTCTGGGGGCACCTGTATGCCAAATGTGGGGTGTGCAAAGTCCTAAGCAACCAAATTTGGAGGAAGAGAGCACAATCACTGGGGCCCTGGTTAGCAGAATCTCAGTGAAAACAGTCAAGCCCACTGACAGCAGGTAAACATTGGGGGTAGCCATGGCAAAAAGAGTGTACGTTCCTTCACTGTTCAGCATGAATTAAAGTTAGTCGCGCAGAGGAGAGCGTCATAGAGTGGAGTAACGCAGAGAAGACTGAAGTGGAGTGTCATGGAGTGGTGTAGATTGGCACAAAGCGGAGGGGCGCAGAGTAGAGGGCATAGAGTGGAGCAGCATGCTGTAGAGTGGAATGGCATAGAGTGGTGTGGCATAGAGTGTCATGGAGTGGCATACAGTGGAATGGAATAGTGTGGAGTAGAGTGAAGTAAAGTGGTGTGGATGAAGTTGCGTTGAGTGTAGTGCCCAAAAACGGAGTCGTGTCATAGAGTGGAGTGTTGTGGAGGGCCATATATTGGAGGGGGCGTAGAGTGGAGGAATGTAGGGTGGAGTGGGTTAGATTGTTGTAGAGTAGAATAGAATGGAGTGGTGTAGGGTGAATTAGAAAAGATTGTCGTATGTAGAGTGGCATGGCGTAGGGTGAATTAGAAAAGATTGTCGTATGTAGAGTGGCATAGAGTAAAGAGTGTGCAGTGATGTAGAGGGAATTTTGTAGAGTGTCATAGAGAGGCATAGAGTGTCATGGAGAAGAGTGGCATAGGGTGGAGAGGCCCTGAGTGTCATGGAGTGTATTGTCGTAGAGTGGAGTAAAAGTGGGCTAGAATGGACTGGTGTGGTGTAGAGTAGAGAGACGTGGAGTAAAGTGTTGTGGAATAAAGTGGTGTAGAGTGGGGTGTCAGAGTTGAGTGGCATAGAATGGCATAGAGTGGAGTTAAGTGGCATACAGTGACATAGAGTGTCAGAAGAGTGGAGTGTCGTAGCATACATTGAAGTGGCGTAAAGTGGAGACACGTAGATTGGAGTAGCGTAGAATAAAGTGTCATAGAGTGGCGTGGAGTCACATAGCGTAGGGTTGAGTTATGTGTCGTAGAGTGGTGTAGCGTGGAGTGGCATAAGACACATGGAGTGATGTAGAGTGGTATCGAGTGGCATAGAGTGAAGTGTTGTAGAGTGGAGTAGAATGGCTTAGTGTGAGGTAGTGTAGAGTGGAGTAGAATGGAGCGGCATTGAGTCGCAATAAGTGGCGTGTCCTGAAGCAGGGTGTTGTAGAGTAGAGTGGAGTGGCAGAAAGTAGAGCGGTGTTAAGGGGGGTACCCATGGTTTGGTACCACGCTGCCATTATACACAACACATTTTCAATTGAAATGAGCATTACAGTTGCATGGACAGTTTTACTGTCAGTATTACTGTAAAGAAATGCCTCCTTGGCATGGTTACCCCCTGACTTTTTGCCTTTGCTGTTGCCAAGTTATGATTTGAAAGTGTGCTGAGGCCTGCTAACCAGGCCCCAGCACCAGTGTTCTTTCCCTAACCTGTAGTTTTGTTTCCACAATTGGCACACCCTGGCATCCAGGTAAGTCCCTTGTAACTGGTACCTCTGGTACCAAGGGCCCTGATGCCAGGGAAGGTCTCTAAGGGCTGCAGCATATCTTATGCCACCCTGGGGACCCCTCACTCAGCACAGACACACTGCTTGCCAGATTGTGTGTGCTGGTGGGGATAAAATGACTAAGTCGACATGGCACTCCCCTCAGGGTGCCATGCCAACCTCACACTGCCTATAGGTATAGATAAGTCACCCCTCTAGCAGGCCTTACAGCCCTAAGGCAGGGTGCACTATACCATAGGTGAGGGCATAAGTGCATGAGCACTATGCCCCTACAGTGTCTAAGCAAAACCTTAGACATTGTAAGTGCAGGGTAGCCATAAGAGTATATGGTCTGGGAGTCTGTCATGCACGAACTCCACAGCACCATAATGGCTACACTGAAAACTGTGAAGTTTGGTATCAAACTTCTCAGCACAATAAATGCACACTGATGCCAGTGTACATTTTATTGTAAAATACACCCCAGAGGGCATCTTAGAGTTGCCCCCTGAAACCTTAACCGACTACCAGTGTAGGCTGACTAGTTTTAGCAGCCTGCCACACACCAGACATGTTGCTGGCCACATGGGGAGAGTGCCTTTGTCACTCTGTGGCTAGTAACAAAGCCTGTACTGGGTGGAGGTGCTTCTCACCTCCCCCTGCAGGAACTGTAACACCTGGTGGTGAGCCTCAAAGGCTCACCCCCTTTGTTACAGCACCCCAGGGCACTCCAGCTAGTGGAGTTTGCCGCCCCCTCCGGCCACGGCCCCACTTTTGGCGGCAAGGCCGGATGAGATAATGAGAAAAACAAGGAGGAGTCACTGGCCAGTCAGGACAGCCCCTAAGGTGTCCTGAGCTGAGGTGACTCTGACTTTTAGAAATCCTCCATCTTGCAGATGGAGGATTCCCCCAATAGGGATAGGGATGTGCCCCCCTCCCCTCAGGGAGGAGGCACAAAGAGGGTGTAGCCACCCTCAGGGCTAGTAGCCATTGGCTACTAACCCCCCAGACCTAAACACACCCATAAATCGAGTATTTATGGGGCTCCCAGAACCCAGCAAGATAGATTCCTGCAACCTAATACGAAGAAGGACTGCTGAGTTGAAAAACCTGCAGAGAAGACAGAGACACCAACTGCTTTGGCTCAGCTCTACCGGCCTGTCTCCCCACTTCAAAAGAACTGCTCCAGTGACACGTTCCACAGGGTCCAGCGACCTCTGAAGCCTCAGAGGACTACCCTGCATCTAAAAGGACCAAGAACTCCCGAGGACAGCGGCTCTGCTCCAAGAAAGAAGCATCTTTGCAACAAAGAAGCAACTTTGAAAGAACACACGTTTCCCGCCGGAAGCATGAGACTTTGCACTCTGCACCCGATGCCCCCGGCTCGACTTGTGGAGAAACAACGCTACAGGGAGGACTCCCCGGCGACTGCGAGCCCGTGAGTAGCCAGACTTGACCCCCTGACCCCCCACAGCGACGCCTGCAGAGGGAATCCAGAGGCTCCCCCTGACTGCGACTGCCTGCTTCAAAGACCCGACGCCTGGTAAGGACACTGCACCCGCAGCCCCCAGGACCTGAAGGATCCGACCTCCAGTGCAGGAGCGAGCCCCAGGTGGCCCTCTCCCTTGCCCAGGTGGTGGCTACCCTGAGGAGCCCCCCCCTTGCCTGCCTGCATCGCTGAAGAGACCACTAGGTCTCCCATTTGATTACATTGCAAACCCGACGCCTGTTTGCACACTGCACCCGGCCGCCCCCGTGCCGCTGAGGGTGTACTTTTTGTGCTGACTTGTGTCCCCCCCGGTGCCCTACGAAACCCCCCTGGTCTGCCTTCCGAAGACACTGGTACTTACCTGCTGGCAGACTGGAACCGGGGCACCCCCTTCTCCATTGAAGCCTATGCGTTTTGGGCACCAATTTGACCTCTGCACCTGACCGGCCCTGAGCTGCTGGTGTGGTAACTTTGGGGTTGCTTTGAACCCCCAATGGTGGGCTACCTTGGACCCAACTTTGAACCCTGTAGGTGGTTTACTTACCTGCAAAACTAACAAACACTTACCTCCCCCAGGAACTGTTAAAAATTGCAGTGTCCAGTTTTAAAATAGCTTATTGCCATTTGTGTGAAAACTGTATATGCTATTTTGCTAATTTAAAATTCCTAAAGTTCCTAAGTGAAATACATTTCATTTAAAGTATTGTTTGTAAATCTTGAACCTGTGGTTCTTAAAATAAACTAAGAAAATATATTTTTCTATATAAAAACCTATTGGCCTGTAATTGTCTTTGAGTGTGTGTTCCTCATTTATTGCCTGTGTGTGTACAACAAATGCTTAACACTACCCTCTGATAAGCCTACTGCTCGACCACACTACCACAAAATAGAGCATTAGAATGATCTCTTTTTGCCACTATCTTACCTCTAAGGGGAACCCTTGGACTCTGTGCATGCTATTTCTTACTTTGAAATACTACATACAGAGCCAACTTCCTACAATTACTGTCAAAACTATACAGCTCACAAACAATAATGTGTGGAAATGGCATCACCTAGTGCATTGATTTGTTTTGATCGTATTAAAACATTTGTTTCAACCACACTTCAGAATTACAAAAAATTGATTCATTTGTGGTTTCCTAATCCTGATCTATTCTGAAATATTTTCACAGTTCATGTACAGACATTTAAATTTTCTATGCTAGAAAAAAACCTTTCCTTTCCTACCCGAGTACCCAGCAAGATTTTCACATAAATCCTCTCACTTTGAAGTTGAAATATACTACAAGGTTAAGGCATCAGCTGCAGAGATATTTATGTGCCCAGTAATTTGGCAGACATAATTATAATGGTAAGATAACTTTTTTCTTTAATAGACTTGCTGGAAAGATCTATGTTTTGTCTAGTCACAGTTTTGACTCATAAAGCAGCATAGCGGGTTAACATCATTAGAGAGTTCTCCAATACCTTGGCCACCAAAAACATCATCACCCCTTCTCAGAAGCTCTGCGACAGACTGGCAGACTTCCTCCACAGCAAGATTGTCACCATCTACAAAAACGTCAAACCCCAACCCACCACCGCTGACAGCCTCAGCCTCCTTACTCACACGGATGCAAACCCCGCTGCTATCTCTGACCACCTGCTCACCGCCTGGGACCAGCTCACTACACAGAACACCACATCATGAACTCTGTCCACTCAGGAGCACCCACAGACCCCTGTCCCCACCACATTTTCAACCTCTGGACAAAAATGATCAGCAGCAAGTTCACCGCCATCTTCAACTCATCCATAACCATGGCCACCTTCCCCGAAGTATGCTAACATGCAGAAGTCATACCCCTTTTGTTGGCTTTTTCTGCCGGGTTATCCTCAAACGTTTTGCCTTTCTCCTCCTATTATTCTGACCATCTTTATGTTGGCCTTAGGACTCTGAGCACTTTACCACTGCTAACCAGTGCTAAAGTGCATGTGCTTCTCCCCTAAAACATGGTAACATAGGTGTATCCACAATTGGCATATCTAAATTATATATAAGTCCTTTATGGAGTGGTATACCATATACCCAGGGCATGTGCATTAAATGCTACTAGAGGGACTGTAGCACTGATTGTGCCACCCACTCAAGTAGCCTTGTAAACCCATCTCAGGCCTGCCACCGCATAGCGTATGTGCGCAGTCTAACTGCCACCCTGACTGTTCATTTAAAACCTCAGTCAAGCCTTTATCTCCCCTTTTCTTACATTTTAGTCACCCTTTGGTAGGCCCTAGGTAGCCCATAGGGCAGGGTGCCATATTAAAAAAAGGAAGGACAGATTATTTTAAGTTACTTCAGTATTGGAACTTTCATAGATTAACATGCTTGAATCATTCCCTGTCGTTGAGATGGGAGTCCCCAGTACCTTAAAAAAGTAATGTCATCATACACATAGAACATAGAGGCCATAGGCCTTTCGGTTTAGTAACATATCCTAGTCGTTATTTAAAAAAGGACTACATTTAAGAGTCTACCAATCAGGTGACACCACCCTAAAGAACCCTCCTGAGAGACTCTTCTGTCCCTCAGATTTTGTACCGCACGTCGTGGTAGGGAGTCTCCACTGAGCTCTGTTCACTTTTGTCCTGTCAGAACTCTTCAGAAGAAGTTCTACCGTTTTTTTCTCTTCAAACTATCACAGTTATACTTTGGACTCTGTGTATCTGTGCTTTGGGTGTCTCAAACTGACAGTTAATATGTTGGACACACCTAAGAAAGGTCGCTTCATACCCTGTGGCACATACAGAAAGAAGAGGCTGCACATTGATGACCCTTATTAGGACTGTATATACTGTCTTTATCCTGCTCATAAAACTAAAGACTGCAAGATATGTCACACGTTTTCCTCTAAAACGTTGAAGGACTGTGAAGGGTGACTCCTATGGCTACAAAAGCTCCAAACCAGAGAAAATCCTGTCTCCGACGAGAAGAGTAACTCTTCATCTGTGCCCTCCTACAAAACGCCTCTCAAGAGAGTTTGGGATGATTCTTCAACTAATTCCTCTCATGAACCACCAAAAAAGGCACCTTTGAAGTCTTCTCACATCTCTCATAAACACCGCAGCCCATCCAAGTTACCTCATAAAAATGACTTTTCCTCAGGACGAAAGGGGGAAAAAAATGAGTCAAGTTCCTCATCCAAAAGACCTAAAAAATGTACTTCTGAGCCTCCAACACCTCCATCTCAGATGAAGCACAGATTTAAGAAGCCTTCCTCTGCTCCGCCGATGGATGTCTCTTTGACAACATCTCCGTTGAGGAGAAAATAATCATTAATGATGCTTTCAATGACTAGGATTGTCACAGCAGCATGTATGGCATCGACCGCTAACACTGTCAGTGTCGATGGTGGCATCTTCCTCGTTGCCAACTTCATAGTCGACTAGCCGTACACCTATATCGTCTGCAGTAAAGATTACCTCTTCATCCACGCTCCTGTCAACAACACCGCCATCGACTGCGATTCCACCATTGGCGGTGGGTTTCCCATCAACGGTACCTACCCCATTGACCACGATTCTTTTGTTGGTGATGAGACTGAAGCTATTAATCATGAATCTACCATTGTCGATGTCCTCATCTACGGCCCTGAAGACGACCATAATTGTACTAAAGCAGAATGTAAGTCAGAAAATGCTCACACCGACCCATACATCCCCAAGTAAGGTGCCTTCACTGCTACCTTTACACCTCCTGGACGAAGACTCTGAAGAGGATAGTCATTTTGGTGCAGCATGTAGCCCTTCAGAGCTCCATGTTAAATGCTAGGATGACTCAGATGAGAGAAGCTGTTACGAACAAGAGTTTATGCCCCTCAGGAACACTATTGACACTCTCAACCATACCAAGAAGACATGGAATACCTTCCATCAACACTTCTATCCGACTTACAATTCATGCTGTCATATTACAGTAAAAGGTTTCCTCCAGTGTCTGATCCTGTTCAACACACTCCAACTACGACAGCTTCAGTGCCTCCTCAGACTCTAACTCCTCCTCCTACGCAACAATTGCCTCCACCCTCAACAGTAGTCCTTTCTCCACATGTAACACATTTATATGATCCTGCTTCATCTGAAGAGGAAAGAGAAGAAGGTGAACTACATGACTACCATAATGAGTGGGATGACTGTGTTGACAACACCTTCATCTCCATCACCCTATCCCCTGCCCCCCCCCCACCTCACTAGAATCTCGTCAGGAGGACATAGGAGGTTTTTACAACCTCTTAGAAAGAGCAGCGATACACTTTGAGTTGCCTATACCTGCAAAACAAAATTACTTTTAAGGAACCTTTTTGAAAAACTGTCAGGGCCATGCCCATCATTGATTAGATTTGGGATGAGGGCCTAAAGGTTATGTGTAATCCAGCATCAGTTGCAGCAGGTTTGCAACGGCTTGATAAAAAATTACAAGGCCCTGGAGGACGCACCAGCCTGCCTAACAGGTCACCCCAAACCAGACTCTGTCATTTCTCTGGTGGCACAAAGAAGATTGAGGAATCCATCCACACTCCTATCAGCACCCCCCGAACAAGGAGGGTGGACGCGTCGATAACATTGGGAAGCGTGTTTCGGCCATGTAGCTCTCACAGTGAGAGCAGCAAATTCACTGACTCTACTTCCCGATATGATCGGCAGATGTGGTCTGATATTTCCCCATATCTGCACAAACGTCCAGACTGTATCAAAGGGGAGGCTGAGAAAGTTTGCTAGAAGGTGAACGCACATCGTCAGAGGTAATCGGTTGTGCTATGGACTTTGCCACCACCAGATTCAGGCAGCTGGCGGGGGCAGCGGGATTACACCATCAAGACTGGCTTAAAGCTACTATTTTCAGTCCAGAGGTTCAGACAAAATATTTGATTTACCTTTTGAAGGTGAAGCTTTGTTCGGGAAGCACATAGACAATGCTCTCCAGGCAATTAAAATGGATAAAGAAACAGCTAAGTCGTTAGGGACCTTACAATACAAAAAGCTGCCCTTTTGTGGTGCTAAAAGAAGAGGGCTACCCTCTTATAGAGTGGGATACCAGCAATACTGCTATACCACATATTCCTCCACTAAACAACAATTTTGGTCCCAGTACCAACAACGACAGCCACCATCAGCAGCCTATACCAGACCTCTTCCCAGAGGAAAATCTGGACAACAAGGCAAGGACACCAACCGCAGACAATGATTTCTTTCAGGTGCCGGCTACTTCCCTCCCTTTTCCAACCAGGGTAGCAGGGAGAATAACCCACTATCTACAGCTCTGGAGACATATAACAGATCAATGGGTTCTAGATCTAGTTCGGTTCGGACTCACGTTGAAATTCATCCAAACACCCACGAGTCCTGCCTCGACCTTCCATCCAAAAACATCTGTGCCTTCTCAAATGGGGAGTTAAGACCATGCTCAAGAAGAGTGCTATAGAAAGAGTTTCTTTATCTCAGAGAGGAAAAGGTTTCTACTCCTGTTTCTCTTTAATTCACAAGAAGTCAAAGCAGCGGAGACCAATTCTGGATTAAAGAAAGCTCAACAAATACCTCAAAAAAACAGTCATTCCATATGGTGACATTGCAAGATATATTACAACTCCTCAACAGAGGAGACTACATGTTGTGCATAGACCTTCAAGATGCATATTTCCATGTTCCCATCCATCCAAAACATAGGAGATTTCTCAGATTCACAATAGCAGGCACTCAGTTCCAAGTGTTACCCTTCGGTCTCAAGTCCACCCCCGCATTTTTACAAAATGCTCATCACCTATAGCGGCCTTCCGCAGACAGCAATGACATCAAGTCTTCCCCTGTCTTGACGACTGCTTGGTCAAGGCTCCTTCCAGCCAGTCCGCAATGGCGTCCACCATGGATTGCACATGCCCGTTCAACAAGTTAGGTCTCACTCTCAGTCCAGCCAAATCAGTCCTTCAACTGTCTCAACGGATAACGTTCCTAGAAGCCATGCTGGACACAACACTAAACAGGGCATGCCCCTTGACAAAGGCAACAGAGACTGATCACTTTGGCAAAGCTAGAACAAAACAAAAGTCACTTTCTGTTCGCCTTTAAAAGTCTCTCAGGGGTATGATGTCTTGCCACATAGGTTCTCATTATCCTAATGAGACTAATAATCCCACACCAGGAGACACCTGTCAGCCCAATTCGGGTTTTCTGGCTAACTAGCAGTACCTCATCTCCACCGAGCGGGGATGATGGTGGCAACCCGGTGCATAACAGAGAGGACTCCTAAGAGGAATCGTGGTCGATCAGATCTCATCCCTTTCTCTCAGGTACATTAGTCTCACACAGGCAAAGCCAAACAGGCAGATTATAGTTCAATAGCGGTTGTTGAAGTAGCTGCATCTTAGATAAAATGGCATGTATTGCAATAACTAGGATGATAACACACGCTAGAAGCAACATGGTGAAAAGAAGAGTGTAGGAAGTTGGCTCTGTATATACTATTTCAAAGTAAGAAATAGTGTGCACAGAGTCCAAGGGTTCCCCTGAGAGGTAAGATAGCAGCAAAAGTAGATAATTCTAATTCTCTATTTTGTGGTAGTGTTGTCGAGCAGTAGGCTTATCAGAGGGTAGTGTTAAGCATTTGTTGTACACACACAGGCAATAAATGAGGAACACGCACTCAAAGACTTACTCCAGGCCAATAGGTTTTTATACTGAAAAATATCTTTTCTTAGTTTATTTTAAGAACCACAGGTTCAAGATTTACAGTTAATACTTTAAATGTAAGGTACTTCACTTAGATACTTTAGGAACTTTGAATGAAAACAGTATCATGTACAGTCTTTGTAAAAATTGAAATAATCTATTTTCAAAGTGGACACTGCAAAAATCAACAGTTCCTGGGGGAGGTAAGTAAAGGTTAGATTAGGAGGTAAGTAAAACACTTACAAGTCTCAGTCCTGGGGCATAGGCAGCCCACCGTTGGGGGTTCAAGGCAACCCCAAAGTTACCACACCAGCAGCTCAGGGCCGGTGAGGTGCAGAGGTCAAAGAGGTGCCAAAAACACATAGGCTCCTATGGAGAACAGGGGTTCTCTGGTTCCAGTCTGCCAGCAGGTAAGTACCTGCGTCGTCGGGGGCAGACCAGGGGGGTTTTGTAGAGCACTGGGGGGGACACAAGTAGGCACACAAAACACACCCTCAGCGGCACAGGGGCGGCCGGGTGCAGTGTGCAAAGCACGCGTCGGGTTTTGTATAGGTTTCAATGGAGGGACCTGGGGGTCACTCTAGCGGTGCAGGCAGGCACAGGGGGGCTTCTCGGGACAGCCACAACCTACGTTAGGCAGAGGGTCAACTGGGGGTCACTCCTGCGTTGAAGTTTGGTTCCTTCAGGTCCTGGGGGCTGCAGGTGCAGTGTTGGTTCCAGGCGTCGGTCCCTTGTTACAGGCAGTCGCGGTCAGGGGGAGCCTCTGGATTCTCTCTGCAGGCATCGCTGTGGGGGGGTTATGGGGGTCGTCTCTGGTTACTCACGGGCTCGCAGTCGCCGGGGAGTCCTCCCTGAGGTGTTGGTTTTCTGCACGTCGAGCCGGGGGCGTCGGGTGCAGAGTGTAGAGTCTAACGCTTCCGGCGGGGAACGTGAAGTCCTTGGAAGTTGCTTCTTTGTTGCAAAGAAGTAGCTGGTTTTGAACAGGGCGCTGTTCACAGGAGTTTCTTGGTTCTGTAGTCCAGGGCAGTCCTCTGAGGCTTCAGAGGTCACTGGTCCCTGTCGGATGCGTCGCTGGAGCAGGTTTTCGAAGTTGGAGACAGGCCGGTAGGGCTGGGGCCAAATCAGTTGTTGTCTTCCTCCTTCTCTGCAGGCTTGTAGGTCAGCAGTCCTTCTTCTTTCTTCAGGTTGCAGGAATCTGATTTCCTGGGATCTGGGGAGCCCCTAAATACTGAATTTAGGGGTGTGTTTACGTCTGGGAGGACAGTAGCCAAAGGCTACTGTCCTTGAGGGTGGCTACACCCTCTTTGTGCCTCCTCCCTGTGGGGAGGGGGGCACATCCCTAATCCTATTGGGGGAATCCTCCAAACTCAAGATGGAGGATTTCTCAAGGCAGGGGTCACCTCAGCTCAGGACACCTTAGGGGCTGTCCTGACTGGTGGGTGACTCCTCCTTGTTTTTCTCATTATCTCCTCCAGCCTTGCCACTAAAAGTGGGGGCAGTGGCTGGGGGGCGGGCATCTCCACCAGTCGGGATGCCCTGGGGCACTGTAACAAAAGGGGTG
Organism: Pleurodeles waltl; assembly: GCF_031143425.1. Taxonomy (NCBI): domain Eukaryota; kingdom Metazoa; phylum Chordata; class Amphibia; order Caudata; family Salamandridae; genus Pleurodeles; species Pleurodeles waltl. Next base: position 43,363,177 of record NC_090448.1, read on the forward strand.
AGCCTTTGAGGCTCACCGCCAAGTGTTACAGTTCCTGCAGGGGGAGGTGAGAAGCACCTCCACCCAGTACAGGCTTTGTTACTGGCCACAGAGTGACAAAGGCACTCTCCCCATGTGGCCAGCAACATGTCTGGTGTGTGGCAGGCTAGTAGGAACTGGTCAGCCTACTCTAGAAGTCGGGTATGTTTTCAGGGGGCACCTCTAAGATGCCCTCAGGGTGTATTGTACAATAAATTGCACACTTGCATCAGTGTGCATTTATTGTGCTGAGAAGTTTGATACCAAACTTCCCAGTTTTCAGTGTAGACATTATGGAACTGTGGAGTTCGTGTTTGACAAACTCCCAGACCATCTACTCTTATGGCTACCCTGCACTTACAATGTCTAAGGTTTTGCTTAGACACTGTAGGGGCATAGTGCTCATGCACATATGCCCTCACCTGTGGTATAGTGCACCCTGCCTTAGGGCTGTAAGGCCTGCTAGAGGGGTGACTTACCTATGCCACAGGCAGTGTGAGGTTGGCATGGCACTCTGAGGGGAGTGCCATGTCTACTTAGTCATTTTCTCCCCACCAGCACACACAAGCTGTGAAGCAATGTGCACATGCTGAGTGAGGGGTACCTAGGGTGGCATAAGACATGCTGCAGCCCTTAGAGACCTTCCCTGTCATCAGGGCCCTTAGTACCAGGGGTACCAGTTACAAGGGACTTACCTGAGTGCCAGGGTTGTGCCAATTGTGGAGACAAAGGTACAGTTTAGGGAAAGAACACTGGTGCAAGGGCCTGGTTAGCAGGGTCCCAGCACACTTTCAAATCATAACTTAGCATCAGCAAAGGCAAAAAGTTAGGGGGTAACCATGCCAAGGAGGCATTTCCTTACAAAGAGTGAAACACAAAAACAGTCCCACCCTACTGTCACTAGTAGTAACGTATATGTATATTTCCTACCTAAGCTATTTTAGAGCACAGCGTGATAAGCCCTAATCCACCCTTCAGGTTTCCCCCCTGGGAAGACATCATCCCCCATACCTGAGGAAGGAAGCCCGTTGTCTAAAAAGACACTGTCCCCATGTAGGCCAGGGATTCTTCAGTCTAAGCAAACAGCTGTAGAAAAGACGTTCAGCAATCAACATGCAGTTGTGGTCATCTGGCTGGAATCTTCCTCTAATTTGTCTGGGACAGAGAAGTGTTTTTATAATAAAACAACTGATGTTCCACGTAAGGATGTGTATGTTTCTGTGAATGTCAGAGACACTTATGCAGCAACCCTATCTGACTGCAGCCTTGAGGAAAGCACAAAGTGAAATGAATGCTGTGCTAAGAAAGCAATGCTTTCCTAAGCGAAAGAACAACCAGATAGAGAAAATAAAACAACAACGCAAATGTGGCTAATGCAAGAAAAATAAAGCGATGCTGAATAAAATGTAACTGGGCTAAAGTCCACAATGGCAGGCCTAGTTTGCTAAAATAATATGTCTAAAACATGGCTAAGATAGCTATACAACAGTCTTCCTGCATTCATCTAATCCCACACTGTTGTCTGCACATGCGTCCGCTTCAAGAAGCGTTGAACATTCAATGGGCACAGGCTACAGGAACCTTCAGCATCATACGGGTATTTTCACCTATAGTCGAATCACTATCCTGGTGGACACAACCGGTAAATCTATCAGTGTGCCTACTGTTCTTGACTCAAGCTGCACCTCTGGTGATTACAACAGATGCTTCCATGAACAGGTGGGGAGCTTACCTCCAGGATCTCCAGATCAGCGGCAAATGGCCACCTTCCCATCAGGGCCTTCACATCAATCTACTAGACTTAAGAGCAGTGCATCTTGCTCTACAAGCCTTCCTTCCTAGGATTCGGCAGTCGTCAGTGCTCATACGAACAGACAATACAACAACAATGCCCTGCATAAACAAGCAAGGAGGCACCAGATGTCGCCTGCTGTCCCAGGAAGCTCAACTAATCTGTAAATTGTGCATCCATCACAAAATAAATGACTGTGGAACACGTACCTGGGAATAAGAATGACATAGCAGACACTTTGAGCAGGTTGAAAACATCTTGCCACGAGTGGTAAGTGGACTAACACGCGCTGTATTAGGTTTTCCTCCAGTGGGGCAAACCAAATTTGGACCACTTTGCAATCTCCCACAACGCAAAGTGCCAATTCTTCGCAAGCTGGCATCCCCATCCTGGGTCGTGGCGAAACGCATTTTTGATTGCAGGGTCCGGCATATTTGCCTAGCCTTTCCTCCAAATCATCTCCTTCCAAAATTCCTCAGAAAGATGAAGGCCAAACCCTGCAAAATGATACTCATAGCCCCAGCATGGCCACACCAGCACTGGTTAACAGAGCTTCTCATCCTTTCAATGCAATGTTGCATTCCACTCAAACTGCTCCCATGAGCCAGGGACGAGTTCTACATCCAGACTCCAAGTCTCTTCAGTTATCAGCCTGACTCCAGAGTTCCACGAATTTGGTTGTCTAAACATCCCTTCAGATTTCAGGGACATACTAGCCAGAGCAAGGGCGGACGGTAGTAACAAAATGTACCACTTAAAGTGAAAAAGGTTTTGCATATGGTGTCAGAGATCTAAAGTACATCCCATCTCTACACCTGAAGAGATTTAACCTTACCTTTTGCATCTTGGTCAGTCAAGCTTAGCTCGTGCCTCTATTAAGGTACTGTAGTGAACCACGGGGCAATAACCACACAGGATACGGTCGTCAAACAGGTAGGTGATATTTAGTGTGACATAAATGGAATTGTGCCAGTGAGATGGGTGTTTTTCCTCTTTTGTTTCTTCTTGTCTTTGTCTGACGTCGCTATGTAAGTCCCTGGTCTTTATTCTTCTTCTTGGTTCCCTCCGACTCCTAGGCCTCCTGGGAAGCGCATGTGAAGAGAAGCAGAAAGATACTGATAAGTGGTTTGTTCCGCTCGTTGTGTTTTCCCCTTCTCTATCTGTTCCTGGCTTTCACACTTCTGAGTATTCTTCTTTCTTTCCTGGTCTCTATCCTTTCTTATCCTGTTTCCTCCTGGTCTGTTTGTCTTCTCTTTTCTGTCCCTTCCTGCCAGCGGTTTGTATTCTCATGCCTCTGTGACCCTGTTGTCTAATGGCGTATGCTCTCCTTTGTTTTATTTTTTGTGGCTTTTTACTGTGTTATTCATACAGGTGCTTTTTTCTTAGACAATACCCCTTTTTCCCCTCCCACCAGTGATAGCAGACTTTAAAGTCCCAGTGCTGTGTCTTGTTTGTCCCTTCCGGTTTCCACCCTCCACCCACAACCCCTTTTCCCTCTGTGTCTACTCCACCCGTCCTCCCTTCCCTCACGGCTGTATCCCCACACACCTGGCTATGCCACGCTTCTCCAGAAGCGTGGCAGGATTCTGCACTTCGTCTTCTCGGGTCGCCGCGGTGTTTTCCGACCTCTGTTCTCCACTTCGTCGTTCTCTTCTCCCCGGTTGGGGAGAAACCACTCTCCCGTCATCAAAATCCTCCGGTCTGGATCGGCCTCCTCGTCTTCCTTTTCCTCCTCGTCTCGTCCCTCCTCATCTCCGTTTCGTCCTGCGTCGTTCTCCTCCTCTCCTCCCTCTGCCGACGCCTACCTCTTTATCCCGCCTCCTTCCCGCGTTGAATCCGAAACTCGCTGCTCATTGGAGGTTGCCCTGTGGTGTTCCGGTGCACCACAGGCAGCGACAGCACAAGTCAGTCTTGTGTGCGGGCGGGTGCCGGCCAGCCCGTCACATACACTCCCCCTAGAGAGCGGCTGATGGTGACGCTCTGCTGTCGGATATCGGGATAGAAAGTCAGCGTTCGTCATTTGGATACCCGGGGAGTGTTGGATCTGAAAGGAGAAAGGCTGTAGTGCGAGGAACCACCGCAGGATACGGGAATTAGTCTCCTTGTTGTGAGCGAGCCAGGTGAGGGGATCATGATCAGTAACCAGGGTAAACGACCTGCCTGTGAGGTAGTATCTTAGTGACTCCACAGCCCCTTTAATTGCCAGGCATTCTTTCTCGATTGTGGGATAGTGTTTTTCTCTCGGGAGGAGCTTCCGGCTGATGTACAGAGTGGGATGTGGTATCCCATCCTCCTGTCTCTGGGAAAGCACCGCCCCAAGACCCACATCGGAGGCGTCAGTTTGTAAAACGAAGGGCCTCTGAAAATCCAGGCAACACAGTACTGGACCCGAGGTTAGTGTTGCCTTTAGTTGGTCAAAGCTTTGACGTTCTGCCTCAGTGAGAGGGAGAAGGGTGTTGGGACATGACTTCCGTAGAAGGTTAGTAAGTGTTTCTGCTAACGTGGAAAATTGTGGAATGAAACTCCTGTAATAACCTACCAGACCTAGGAAGGCTCTAATGTCTTTTTTTCTTTCGGGGAAATGGTATGTTCATGATGGCCTCTATTTTCTCTACCTGTGGTCTGACTTGACCTTCTCCCACGATATAGCCTAAATATTTGATGCTGGTTTGTCCCAAGCTACATTTCTCCGGATTTGCAGTGAGATGAGCTGTTCTCAATGCCTGTAAAATGTCGCCTAAATGTTTTTGGTGTTCTTCCCAGGTCATACTGTATATAAGAATATCATCAAGATATGCTGCTGCATATTGACGATATGGCCGTAGGATCCTGTCTATGAGCCTCTGGAAGGTGGCGGGTGCCCCATGAAGCCCAAACGTAAGGACCGTGAATTGATAGAACCCGGATGGTGTTGCGAAGGCGGTTTTTTCTTTGTCTTCTGGTCTCATGGGTATTTGCCAATATCCTTTTGTCAGGTCCAATGTGGACATATATTGGGCTTGACCTAGTCTCTCAAGGAGTTCATCAATACGTGGCATGGGGTACGCATCAAAGTGTGTTAGGTCAGTCTGTAATCCACACAGAAACTGGTGCTGACGTCCGGTTTGGGTACTAGTACGACAGGGGAACACCAGGGACTAGCTGATGGTTTAATAATGTCAGCCTCTAGCATGGACTGGACTTCCTGTTCTATTATTTCCTTTTTAGCTTCCGGGATACGGTATGGTCGCTGTCGGGATACCCTATCCATTTTAAGTCGAATGGGGTGTTGCACTAAGTCCGTTCGACCTGGACTTTTAGAGAAGACATCTAGGTTCTTATCTATAAATTGGGTGAGCTGCCGACGACAGGGTTCTGTGAGTATGGGATTTATCAAAGGAGTCTGAGTCCCATAGGGGATTCTTGAGGGAACAGACGGGTAGGGGATCTCCTCTATGGTATCACGTACAATATACCTGACTGGCTGTTCACACGAGGGTTCCTGACATTTCTTAAGGAGATTTATGTGGTATATTTGCTCCCTTCCTGTTCCTTGTGGAATGGCTAGTTTGTAGGTGGTGGGATTGACTTGTTCAAGAACATCATATGGTCCCTGCCACCGGGCCAATAGTTTGTTTGCACAACTAGGCAGCAAGACTAACGCCTTGTCTCCTACCTTCAAACTACGATAAACACTTCTAGCGTCATACACTTGTTTCTGCTTCCTCTGGGCATCTCTTAGGTTGGTGTGGGCCTCTTCCCATACCGTATGGAGATTTTCTCTTATTTCACGTGTGTACGTCAAGAGATCTTTTACTTCTTCCTCTGTTTCTTCCCACTGTTCAGCCAACATTTCTAGCAGGGTACGGGGTTGTCTACCAAACAACAACTCGAAGGGACTAAGGGCCAGAGGTAGCAAAGTCCGATTTTGCGAATCGGAAATTGCGAGTCGGTGCGACTCGCAATTTCCGATTCGCAAAATCGGATGCAGTACGGTGTCTCAGACACCGACTGCGAGTCGCTATGGGGTCGCAAAGACCCACCTCATTAATATTAATGAGGTGGGTCGCATTTTGCAACCCCATAGCGAGTCCCTGCACTCACAGGGATGGTGGCCTGCTGAAGTCAGCAGACCTCCATGTCTGTGACTGCTTTTTAAATAAAGCAGTTTTTTAAAAATTTATTTTGCAGCCCATTTCCTTAAAGGAAAACGAGTTGCAAAATAAAAAAAATAACGAAACCTTTTGGTTTTGGTTTTTCAGAGCAGGCAGTGGTCCATTGAACCACTGCCTGCTCTGAAAAACCCTTATTGGCAACATTCACAAAATTCCCTTTTGCGAATGGGTTACCACCAGTGTGACACTGGTGGTAACTGCAAATTGCTTTGCGACCGCATTCGCGGTCACAAAGCAATTTAGCATAGCGATGCAAGTCGCAAATAGGAAGGGAACACCCCTTTCTATTTGCGAGCCGCATTCACAATTTGTGAGTCGGTATCGACTCACAAATTGTGAATGTGCATCGCAAAAGGCTTTTTGCATGGTACAAACTGCGATTTTCGCAGTTTGCACCATGCAAAAAGCTTTCTACATCTGGCCCTATGCCCCTTGGAGGTCTGAACATGGGTGGGATGGTGGATAATACAAGAGGTAATTTCTTCTCCCAATCTTTTCCCGCCTCCAAAATGCTTTTTCTGAGGAGGGATTTAATTGTCCTATTATACCTCTCTACTAATCCATCTGTTTGTGGGTGATAAACAGATGTCCTAATTTGTTTTACCCTGAGCGATTGACTCACCTCTGTCATGAGTCTGGACATGAATGGAGTTCCCTGGTCGGTAAGTATTTCTTTAGGAAATCCTACCCTGGAGAAGAATTCTATCATTGCTTGTGCAATGGCTTTCATGTGCATGCTGAGAATGGGGATTGCTTCAGGATAACGGGTGGCATAGTCCACCAATACCAAAACATATTGTCGTCCCCTGATCGAGGGTGTGAGGGGCCCGATAATATCCATTCCTACTCTGGAAAATGGGGTGTCTATAATTGGAAGGGGTTGGAGGGGAATTGGTCGGTGTGGAGAGGGATGAAAGATTTGGCATTTTGGACATTCTGAGCAATGCTTACGTATTTCCCCAAACACTCCAGGCCAATAGAAGCGCCACAGGACGGCCTCCTCCGTCTTCTCCCTTCCAAGATGCCCTTCCCCATTATCCCCATGTGCTAGGTGTAAGACCTGCTGTCTATGACTCTTGGGGCCAACTAGTTGTAAGTCTTTCCCTCCCGTTGTACTGGGTCTCCTATACAGTAGGTTGTTTTGTATTAGGAACCTGCGACCTACCACATGATCATCCGGATTCAAAGCTTGATGCCATGCATTTTTCAGGGAGGTGTCATCGTGTTGACTCTGCCGGAAATCCCCTGTAATGGTACAAACACTACTGGCTGCTTCTGGGAAGTCGGATTTCAGGGTTTTCTGAGTCTGTATATAGTTTTTTCGCTGCTCCCTTTTTTGCTTCCTACTGAGGATCACTTTGTGTCTTCGGCTATCTTCTATACCAGCTCCAATAGGTACCTCCTCCCACCAAGTTCTAAGGATGTGTTCCTGTCCTGCTTTGGTTAAGAGGGAGGGGAAATCCTCATAGTCAGTCCCGAGGATGATGTCCTCGCCCAGATGTGGAAGTACTCCCACCCATAATGTCTTGTTTTTGTCTCTCCAATTCAGGTGGACAGTGGCTACAGGATAATAACGTTGATCCCCATGTACGCATGCGATTAATACCTGTGCCTGTGGACCCTCTTGACCTGGCAATACTAACGTCTGCCTGATTACGCTCTGGCTACACCCTGAGTCTATTAAATCTGTTCTCTCAACGTCATTGATGAAGATAGTCAGGGTATATTTCGGTTTCTCTCCTCCAGACCAGACTACCCATCCTCTGGTCAACCCGATCTCCATAGGTTCCTCAGTATCTTTTTTGAGTGGGCAATGTCTAGCGATATGGCCCCACTCGGAGCAGTGGTAGCACTGGGGGCCTGTTTTCGGATAGCTGGGAGTCGCCGTTGCTGCAGGCAGGGAACGTTCAGGACCACGTAGCATCACTGGTCGTTGTTTGGTGCTTTTTTATATGGTTGGGCAGACAGGGGAGGGAAGAGGATGTCTGCTGGCTGTAGCCCGAAAGTCTGGAGCCCGGTGATACGCACACGCTAGGTCTACTGCGGTCTGGTTAGTCAGTCCCGGTTGTTGTCTGACCCAGTTGCGCGTGTTAGAGGGTAAGGCATCCAGATACTGTTCAAGAACTATAGTATCAAACATTTCTTCCCTGTTCTTCTCTGTCGGATGTAACCATCTCCCTGTTACATGCTGAACTCTATAGTATAAGGTGCGAGGGTTCTCTTGATGCTGCCACTTGATTTGGCGGAACCTGGTGCAATAGCTTTCACTATCCAGCCCGACTCGTTCCAAGATTGTTTTCTTGATTTCTTTGTAAGGAAGAGTACCACCCAGGGTAATAGCTTGGTAGGTGGCCTGCAAATGTCCTGTGAGTAGTGGCGCTATATACTGGCCCCATTTGTCCTCCGGACAATTTGCCATGCTTGCAACTCTTTCAAAATTCGTGAAGAAGGAGTCCGGATCTTCTTGTTCTTGATTCCGCTGCAGTACACTACTTGGGACATTTGGATGAACTTTTGTATGGGCTATAGTATCTGTAAGTTTCCCCAGGTCTGTTTCGTGCACCAAAAGGTTATTCACTATAATCGTCGCCTGACTTTTGAGAGCCATCTGCAGGGCTTCCCGTTCTTCCTTGGCCTCTTTCATCTGTTTTTCACATACGATCTGTAAGTGACGCTGCTCCTCAGCCAGCTGGGCGATCATATCTGCCATAGTTGGTTTATCTTCCATTGTGGCGTGTTTCTCTTGATCCCACTTCTGACACCACTTTGTAGTGAATCATGGGGCAATAACCACACGGGATACGGTCGTCAAACAGGTAGGTGATATTTATTGTGACATAAATGGAATTATGCCGGTGAGATGGGTGTTTTTCCTCTTTTGTTTCTTCTTGTGTTTGTCTGACGTCTCTATGTAAGTCCCGGGTCTTTATTCTTCTTCTTGGTTCCCTCCGTCTCTTAGGCCTCCCGGGAAGCGCATGTGAAGAGAAGCAGAAAGATACTGGTAAGTGGTTTCTTCCGCTTGTTGTGTTTTCCCTTCTCTATCTGTTCCTGGCTTTCAAACTTCTAAGTATTGTTCTTTCTTTCCTGGTCTCTATCCTTTCTTATCCTGTTTCCTCCTGGTCTGTTCGGCTTCACTTTTCTGTCCCTTCCTGCCAGCGGTTTGTTCCTTACTCTTCTCCTGCCTTCCTCCTTCTTCCTATTCTCATGCCTCTGTGACCCTGTTGTCTAATGGCGTATGCTCTCCTTTGTTTTATTCTTTGTGGCTTTTTACTGTGTTATTCATATAGGTGCTTTTTTCTTAGACAATACCCCTTTTTCCCCTCCCACCAGTGATAGCAGACTTTAAAGTCCCAGTGCTGTGTCTTGTTTGTCCCTTCCGGTTTCCACCCTCCACCCACAACCCCTTTTCCCTCTGTGTCTACTCCACCCGTCAAACGCCTGGCTATGCCACGCTTCTCCAGAAGCGTGGCAGGATTCTGCGCTCCGTCTTCCCGGGTCGCCGCGGTGTTCCGACCTCTGTCCTCCGCTTTGTAGTTCTCTTCTCCCCGGTTGGGGAGAAGCCACTCTCCCGTCACCAAAATCCTCTGGTCTGGATCGGCCTCCTCGTCTCGTCCCTCCTCGTCTCCGTTTCGTCCTGCGTCGCTCTCCTCCTCTCCTCCCTCTGCTGACGCCGACCACTTTATCCCGCCTCCTTCCCGCGTTGATTCCGAACCTCGCTGCTCATTGGAGGTGGCCCTGTGGTGTTCCTGTGCACCACAGGCAGCGGCAGCACAAGTCAGTTTTGTGTGCGGGCGGGTGCCGGCCAGCCTGTCACAGGTACATCTTGCATCCGTTTCTCGCTTTCGGAGATCACCCAAAATGCCATCACTAATGTCTGTCAGGCTCACTAAGCAATCCCTCCAAGGATTAGTCAGAACATTTCCACCAGTGAGGCCCCCTCCTCCACTGTGGCAGCTGTACACAGTACTTTCACAGCTGATAAAACATCCTTTTGAGCCTTAACTTAAAGCGGATATAATATGTCTCTCCTGGAAGGTGGCTCTCTTCCTTGCTCTCACATCGGCAAGACGAGTTAGCGAAAGTCAAGCTTTCACCATCCAGGAACCACTTCTCCAGTTCAGGGACCATAGAGTTATTCTATGCACAAACCCTAAATTCATTCCTAAAGGTCCATCTGACTTCCATCTTAATGAGCTTGTAATTCTCAAGTTGTTTTTTCCAAAACCTCAGACTTCAGCTGAACGAGCACTGCTCTCTCTGGATATCAACAGGTGCTTAAAGTTTTATTAGGACTGAACTAAGGCTTTTCACAAATCAAACCAACTGTTCGTAAACTACAGCACACCTAGAAGGGTTTTCCAGCTAGGGAAACAAAGCATCTCTAGGTGGATATCTAGCGCAATTCTATTCTGCACGTCGGTCTTTGAACTCAAAAGTGCCTGCTCATTCCACAAGAGCCATATCCACTTCCATGGCGTTGTTTGTGAGTGTGTCGTTGGCCAGATATCTGCAGAGCAGCAACCTGGAAGAGTGCACACACCTTCATAATACAGTACTGCTTGGATTCAGAAGTCCTCAGAGATGTGGCAGCAGGACAAGCTGTTCTGAGGCATCTTTTTCAATAAAGGTGAGACATTTCTTTCCACCCGCCATCTGCTTACTTCGTAAGCACATTTTACTAACTTCTTTTATATATATGTAAATATATATATATATGTGTTGTTTTTTACACTTGATGATGTGTTGTATTTAGAAAAAATGTGTTCATTATGCTCTCTACTCTGATTCAGGTATGTGAATCTATGAACGTTCCAATACTTGAGTAAGAAAATAAGTTACTTACTTGTAATTGTATTTCTTCAGTATTGGAATCTTTAATAGATTCACATGTGACCCACCCATTTCCCTTGAGAAGCTCTTCTTTATTCCTTCCAATACAGTACTATGTATACACACTAGTGCTTAGAAAATCTGATGGCCTGGAGCTTCTCTTAGGAGGGTTTTACAGGTTGGTGTCAACTGATTGTTTGACTCTTGAATTTAGTCGTTTTTTAAATAATGACAAAGTTATGTTACTAAACCGAAAGGCACGGTGACTCCCATCTCGACGACGGGGGAATGATTCACGCATGTGAATCTATGAAAGATTTCAATACTGGAGAGTTACAGTTACAGGTAAGTAGCTTACTTTCTTCTCATGTCCTGTAATGAAAAACTCCAAATTACAATGAAGCCTGCCCGTTTCATAGGCCATCATTGGTAATTCCTTATAGTACCTTTAAGCTGTAATTCCTGATCTGAGAGGAGTAGGTGTATCATGTTTAGTACCAATTGAATGGTAATAATAAATCCTTTCCCCTGGGAAGGTTGGATTTATTACTGTAAGAAGTTTGCTCGGTAAATACTATATCAAAGTGAGATATAGTGTGCACAGAGTCCTTAAAGGACTTACGAGAGGCTAAAGTAGATCATACTAATGCTTCCTTTTGTGGTAGTGTGGTTGAACAGTTAGGCTTATCAGAGGGTAGTGCAAAGCATTTCTTGTACACACACAGACAATAGAAGAAGCACACACTCAATTACTTAACTCCAGACCAATGTTTTTATATATGGAAAATATTTTGATAGTGCACCACTAATTTAAATGTATCATGAAAGTCCAGACATCATATAACATCTCTTTGTTCACTTTATTATCTTCTTTTTATTCAACTTTCCTTTGAAACAAATTCATAAAAACATCAGCCAACACGTTTCGTCCTCAACATAGGACTGCTTCAGGGCTGCAATGCAATAAGAATAATATCCTCAATACAATAAAAAAAATATATTAAATAAATACACAATGAAAAAAGTACTCTTTTTCTAAAAATGTAAAGAGAAAGCCATCCTTAACCGTGCAAAAACAACACACCATAATCTCCAATAACAGTAAAAAGAAAGGAGAACAAGAACACAAGGGACACTTGCATTCAATATTAAACACCAGAACAAACATATGTACAAAGTAAATCTATGGCAAGGGAAACAGTAATTATAACTTCCCCTCACATCTAATTATTATAAATATATATACATAGATATATATCCAAGGAAAAACAAAATATAAAATACAAACAAAAAATATATTCACTAACCATAACAAAAAACATACAATATACATACATACATACATATAACATCAAACATATACAATACATTAAAAACTGACTCCATGCCAACCAATTAAAAAGTTGGTTAACAAATTATCAATAATTAAATATAGAAAAGACGCCAATATTTATTCCCATAAAAGTTTTAACCCTGCATAATAATGCTAATTACATATTATTAGGTAACCCAAAGATAATACCCTAACCGAAGATATAAAAAATTCATACCTTGTATATGTATGGCTTTCATGCTTGTCATCAAAAATTAATGTCAGGGTAATTCTGATGGATACAACTACCTGTGGATTCCTCACCTATTGAATTATCCCCAATGCGCACCATTCAACAGAAACTTCTTTCCAGCTCTGCACGTCGGAGAGGACGTCACAATTGCCCGACTCCACGTGGCTCCATCTGATGTCATCGTGGCAATAAGAGGTCCCCGCCGACGTGCTGACGTGAGTTCCCTTTTTTCCATGCCTTCGATAACGGTTATTTCTCCAGCTCTTGTGTCGATTGCTGTTTAAAGGGATACTTTGTGTTTTCGGATCTGCTCAGAGGAAGTCAGGATTCAAGCCTTGCAGAGAATGCGGAGGTCGTATGTCAGTTACTGACCCGCATAATGACTGCCTCTGGTGTCTGAGCTCGGATCACGACGTTCAGGAGTGTGGTTTGTGCCAGAAAATGAATCCAAAGGCTCTTAAGGAGCGTGAAGCCAAGTTGTTTTTAGCGAAGGCTAAAAAGGAGAAGAGGAGTCACCATAGATCTTCGTCTGGGAAGTCGGCGAAGAGCCATAGGAAGCGGCGCCATCACGATTCCCGGCGTCGTTCCAGAGGAAGCCATTTGAGGTCGAGGTCTCCATCAGCACGGCGCAATAAGTCATGGGTGGTCAGCCCGAGGGTGACTCCCCAGCCTTCGACTCCGCAGACTTCTCCGGCGCTGTCGGTCTTTGAGGTGGTGGAACCTCGGAGTCCTCGCTTCTCTCCGGCACAGTCGGATATCCAGGATCCGGCTCCGGCTCCACAGGAGTATCCTGTCTTCCCTACTCCGGGATCAGATCCAGCGGCATTCCTTAATGCCATGTTTGCCATGTTTCAGAACATGGCGCCGGGAGGTGGTGCGCCAGCTGGCCCCACTGGTCCCTTGACATTTAATTTAGGTGCTCCGGCTCCTTACAGACCGACGCTGTTCATGCCATTCTGTCCAGCAGGGGGTGCTAGTCCGGCGCCGATGCCGGCTGTGCAGCCGTCGACGTCGGTGGAAAGGCCTTCGATGCCGGTGTCTATCCAGATGGAGTTGTACCGAAGCCGGATGGCATCGGTTGGTAGAGATCGGCTGTCCATGGCGCCGATGGATCCATCTCCGGCATCGGATGGGTCCGGAGATCGGGTGGTGACACCTACTCAACACCGCTCTTCGACGTCAGTCAACTCTTTGTCGACGCCAGGGCTGGAGGCAAAGTTGCACTCCTGAAGGAAGGCCCTAAGATTGTTGGAGGAAGGAGAGTACCGGAGACAGCTCCTTGAGGAAGGGGAGATTGTGGAGCCCCTGGGTGACTTTCAGGGGTTAGACTGCCAGTGGGATGGATACTTCCCCAGAATGGAATTTAGCCTCACCAGGGGAGTTTACAGAGGAGGCAGCCTCATTTCATTCTGTGATATGAAAGGCTGCTGATTTCTTAGATCTCCCGCTTCCTGTTGCCCAGGTCAAGACAAATATCCTGACAGAGGTGCAACATCCTGCCACTGCTGTTGCAGAGCCATTGCTGCCTCTTAATGAGGCTCTCACGGATCCCATTGTCGAGGTATGGAGAAAGCCTGTTTCTTTATCAGCGGTGAACAGGTCGGTGGCCATAAGATATAGATCAGCTCCAGGGGACCCTGGGTTCCTTTCGAAACACCCGTCTCCAGAGAGTCTGGTGGTACAGGCGTCTTGTTCATCGCAGACTGCTCCTGGCTCCTTCCCTGGTGTGCCACCCGACAGGGAGTCCAAAAGGATGGAGCAGTCTGCAAAGAAGGTTTTCTCGTCCTGCAGCAAGGTGCTTAAATCGGCAGATGCCACGTGTATCCTGGGTAGATACATTCATGCTGTTATGGATGCGGCTAAAGCTGCGTTGCCTGATATGCCCCAGGACTTGCAAGGACTCCTTACGGATGCCCAGGCTGCAGTGACACAACTCATACAATCAGGACTGGACACCACGGACTCAGTTGCCAGAGCCATGAGAACATCCATCCCTACCAGACGTCATGCTTGGTTACGTACGTCTGGGTTCTCTACAGATTTCCAAGTCAGACTTGCCCTTTGATGGCGATAAGTTATTTGGCACTAAGGCTGACGCTGCGTTGGAATGCTTCAAAGAGTGTAGGGAAACAACGAAGTCCTTGGGCCTGCAAGCTGTTTCGACCCCTTTTAGGTCATTTAGACGTTTTAGGGTGTTTGGACGAGGGGCGTCCTTTCGTGGAAGATCGCAGCAGACAGGCCAGCAGCCCTCAAGTCTCCCTTACAGATCTTTTAGGGGGCGGGGTAGAGACCGCACTAGAGGGCCACCCAACAGCAGCACCCTGCCTCTTCCTCAGGGGGGGTGCAACAGGGGAAGCAGCCCTAGTCCTCTAACCATTGCATCCTATGTGTCTCCTGTAGGGGGAAGGTTGTCTTTTTCTTCCCATGTGGGAGTCGATCACATCAGACTCCTGGGTCATCAGTGTTGTGAGGAAAGACTATGCCCTTCCCTTTCGGATGATTCCTCCTCCCTTCCCTCCCCGTCTTTCCTTTTGTTCAGAAGGCCATCTCCTGTTGTTAGAAAGGAGGTTCTATCCCTATTGTCAAAATGTGCAGTGGAGTTGGTTCCCGAGCAGGAAAGGGGTCAAGGATGTTATTCAAGGTATTTTCTGATCCCCAAAAAGGATGGATGTTTGAAGCCTATCCTGGACCTGAGGATTTTGAATTGGTTCCTCAAACAGGAGAAATTCAAAATGCTGACTCTAGCACAGGTGCTTTTGGCATTGAGCAAGGAGGATTGGATGGTGTCTGTCGACTTGCAGGGTGCTTATTTCCATATTCCCATTCTCAAGTCACACAGGAAGTATCTCCGGTTTGTGGTGGGGTCGCAACACTATCAGTCCTTCCTTTTGGTCTTACTTCCGCGCCTCGAGTCTTGCCTCGCGGTGGTTGCAGCATATCCAGTAGGAAGGGAATAGCAGTATTCCCTTACCTGGACGATTGGTTGATCAAAGCCAAGTCTCCGGAGCTCGTGCTGCATCACCTGCAGATGACAACCCAGTTGTTGTTCAGCCTGGGCTTTTTGATAAACGTGTCCAAGTCTCACCTGGAGCCCTCTCAACACCTCCTGTTCATAGTGGCAGTACTGGACACAACATTGAATCAAGCCTTTCCTCCGCCACAGCGGATTCAGGACATTCAGGCGTTGATTCCAATGTTTCGAGAGGGAGCGGTTGTTCCAGTCCTCAAGGTCCTTCGTCTGCTCGGTCTGTTCTCTTCATGCATTCTGTTGGTCACTCATGCACGCTGGCACATGAGGGCTCTTCAGTGGTGCCTCCGCAGGCAGTGGTTTCAGCACAAAGGGGATCTCGTTGAGTAAAGATGTCCGGAGACACTGCAGCGGATCTACGATGGTGGTCTGTGGACAGCAACCTTTCTCAAGGAAAGCCTTTTTCACTACCACCTTCAGTGGCCACGGTGATAACGGATGCTTCCACTCTGGGGTGGGGAGCTCATCTGGGGGACCTGGAGATCAAAGGTCATTGGTCTCCAGTGGAGCAGATGTTTCATATCAATCTGCTGGAATTGCGGGTGATACGGTTGGCTCTCAAGGCCTTCCTCCCTTCCCTCTGCGGTCAGTCGGTTCAAGTCCTGACGGACAACACGACCGCAATGTGGTACATCAACAAGCAGGGAGGAGTAGGGTCGTACCTTCTCTGCAGAGAGGGCCTGCAGCTCTGGTCCTGGGCATGGGACCATCGGATTTGCTTAATGGCAAACCATCTGGCAGGGGTTCAAAACGTGCGTGAGGACAGTCTCAGTCGGCTCCTCTCGGCCGATCACGAGTGGCGTCTTCATCCAGATCTGGTCCTTTACATCTTTCGGATGTGAGGATTTCCCCAGTTAGACCTATTTGCCACTCAGGAGAATGCGCACTGCCCATCTTTCTGCAGCCTCCAGTATCCGGTGTAGGAAGCATTGGGGGACGTGTTTAAGATGTCCTGGACGGCCAGTTGCTTTACGCGTTTCCCCCCATACCCTTGATTCCTCGGGTTCTGAGGAAGATTCGCCAAGACCAGGCCCAAGTCATCTTAATAGCTCCGGATTGGCCAAGAAGGGTGTGGTACACAGACCTTCTCCAACTCTAACTGTGCCCTCCGCTCCATCTCCCTTACAGGGCAGACCTCCTCTCGCAGTCGCAGGGGCAGGTTCTACATCCCCACATCCAGAGCCTGCACCTTCATGCCTGGAGATTGAACAGGGCAATCTGAGTTCTTTTTCTCTCCCACCGGATGTAGTAGACGTTATTTCATCAGCCAGGGGACACTCCACCCAATCTGTCTATGCAAGCAGATGGGCTAAAATCGTTACTTGGTTTGGAAAGAAGCAAATTAATCCCTTAAGTGCCCATTTGTCGGACATATTGTTGTTTGCAAGGCTGCGCTATTGCTACTGTCAAAGGCTATCTTTCAGCTCTCTCAGCCTTCTTATGCCTACATGATCAACCCTCTTTGTTCAAATCCCCTTTAGTATTAAGGTTTTTGAAGGGGCTTACCAATAGGTTTCCTCCCCCTCCATTTCTTATGCCCCAGTGGGATTTAAATCGGGTTCTAACCTTTTTAATGGGTTCACCTTTTGAGCCTCTACATTCTTGCCCTTTGAGATTTTTAGTCTTAAAGACTGTTTTTCTTACGGTCATCACGTCTGCTAGGCGTGTAAGTGAGCTTCAAGCTCTTTGTGTTCACCCTCCTTTTACGACCTTTCATGCGGGCAAGGTGGTGCTGAGGACCAGGGCGGTTTTCCTCCCCAAGGTAGTGACTCCTTTTCATTTGGGGCAGTCTATCACACTCTCGTCATTCTATCCACCTCCACATCCATCTAAAGAGGAGGAGAGACTACATCGACTGGACTCAAGGAGGGCCTTGAGTTTTTACATAAACAGGACGAGAGAGTTCCACTTGGACGACCAACTCTTTGTCGAATACGTGGGGAAGAGGAAGGGGAAGGCCGTCCACAAACTAACACTATCCAGGTGGGTTGTTCTTTGTATTAAGATCTGTTATTCATTAGCAAAGAAAGTTCCTCCTGTTGGAATAAGAGCCCATTCCACCAGGGCTAAGTCGGCCACATCGGCCCTGGCTAGAGGTGTTCCAGTGGCAGACACTTGTAAGGCTGCTACTTGGGCATCCCTCCACACCTTTGTAAAGCATTGTTACTTGGACTCGGAGGTGAGGAGGGATGGCCATTTTGCGCGGTCTGTGCTGCAGGATTTCTTGGTATGATCAGTCAGACACCCACCTCTGAGGTGGTACTGCTTTGGGACTCTATTCATTAGGTGAGGAATCCACAGGTAGTTGTATCCATCAGAAGAGAAACTTTCTTACCTTCGGTAATGCTTTTTCTGGTGGATACACTAGCTACCTGTGGATTCCTCACGGTCCCATCCGCCTCCCCGTAGTCTGTCTGATCATGCCGAGATTTCCTTGGGTGTATTTATGTATATTGCTGAATTATGAGATATATATATATGTAAATATATATGTGTATTTGTATATATTTATGATTATGTATTCTTCATATATATATTGATACTGTTTGCTATTTCTATTTGATTAAATTTTGTATAAAAGTTTTCTTGGATACAATCATAATGAATATGGAATTTCGGTATTCACCTGTTCGTCTCAAAGGCACGTAAAAAATGGTGTAAACTGATGTCAGCACGCCGGCGGGGACCTCTTATTGCCCCGATGACGTCAGACGGACCCGCGTGGAGTAGGGCAATTGTGATGTCCTCGCCGACGTGCAGAGCTGGAAAGAAGTTTCCGTCGAATGTTGCGCATTGGGGGAGAATTCATTAGGTGAGGAATCCATAGGTAGCTAGTGTATCCACCAGAAAAAGCGTTACCGAAGGTAAATAACTTGCTCCTTTGCCCTATGTAGGTCACTCGTAACCCTTGTCCGAAACAGATCAAAATGGCTTGGCGGCAGATACAGTGATGAGTGCACACATGGAATGATAAAAATTACATTTTCAAAAATTGTTGCTTCACCTTCATGGTAATAGGTGATAGGGGTAGGAGCATTGCTCATTGAGACCCCCTGCCAAACAGTATATCAATGTTTTTATATAGTAAAAATATATTTACTTAATTTATTTTTAGAACCGCAAGATTCAAGTTGCAGGTAAGTACTTCAATAGGTTAGTTTTTCACACATGTACCAACAGTACTTTGTTTAAAATCGATAAGTCATACAGTTTTTGATATCTTGGCAATAATCTGTTTTAAAACTTGACAGTGCAATTTTCAGAAACAATTCCTGGGGGTAAGAAAAGTTAGATTGATTTGCAGGTAAGTACAGCAGTTACAGTTCCAGACTCCAGGGGTTAGGAAATCCACAGGTTGGGGTTCACGTTAACCCCAAACACCCACCACCAGCAACACGGGGGCGGCTGTGTGCAGAGGTCAAAGTGTAGGCAAAATTAACATGGGCTCCTATGGAGACTGGGGGCATTTGGTTTCAGATCTGCAGGCAGGTAAGTACCTGCGTCTTCCAAGGGCAGACCTGGAGAGTTTAGAGGAGCACTGGAGTGGCCACACGTAGGCACCAAAAATACACCCTCAGTGCCGCTGGGGCGGCAGGTTGTGAGGTGCAAACAAGATGTCGGGTCTCCAATGATTCTCTATGAGGGTACCCCGGGAGTCACTCAGAGGCTGCAGGCGAGGTCCATGGGGTCGTCTCGGGCAAACAACAGGCTGGACAGGGAGGAGGGCAGCCTGCTGAACGTTGCTGCACCGGAGGTCAGGTTTTCCAAGGCCTGGAGGCAACTGGTGCAGTGTGTCTTTAGGCGTCGGATATCTTAGTCCAGAGCTTTGCGGTCAGAGGTGTCCTCTGGATTTCCTCTGTACACGTCATCGACAAGGGGTGGAGAGGTCAACCCAGGGTGGGCACTTGCTCAGAACCACCTAGGGATCCTCTCTAGCTGGTTGGGCCACCTGGATATGGGACGTGGGGGTCGGATGCAGAGTCGTTAGGACTCACGCATTCAGAGTGAGGTTGTAGTCTTTGGATGTTGTTTCTTGTTGGACAAGGCCGCTGTCCTCAGGAGTTCTTGGTCCTTTCGAGTACAGGCAGTCCTCTGGAGCTTGGCAGAGGTCACTGGTCCCGCTGGATGCGTCGCTGATCTTTTGCAAGTTCATTGAAGTAGAAGACAGGCCGGTAGGGCTGGGGCCAAATTACTTGTCGTCTTCCTTCTTCTCTGCTGGGGGTTTCAGCTATGCAGTCTTACTTCTTGTCAGGTCACCAGGAATCTGGTGAGCTGGGTTCAGGGAGGTTCTTAAACCCTGGATTTAAGGGTGTTACAGGGGTCAGAGGGCAGTAACCAATGGCTACTGTCCCTGAGGGTGGCTACACCCTCTTTGTGCCCACTCGCTTTGGGAAGGAGGGCACAACCCTAATCCTATTGGTCCCTGTCCTCCAAACTAAGATGGAGGATTCTGCAGGGAGGGGGTCACCTCAGCTCTGGACACCTTAGGGGTGGTCCTGGGTGAGGTGATCACTTCTCCCTGTTTTCCCTAATTCTCCTACCGGACTTGCCGCCAGAAGTGGGGCTTTGTCCAGGGGGGCGGGGAATTTCACTAGTTGGAGTGCCCTGGGGCACTGTAACCCGAGGCTTGAGCCTTTGAGTTGCACTGCCAGGTGTTACAGTTCCTATATGGGGGAGGTGTGGAGCACCTCCACCCTGGACAGGCTTTGTTTCTGACCACTGAGAGCACAAAGGCTCTCACCCGTGTGGTCAGAAACTTGTCTGAAAGTGGCAGGCTGGCACAGGCCAGTCAGTTCTACACTAGCTGTTTGGCTGACATACAGGGGGTGTCACTGGCATCTGTGGGGGTTTATTGTGCTGAGACATTTGATACCAAACTTCCCACTGTTCAGTGAAGCCATTATGGAGCTGTGGAGTTTGCAATGACAACCTCCCAGACCATATACTCAATATGGCTACACTGCACTTACAGTGTCTAAGAATGGACTTAGACAATATTAGGGCATATTGCTCATGCAGATATGCCCTCACCTGTGGTATAGTGCACCCTGCCTTAGGGCTGTAAGGTCTGCTAGAGGGGTGTCTTACCTAGGACACAGGCAGTGGGTTGTGGGCATGACACCCTGAGGGGGTGCCATGTCGACTTTGACTTTTTCTCCCCACCAGCACACACAAGCTGCAACGGCAGTGTACGTTTGCTTGGTGAGGGGTCCCCTAGGGTAGCATAATGCATACTGCAGCCCTTGGGAACCTTCCCTGACCACAGGGCCCTTGGTACCATGGGTACCTTTTACAAGGGACTTAACTGTGTGCCACAGGTGTGCCAATTGTTTAAACAAAGGTACAGATTTTGGGAAAGCACACTGGTGCTGTGGCCTGGTTAGCAGGATCCCAGCACACTTTCAATCAAAGTTGCCATCAACACTAGGCAAAGAGTGGGTGGGGGGGGTTAGGCGATAACCATGCCAACAGTGGCACTTTCCTACAATTACTATTTTAGAAATGCCACTTTTAGAAAGTAGGCATTTCTCTGCACTCACTGCCCTGTGTGCCCACAGCCTATCTCCAATACACTCCTGGCTTGGGTTAGGTGACTGCTACACTTGTGCATTCCCTTCAGACACCCACAACACAGGATACTCAAATGCACCTGCATGCATTTCCATACTGATGGGTCTTCCTGGGGAGGACGTTGGGAAGGACTCACACTTACACCTCAGAGGGGTAGTGTCTGAAGTCCACACAAATGGGCTGATTACCTCCCATTGATAGTCTGGAGCCTATGCTAAATTGAAAGGGGGAGTTGTGTACTTTACAAGAACTCTTTGTAGCCACCCCACCCATCAGAGGCTCTTTTTGATATAACTATTGGGCCCATGACCCACTCAAGACAGTACACCTCTGGACTGAAGACACTCTGCTGGAGTAAAGACTGCTGTGTGCCAGGATTGCCACTCTGCCAGGACTTACTGCTCCCTTGCTTTGCTGTGCTGCACTTCTGCCTGCTGATCTTTGTCCATTAACCCAATACTCGTCCTCCAAGCCCATAGTGACTCCGAGCGGTTCTGCTTTTCCTCACTGCTTGCATCGCAACTCTTTGACTTTCACCCAAGCGACTTCTGCCCTGCTTTGCCGCTCTCATTGCATCAACTTCACCTGAGCGGCTCCTGACCTGCTTTGGCGCTTAGATTGCAACAGCCTCACCTGAACGGCTTGGAGACAGCTTTTTTGTTCGCATTGTGATAACCTCACTCAAGCGGCTTCCAGCCTGCATTGCCCCTCTCCTTGCATCAGCCTCACTTGAGAGGCTTCTGCCCAGCTTCGCTGCTCACATCTCTTCAACTTTGCTTGAGCGGCTTCTGCTGAACTTCACTGCTTTCGTTTTCTTTTCTGGCTGCTGCTGACAGGATCCTGGAGCATTGAGCTTGACCTTTTTTAGGCTTTTTTTCAAAAGAATTCATATAGCTTGTGCTAACATCTCTTTTCATTCAACAACTTTTATCTCTTCCCTAGTCTTGTTTTCATTTTTCCGACATAAAAGTGAGGTATTTAGTTGAACAAAATACCATCTTTGTTTGACAATCCTCCTCCGTGGCACAGAGGAATGGCAAAACACAATCTGAAGGTGGGAACACAGATTCAGGAGAGGGTCAGCCCACTTAACATGGCTCTGCCATTTTGTCTCTGAAAGATCCAGGAGGAAGACTACAGCACAAAAACATAATCGGTCCCGGTTGACGTCAAGGTGAGTTACGGGACCTACCTGTTCACCGTCAACAGGTGGGTCGACATTGAGGAAGCGAGGAAGATCATCTTCGAGTGCCTCCCCCACAACCACCTGCACCGCCACTTATGCCGGCCCAATTCTTCAAAAAGTGGACGCTCCTATACTGAGGCCCAGATTACGATTCACAACGTAACAACGGTCTCACCGTCACTGTCACAGCTACAGGCGCTCACAATCACATCATAGTTATCGCTCTTGAAGGTTTCGCTCAAGATCCAGGTCTTACACAAGATCTCTTCACCGTTCCACTTATAGCTGCTCTACTTCCACGGGACGGTACTTGCCGACATTATCAAATTCATCACCATCTTGCATTTCTCCAGTGGATGATAACACAACTTTCCAGAAGGTCCTGGTGAGGAGAGCTGCAAAGCTCTGTATTCAGTTGTTGGTTCAAACACCAACAACATCAGTAATTTTTGAGACATTTCAACTGTGATCAACATGAAGACCAATACTGCCGCTGGTGCCCAGTCTCCTAGAGCCAGCTACAGAACTTCTGATGGCGCCAACCTCCATTAAATCAGCTCCTTCCAGAATTCAGATAAAATATCTCCCTCCGAAACAAGACCCTATTTTCCTCTGTGATGATCCTCCTTCAGACTGGGTTTTTATAGTAGCAGCCAAAAAGTACTGTGCCACTCTTTCTCCTTCATCTGTACCACCTGAAAAGGAGAGCAGAGAATTAGACCGTCTAGTTTGCAAAGTCTGTAATACAGCAGCAACCACCATGAAAGCAGCTAGTGCAACTGCCCTTCTCTGCAGGTATGATAAAGCACTACAAGAGTCAATTCAGCAATTTGCAGAACATCTTCCCAGACACAAACAAGAAGACTTCATGGAAAACGTTAATGAGGGCTAGATGGCCTCAAATCAAGTCATAATTGCAGCAACAGCAGCCTCTTTCTTGTTACGGCACATTAATATTGCTACAGCGTCGCTTTGAGAAGGCATTCTTGGCTCCAAATGACATCCTTCAAACCGGAGTCTCAGCAAATAATCTTGAACCTCCCATTCTCATGCTCCACCCTATTTGCAACCCATACCGAAGATGAGAATGGCCCGCATGAAGTCAGAGTTGGAGACCCTCATGGTAGAGGGTATAGAGAGACCAAAAGAATAAAGGCAATCATTCAGGCCCTACCAACGCTGCTTTTACACTCATAGGGTTCATCTCCTCAGTGGCTTCGAGGTCGCCAGTAGTCACAACAATCTTATCATCAACACCAGCGAAAACAGACTAGGAGAAGATCCGCCCAATCAAAACCCTGAATCGTCTGTCCCCCTTCTTCTGTTCCCCACTCTGGTAGGAGGAAGCATTTCTCATTATCTGGCAGAGTGGCAAAAAAATCACTGAGGATGCCTGGGTTGTAAATATTGTTCAACATGAGTAATGTCTCAGATTCACCAGCTCTCTACCGTCCATACCTCTGAAGCCGTCCAATTTCCATTTACCATTGAAACAGTCGGAAGTCAACATCCTCTTAGAGAAGAAGGCAGTGGAAGCTGTTCCTCACAGGCAATGAGTACTCCAGGTACTTTCTGGTGAAAAAGAAAGACAAGAACAAATTCAGACCCATACTCCACCTCAAAGTAGCCAACAAATAGTTTTGGTGAGGAAAGTTCCGGATGCTGGCATTACATCACATCTACTCCTAACTACACCACCAGGAACATGGGCTCTGCTCGATCTGCAAGGTGCATATTTTCATATTCCAATGGCCAGAAAGCATCAGAAGTTTCCAAGGTTCGTTATCGGGCAGGACCATTACCAGTAGACAGTACTTCCATACGGTCTAAAGTCAACACACCGAACATTCTCAAAGTGCATGGAAGTAGTAGTGGCCCATCTCAGGAAGCACCGAATCTTCGCCTATCCGTATCTAGATGATTGACTTCTTGAGAAGCTTTATGTCATTTCAACTGGACCTGCGATCTCCTTCACCCATTGGAGCTTTGTCAACCACAACAAGTCCACACCTTCTCCCGTTCAGACTTTACGTTACTGGGGAGCATCCATTGATACCATCCAGGCAAAAGTGTGTGCTTCAGAGGAGAAACGGGTATCGATCTTTCAGAAGTGTCACTCTCTCAAGAAGGTATCTGAACCAACAGTGAGGGCAGTGTCCCATCTTCTCGGCTCAATGGCCTCCTGTATCTTCCTCATCCCAAATGCTCATCGCCGCATGTGGCCTCTCCAAGAATATCTCGAAGACCAGTGTGACCAACTAACAGGAAACTGGGAGGCCAGGATCAAGCTGTCCAATTTATGCCAAACAGTCTCTTAAATGGTAGTGCTCTCCAGCCAGTCTCCTGCAAGTGATGCCTTTTCATGAACAGGTCCCCCTCAAACCATAGTGACAGATGCATCACTTCTAGGATGGGGAGCCCACATGAATCACCTCCAAATTCAGGGCACATGGACTCAGAGAGAGATGACCTATCACATCAATCTCCTAGAGCTCCGCGCAGTTCAACTTGCAACAAAAGCCTTTCGCCAATCATTCACGACCCAGACCCTGCTTGTTCAGAAGGACAATACAACCACCATGTAATACTTAAACAAGCAGGGGAGAACGAGGTCCAGGCCCTTGTCACAAGAAGCTGAGGCGATTTGGAAGTGACTCAAAGTCAGGGACCTGAGGATCACAGCTACTCATCTCCCAGGTATCCAAAATGCTTAGGCAGACTCTCTCCGTAGAGTTCTGGAAGAAAACCACGAATGGGTCTTGCACGATGACCATCAACTTGTTTGTCACCACAGAAAACAAAAAATGTTGTGGTTTTGCCTCGCGGTACTACCAGCCAGGGACATCGGGGAATGCCCTATGGATCAACTGGTCTGGCAAATTTCTTTACGCTTCTCTGCTGATTCCCTTGATCCCAGCAGTCCTCATCAAGCTGTCCCACTCCAGAGCAAAGATGATCCTCATAGCTCCTAAGTGGCTACATCAGTGGTGGTTCACGGCACAGCATCCACATCTAAGTCTGCTAACCAGACTAGACCTGCTAATGAAGTTTGGAGGCCAGATAGTTCACCCCAATCTTTCGTCCTTGATTTCAGGTGCATGGCTCCTGAGCTAGTGCAGTACGGACATTTGAACTTACCACAAGACTGCATTGAGACTCTCAAGGAGGCTAAGCAGCCTTCCACTCATTTCGCATATGCCTTCAAGTGGAAGAGATTTGCATCTGGTGTTCCTCCAAGAATGTAGACCCTTCAACTTGCCAGGAACATGTCAGTCTTCCGTAACGTCTACACTTGGCACAATCTGGCTTGCAATTATCTTCCATAAAGGTACACTTGGCAGCTTTTACTGCCTACAGAAAATGTCCTTCACAAACCTCTTTTTTCAAAATCGCTGTAATAAAGGATTTTCTAAAAGGATTGAAGGTTTTCCCTTCCATTAGGCATCCTTCACCTCCGTGGGAACTTAACATAGTCCTTTCACGTCTAATGCAGGATCCTTTGAAACTCACTCACAAAGCCTCCCTGCAACACCTTTGTTGGAAAACAGCTTTCCTTGTAGCAATGATATCAGCCCGCAGTGTTAATTGGATCCAAGCACTATGTTCTCACGAACCATACACTGTCTTCCACTTTAAAAAAGTAGTCATGAGTACTCATGAGTACTCACCTGAAATTTCCCCCTAAAGTTCTTTCAGACTTCCATGTCAACCAGACCATCTCATTACCAACATTCTTTCAGAATCCACTCCAGCCAAAAGAACTTTTCATTTCCTGGATGTGAGGAGAGTTTTGAAGTGTTATCTTGATAAGACACAGGATATTCGCAGATCAAACTAATTTTTATCATCAATGGTCTAGTCTATAGAGGATTAGCCACCTCTGAACAGTCCATTTCCCAAAGGATATTTTCCTGGATTCTGTTGTGCTGTCAAAAAGCTAACAAAACATCCACAGCTAGACGAGAGCTCACTCCACTAGGGGTAAAGTGGCTAGTGCGTCTTTGATGAGAAATATCCTTACAGTGGATATTTGCAAGGAAGCCACGTGGAGATCTGTTCATACATTTGCCAAGCACTATTGCCTGGACTAGAATGCTAGAGCAGATGCTCAAGTAGGACAGGTCTCCTTCAGAAATCTGTTTGCTTAAGTGGCTAACTTACTTATTCCTTCGTCTTCTCCATCCCTGTAAGTAGGGATGGGCTTGACACTCTAGTCAGTGCTTGTGACTGTCATTGGAGATACCCCAGGAGAGAAGGCACAGTTTCTAACCTGTAACTCCAGTTCTCTCATAGGGGAATCTTCATTGACGTCATAAGCAAACCTCCCTCCTCCCCGGTGGAGTAGACAGAGGTAAATATGAGCTATACATACATTCAAGCATCAACTCAAAAAGAACTGAAGCAACTGCAGCCTGCTGAGCATGATGTGATACTGGTAGTCTCTAGGTCCTTAAAGGCACAGTCTCTATTTTTGACTCACATAACAGGGGTGTGGAGTTTATTAAAATATCTACTTGTCCAGGGGACAGGTTGCTTCTCAAATCTACTTGTCCTGTAAAAAGATCTACTTGTCCTATTGGTGCCATGTAGTGTGGCGACAAATTATGGCAGCAATTAATAGCCTCTCTGATTATGCCAGGGCTACTACCATAGTAGGGCTTGAATACTTGGAGTTTCAATCCCTACTGTAGCAATTTCCTTATTTTGCCACCTTTCTGCAGATCTGCATACTGGGGCTGGAGGAAGCAGTAAGCAATTGTTTCAGGGCTGGAATGCCTTTGAGTCTGCAAACCTACTAACCTGCATGTTTTAAAGATTTTTACCAGCTTCTCTGTAATATTTTTCCATAATAAGAAAGGTTGGACATTTACTCCTGACAATGGCAGAATTAGAACTTCTTCCAGGGTTGGGAAGAAAGTGGCTGGAGGGAAAATGAACTTGCAAATGCTCAATAGATTTTCACATGAGCAAATCTACACATCGTATTTACCCATGCTAAAATACAGTTCACAAATATTTTATAGGGGTACGACATATACCATGGGTGCACTTTTGTGACTTTCTTTAAGAATTTGGGGCCACATGTAGATAGGTTCAGATTTGTGACCTGCAAATTGCGAGTCGCAAATCCGAATGTAGGATGGTGTCCTTGACACCATCTGTGATTCGCAAGGGCTTCGCAAATGCCCACCTCATGAATAATCATGAGGTGGGTCGCAATTTGCGACCCCCTCACGAATGGTGGCCTGCTGGAGACAGCAGACCACCATGTCTGTGACTGCTTTTCAATAAAGCAGTTTTTTTTGTTTGTTTTTGTAATGCAGCCCGTTTTCCTTAAAGGAAAACGAGATGCATAACAAAAACGAAAAATGAAACGTTATCGTTTCATTTTTTCAGAGCAGGCAGTGGTCCGCAGGACCACTGCCTGCTCTGAAATTTTTTTTACAGTGACATTCACAATGGGGAAGGGGTCCCATGGGGATCCCTTCCCTTTTGCGAAAGTGTTAGCACCCATTTGAAATGGGTGCAAACTGCGATTGGTTTGCGCCCGCGTTCGCGGTCACAAAACAATCCTACATTGCACTGCAAGTCGCAATTAGGAAGGGAACACCCCTTCCTAATTGCAAGTCGCAAACCCGTTCTGCGATTCGGTAACCAGGTTACCGAATCGCAAAACTGGGTTTGTGCATCGCAATGTGCTTTTTGCACGTCGCACACAGCGAAAGTCGCTGTTTGCGACATGCAAAAAGCTACCTACATGTGGGTCTTGGTCCCTAATTAGGTCTGGTGTTAAAGACATTTTGTTTTTATTAAACTTCTATTTCTGATGGATACAACTACCTGTGGATTCCTCACCTAATGAATTCTCCCATGGCGCCAGCATTCGACGGAAATCTTCTTTTAAGTCTCTGCACGTCGACGAGGACGTCACTCTAGCCCACGCGACGCCGTCTGACGTCATACAGGCAATAAGAGGTCCTCGACGACGTGCCGACGTCAGTTCCCTTTTTTTCCGTGCATTCGAAACGGTTATCTTCGAGGGAGCAACTGTTACTTTTGTGGTTACAGTGTATTTTTTGCTGCGTAGTCATTCGCTGTAGGTAATAATGTCGCAAAGAAAGTCTGGATTCAAACCTTGTCGTGAGTGTGGAGGCAAGATGTCAGTGACGGATCCTCATTCCGACTGCCTTTGGTGTTTGAGCTCCGACCACGACGTCTCGACTTGTGATTCATGCCAGCACATGAATCCAAAGGCCCTCAAGGAACGTGAGGCGAAGCTGTTTATGGCGAAATCGAAAAAAGAGAAGCATCACAAGAAGTCTTCTTCGCCAAGACATCGGCATCATCAAGACTCCCGGCGCCGTAGAGAATCTCGGCGTCATTCAAGCAAGGAGACTCGGTCCAGGTCTTCGGATCGGCGCCGAAGGACATGGGAGATCAGTCCCACGGTTACGCCGCATCCTTCGACGCCGTTGCCCTCTCCGGCGTCTCCGACTTCACCTGGACAGGCGTCGGTGCTTGAGGTATTGGAGCCTCAGGTGTTATCTCCGGCGTCGCAGACGTCGAGGCCGGCGTCGGGGTCGCCTCCGAGACAGGCACCCCAGTATCCGGCTTTTCCCACCCCTGGAGCCGATAGTTCCGCATTCTTGAATGCGATGTATGCCATCTTCCAACAGATGGCTCCAGGGGGTGCTCCGGCTGGGCCTTTGGCCTTTTCATTGGGTGATCCTGCGCCTCTTCGGCCGGCACCCTTTATGCCCTTTCTCCCTTTTGGGAACGTGGGCTCGGCGCCGGTGTCGGCGCCGGTGGCCGCTCCGGTGGCTTCAGAGGGATTGGCCCCGGGGATTTCCATCCCGTCGACGTCGGGATTTCGGCCTGTGACTCCGGTGGGTCCATCTGCTTCGACTGCTCTTTCGTCGGCGCCGAAGTTACCTGTGGCGCCGGACGCGGCGTCGGTGGCTTCTGAAGATCGGCGCCGATCTTCGACTTCGGCGGAAGCATTGTCGACTCCGCGTATTGAGCAACGGCTTCATTCGAGGAGACATGCTCTCCGTGTATTAGAGGAGCAGGAGTACCAACGAGCCCTGGAAGAAGGAGAGCTAGAGGACTCGGGTGATGGGCTGCGTGGTCTGGAGTCGGCCAGTGGGCTGGACACTTCCCCTGAGTGGAATCTTTCGTCCCCGGGAGAATATACTGAGGAGGCTGCTTCCTTTCACGCAGTGGTACGGAAGGCAGCTAGTTTTTTGGACCTGCCTTTGCCGGTGGTGGAGGCAAAACAAAACCTTCTAACAGAGGTGCTGCATCCGGCCTCAGCTGCGGCGGAGCCTCTTTTGCCATTTAATGACGCTCTGCTGGATCCGGTGTTAGAGGTGTGGAAGAGGCCGGCATCTTCCCCAGCAGTTCACAGAGCCGTGGCCAGGAGGTATCGGGCGGCTCCAACTGACCCTGGTTTTCTGTCTAGGCACCCTACGCCGGAGAGCTTGGTGGTGCAGGCCTCCTGTTCATCCAAGTCAGCGCCTGGTTCTTTCCCGACGGTGCCTGGGGACAGAGATTCAAAGAAACTGGAGGCGCAGTCCAAGAAGATTTTTTCGTCCTGCAGTCTGGCGTTGAAGGCCACCAACGCAACCTGTATCCTGGGGAGGTATATTCCTGCTCTGATGGATGACATTTCCTCATCATTTACAGAGCTTCCCCAGGGTCTTTTGGATGTTGTTTCAAATGCCCAGGCTGCTGCGACCCAGATTATCCAGACTGGACTGGATACGACCGACTCGGTGGCCAGAGCAATGGGCACAACTGTGGTGGCAAGGAGGCAGGCCTGGCTCCGTAACTCGGGCTTTTCTGCGGATGTACAGTCCACATTGTTGGATCTCCCGTTTGATGGGGACAAACTGTTTGGAGCCAAGGCTGATTCGGCCTTGGAACGTTTTAAGGAGAGCAGGGCCACGGCTAAGTCGTTAGGGCTCCAAGCTCCTTCTTCCACGGCCTCTTCCAGATTTTTCAGGAGGTTTCGTGGATTTGGGCGTGGCTCTTCCTCCTCTTCCTTTCGGGGAAGATATCAGCAACCTGCCTCTTCCCATCCCTATAGATCTTTTAGAGGGAGAGGTAGGGTCCGCACCAGAGGAGCCTCTCAGCAGCACTCTGCCTCTTCCTCATCCTCTGGCGGGGTGCAGCAGGGGAAGCAGCCTTAGGCTTCCACCATTTCCCACTCACTCCTCTCCTGTAGGGGGAAGATTACAGCATTTTCTCACCAAATGGAAGACTGTTACAACGGACACTTGGGTTCTCAGTATTGTGGGAAAAGGCTACACCCTTCCCTTTCGGGAGTTCCCGCCCCTCATCCCGCCCCGCCCTTCTTATTGTTCAGAAGAACACCTCCTGTTGCTAGAACAGGAGGTACAAGCCCTCCTTTCAAAGGGCGCGGTGGAGTTGGTCCCAGAGCAGGAAAGGGGTCGAGGATGTTACTCAAGGTATTTCCTGATTCCCAAGAAGGATGGTCGTTTGAGACCAATCCTGGACCTGAGGATCTTGAATTGGTTCCTCAAGCAGGAAAAGTTCAAGATGCTGACCCTAGCACAGGTGCTTTTGGCGTTGAACAAGGAAGACTGGATGGTGTCTGTCGACTTGCAGGATGCTTACTTTCATATCCCGATACTCAAGTCACACAGGAAGTATCTCCGGTTTGTGGTGGGATCGCAGCACTATCAGTTTGCGGTCCTTCCGTTTGGTCTTACTTCAGCACCTTGAGTCTTCACGAAGGTGATGTCGGTGGTTGCGGCAGAACTCAGAAGGAAGGGGATAGCAGTATTCCCTTACTTGGACGACTGGTTGATTAAAGCCAAGTCCCCGGAGCTTGTGTCGCATCATCTGCAGTCAACAACCCGGTTGTTGTTCGACCTGGGTTTTTCGGTGAACGAGCCCAAATCTCACCTAGAGCCCTCTCAGCGCCTCCTGTTCATAGGGGCAGTACTGGATACAACATTGGGTCGGGCCTTTCCTCCGCTTCAGCGGATTCAAGATATTCAGGATTTGGTTCCAATGTTTCGAAATGGAGCGGTAGTTCCAGTCCTCAAGGTCCTTTGTCTGCTCGGTCTGTTTGCCTCCTGCATTCTGTTGGTCACGCATGCTCGCTGGCACATGAGGGCTCTTCAGTGGTGCCTCCGAAGGCAGTGGTCTCAACACAAAGGGGATCTAGAGAGTACTGTCAAGATCTCCAGAGATGCTGCTGTGGATTTGAAGTGGTGGATTGCAAGCAACAATCTTTCACAAGGAAAGCCGTTCGAGCAGTCGCCACCAGTGGCCACAGTCATAACGGATGCTTCCACTCTAGGGTGGGGAGCTCATCTGGGGGATCTGGAGATCAAAGGCCTTTGGTCTCCAGAGGAACAGATGTTTCACATCAATCTGTTAGAGTTACGGGCTGTACGTCTGGCTCTCAAGGCCTTCCTCCCTTCCCTTCGTGGTCAGTCGGTACAGGTCCTAACGGACAATACTACCACGATGTGGTACATAAACAAGCAGGGAGGAGTGGGGTCGTACCTTCTCTGCAGAGAAGCTCTTTGACTATGGTCCTGGGCAAAGGACCATCAGATTTGCTTGATAGCAAACCATCTGGCCGGAGTCTTAAACGTGCGTGCGGACAGTCTCAGTCGCCAATTCTCGGCAGACCACGAGTGGCGTCTCCATCCAGATCAAGTCCGTTTAATCTTCCAGAGGTGGGGGTTTCCTCGGGTAGATCTGTTTGCCACTCGAGAGAACGCGCATTGTCCGTTATTCTGCAGTCTCCAGTATCCGATGCAGGGAGCGTTGGGGGACGCGTTTCAAATAACCTGGTGCGGCCAGTTGCTTTACGCGTTTCCTCCCATACCCTTGATTCCTCGAGTATTGAGGAAGATTCGCCAGGACCGGGCTCTAGTCATCCTAATAGCTCCGGATTGGCCAAGGAGGGTATGGTACTCCGACCTTCTCCAACTCTCAATGTGCCCTCCGCTCCGTCTTCCTTTCAGGGCAGACCTCCTCTCGCAGTCGCAGGGGCAGGTTTTACACCCCAACCTCCAGAGTCTGCACCTACATGCCTGGAGATTGAACGGGGCAACCTGAGTTCCTTCTCTCTCCCGCCTGAGGTAGTGGATGTTATATTAGCGGCCAGGCGACACTCCACTAAATCTATCTACGCTAATAGATGGTCTAAATTTGTTGCGTGGTGTGGAGAGAGGCATATTGACCCCTTACATGCTCATCTATCGGACGTTTTGTCTTTTGCTCTATCTCTAGCGCAGAAAGGTTGTGCAGTGGCTACCATTAAGGGTTATTTATCGGCCTTGTCAGCCTTCATATGTCTTCCAGACCAACCATCTTTATTTAAATCCCCTATTGTTATCAGATTCTTGAAAGGTCTTCTAAATAAATATCCTCCAAAACCATTCGTTATGCCGCAATGGGATTTGTCCTTGGTCCTGACTTTCCTTATGGGGTCCCCTTTTGAACCTATGCATTCTTGCCCCTTAAGGTATTTGTTTTTAAAAACAGTCTTCCTGATAGCTATAACATCAGCAAGGAGAGTGAGTGAGTTGCAGGCCTTATCAGTAAAGCCCCCTTATACAACTTTTTATGGGGATAAGGTGGTGTTGAGGACCAAGGCTGCTTTCCTCCCGAAGGTTGTTTCACCTTTCCATTTGGCTCAGGCAATTACTTTGTCCACGTTCTATCCTCCGCCTCATCCTTCCAAAGAGGAAGAAAGACTGCACCGTCTGGACCCAAAGAGGGCGTTGAGCTTCTTTATTGATAGAACAAAGGATTTCAGGCTGGAGGATCAGCTGTTTATTGGATACGTGGGCAAGAGGAGAGGAAAGGCAGTCCACAAGAGAACACTATCCAGGTGGGTTGTTCTTTGCATTAAAATCTGTTACTCTTTGGCAAAGAAGGATCCTCCTGAGGGCATTAGAGCTCATTCCACCAGAGCTAAGTCGGCCACTTCGGCCTTGGCCAGAGGTGTTCCTGTGGTCGACATCTGCAAGGCCGCAACTTGGTTGTCCCTTCACACTTTTGCAAAACATTACTGTTTGGATTCTGAGGTTAGAAGGGACGGCCATTTTGCACGGTCAGTGCTGCAGGATTTCTTGGTTTGACCATTTAGGCACCCACCGCCAGGCGTGGTACTGCTTTGGGACTCTATTCATTAGGTGAGGAATCCACAGGTAGTTGTATCCATCAGAAGAACGAGTTACTTACCTTCGGTAACGACTTTTCTGGTGGATACATTAGCTACCTGTGGATTCCTCACGGTTATGCCGCTGGTGGCAACGTGTGCTTTAAGAGTTCAAAAACTTTTTTGGGGGGTTTTGCCAATGTTTGTTACAATGTTGAGGGCCTGGTAGCTCCCACAACAATAAAGTGTTACAAAAGCCATGTCAAAACAAGACACGCATTGATGAAACTAAAAGACTTATAAAAATATGTTAGATCAGTTGGCTTTGTCAGTGTTTGTTTATTTTCATGCTTCCCATAATCGTGTTGAAAATGGTTACACTGATTTTCCATTAGAAATATTTTTGGGAAATACTAGCATGCATCAACACATTTTACTAAATGACACTTCATTTGCATATAATCAGAGAGCATTCTGGGAGCATTCTACTTAGCCTAAACTTTTCAAACATGTGTGTACACGTTTTTATTTTTTGTACTGGAACCAACGTCAGTAGTGAAGTGTGACCTTAAAACATTTATTTACAGCACTCACCCTAATAATGAAGGCTTTCAAATAATGAACCATAAATACAAGTTCGAACAGCATTATCTTTTGGAAACATTACCTCAACTGCAGAGAATTCCACTCTCTGTAAACAGGTAGCCAAAGGGTTTGTGCTGCAGGGGGTTGGGCCTACTTGTCCCAAGGACAAAGTAAACCTAAAAACTTGTTGCCCTTGACCCCAAACAAGATGTCCCGGGCGATAGGAATTCCACATCCCTGAAATAATGACAGCCTATGGGGCTGCACTGTCCTTTTTTTACTTCATCTCTATACTCCAGTAGTTCCCAACCTTTAGACTCCTGAGGACCCCCACTGAATCACTACTGGAAGCCAGGGACCCCCATGCAATTTGTACAATTTAAATTTAAAACATTAAAATGGTAATTCACAAAAAATACACTAACAAATACATACCAAACAAATACTCAAATCACTATGATTTTATTATTTTATATTGAAGCAATATACAAATGGGAAGTTTGCTGCTGCATCTCAGCGACTAACTTTTCAAAGTTTGGTTTTATTTCGGAAAGTTGAATCCTCAGGTCAGCTTCTACATTTCCCAAAGGCATGTATGCTGTTTTACCAAAACATCATCAAATTATATACATACATAATTCTCCTGGCCCCTTTTTTAAGCTCATGGTGAAGAATTGGTCCATTGTGGCCTACTCCTATAGGCTGCTGTAGGAAGTTGGCTCTGAATATTCTATTTCAAAGTAAGAAATAGTGTGCACAGAGTCCAAGGGTTCCCCTTAGAGGTAAGATAGTGGCAAAAAGAGATAATTCTAATGCTCTATTTTGTGGTAGTGTGGTCGAGCAGTAGGCTTATCAGAGGGTAGTGTTAAGCATTTGTTGTACACACACAGGCAATAAATGAGGAACACACACTCAAAGACTTACTCCAGGCCTATAGGTTTTTATATAGAAAAATATGTTTTTTTTAAGAACCACAGGTTCAAGATTTTTCACTTAGGTACTTTAGGAACTTTGAATAATCACAATATCATGTACAGTCTTGGCAAAAATGGCAATAAGCTATTTTAAAAGTGGACACAGTGCAAAAATCAACAGTTCCTTGGGGAGGTAAGTAGAAGTTAAGTTCACAGGTAAGTAAAACACTTACAACTCTCAAAGTTGGGTCCAAGGTAGCCCACCGTTGGGGGTTCAAGGCAACCCCAAAGTTACCACACCAGCAGCTCAGGGCCGGTCAGGTGCAGAGGTCAAAGAGGTGCCCAAAACACATAGGCTTCAATGGAGAACAGGGGTGCCCCGGTTCCAGTCTGCCAGCAGGTAAGTACCTGTGTCCTCAGGGGGCAGATCAGGGGGGTTTTGTGGGGCACCGGGGTGGGGGGACACAAGCAGACACAGAAAGTACACCCTCAGCGGCACTGGGGCGGCCGGGTGCAGAGTGCAAACAGGCTTCGGGTTTTGTATAGGAAGTAATGGGGAGACCCGGGGGTCTCTTCAACGATGCAGGCAGGCACAGGGGTGCTCCTTGGGGTAGCCACCACCTGGGCTAGGCAGAGGGTCGCCTGGGGGTCGCTCCTGCACTGAAGTTTGGTTCTTTTAGGTCCTGGGGGCAGGAGGTGCAGTGTTGGTTCCAGGCGTCGGGTCCCTTGTCACAGGCAGTTGCTTTCAGGGGCAGCCTCTGGATTTCCTCTGCAGGCGTCGTTGTGGGGGCTCAGGAGGGTCATCTCTGGCTACTCACGGGCTTGCAGTCGCTGGGGAGTCCTCCCTGTAGTGTTGGTTTTCCGCAGGTCGAGCGGGGGGCATCGGGTGCAGAGTGTAAAGTCTCACGCTTCCGGCGGGAAACGTGAAGTCTTCGAAGTCATTTCTTTGTTGCAAGAAAGTTGCAGGTTGTTGAACAGGGCTGCTGTTCACGGGAGTTTCTTGGTCCTTGG
This sequence comes from Pleurodeles waltl, assembly GCF_031143425.1. Classification (NCBI taxonomy): domain Eukaryota; kingdom Metazoa; phylum Chordata; class Amphibia; order Caudata; family Salamandridae; genus Pleurodeles; species Pleurodeles waltl. The sequence goes on from NC_090448.1 coordinate 43,398,980, forward strand.
TTGCAGGGCAGTCCTCTGAGGCGTCAGAGGTCGCTGGTCCCTGTTGGATGTGTCGCTGTTGCAGTTTTCTTCAAAGTTGGGAGACAGACCGGTAGGGCTGGGGCCAAAGCAGTTGTCGTCTCCGGCTTCACTGCAGGGCTTCAGGTCAGCAGTCCTTTTTCTGGTTAAGGTTGCAGGAATCTAGTTTCCTAGGTTCTGGGGAGCCCCTAAATACAGAATTTAGGGGTCTGTTTAGGTCTAGGAGGGCAGTAGCCATTGGCTAGTGGCCCTGAGGTTGGCAACACCCTCTTTGTGCCTCCTCCCTGTGGGGAGGGGGGTACATCCTAATCCTATTTTGGGAATCCTCCGTCCACAAGATGGAGGATTTTTAAAAGTGAGGGTCATCTCAGCTCAGGACACCTTAGGGGCTGTCCTGACTGGTGGGTGACTCCTCCTTGTTTTTCTCATTATCTCCTCCAGCCTTGCCGCCAAAAGTGGGGGCAGTGGCCGGAGGGGCGGGCATCTCCACTAGCTGGGATGCCCTGTGGCGCTGTAACAAAAGGGGTGAGCCGCCAGGTGTTACCGTTTCTGCAGGGGGAGGTGAGAAGCACCTCCACCCAGTACAGGCTTTGTTCCTGGCCACAGAGTGACAAAGGCACTCTCCCTATGTGGCCAGCAACATGTCTGGTGTGTGGCAGGCTGCCAGAAACTAGTCATCCTACACTGGAAGTCGGGTATGTTTTCAGGGGGCATCTCTAAGATGCCCTCTGGATGTATTTTACAATGAATTGTACACTGACAGTGTAGCCATTCTGGTACTGTGGAGTTCGTGTTTGACAAACTCCCAGACCATATACTCTTATGGCTACCCTGCACTTACAATGTTCAAGGTTTTGCTTAGGCACTGTAGGGGCATAGTGCTCATGCACCTATGCCCTCACCTGTGATATAGTGTACCCTGCCTTAGGGCTGTAAGGCCTGCTAGAGGGGTGACTTACCTATGCCACAGGCAGTGTGAGGTTGGCATGGCACTCTGAGGGGAGTGCCATGTTGACTTAGTCATGTTCTCCCCACCAGCACACACAAGCTGTGAAGCAGTGTGCAGGTGCTTAGCGAGGGGTCCCTAGGGTGGCATAAGACATGCTGCAGCCCTTAGAGACCTTCCCTGGCATCAGGACCCTTGGTACCAAGGGTACCAGTTATAAGGGACTTACCTGAGTGCCAGGGTTGGCCAATTGTGGAGACAAAGGTACAGTTTTGGGAAAGAACACTGGTGCTGGGGCCTGGTTAGCAGGGTCCCAGCACACTTTCAAATCATAACTTAGCATCAGCAAAGGCAAAAAGTCAGGGGGTAACCATGCCAAGGAGGCATTTCCTTACAGCTGCATAATATTTTTCTATCTTAATTGACTCTGCAGGGCTTACTGAAGGAAGGCGAACATCTACACTTAAGAAACTGTACTATGGAAGAGTACCACAGGGCCCGCACATGGGCGGGACTATTCAATGCTCATGACTTCGATGGAGATTCCCATACAAGAGAACTGGAGTTACAAGTAAGATATTGTCCCTTTCTCATAACACCCCTGTTGTTAGCCTTAACCCAGAGCATTGTGCAAGAAGTGAAAGCCATATTGGTGGTCATTACAACCCTGGCGGTCGGTGATAAAGCAGCGGTAAAACCGCCAACAGGTCGGCGGTAAAAAAATAGGAATCACGACCGTGGCGGAAACCGCCAACATAGACAGCCACTTTAACACTCCGACCGCCAAGGTGGTACAAACAAACACTGCGGCGGTAACCGACAAGGTTCCGCCCACTGTATTACAACAGTCCAATCCGCCACCTTTTCCGGAGCGGATTCACCGCGAACAAAAACACGGCGGAAACAGGACTTGGAAGGGAAAACGCTCACCTCTACACACCCCACAAGGAATCAGAAAGCCATGGAACCCGAGCTTCAGATACTCCCAGCCTTTATCTTCCTGCTTCTCTACCAGGAACAACAAAGACGGCGGCAAAGACCACTGTGAGTACTGCACCTACGACACGGGAGGGGGAGGGAAAAAAGAGTGACACACACACGCAACACGCAACACTCCCACCCCCACCCTCACCCACTACAACACACACACAAATACATGTTGATACATTACATTAATAACTCCCAACCCCCCCAGGAAGAATGCAAGGACAAAAGGAAAAGAGTCGAACATTTGTAATCTATTCAAATACAGTAATCAAAAATATATATATTTATATACATATATTTACACTAGAAACAAATATATACACCAAGAATACAAGTCCAAGGTATTCCACCATCATAGTCCGTGGACCACTGGGCCCAAAATGCATGGGCAAGGCCCACACTCAATACCCGATCAAAACGGAGAGAACACTGCTGGGGCAAAAGATAGAAATACAACAGGCACCTCAGTGGAGGGGAAGGGGGGGCACCTCAGCCGGATGAGTTCACAATGCCAGATCCACGAGGGGGCTCCATGTCCACTGCTTTATCCTGGGGAGTGCAAAGCAACGGTCCCTCAAGTCTCTCCAGTGGGTGATTTGCCCACTGCTTTATCCTGGGGAGTGCAAAGCCACAGTCTCTCAAGTCTCTCTAGTGGGTGGGTTGCCCACTGCATTATCCTGGGGAGTGCAAAGCCACAGTCTCTCAAGTCTCTCCAGTGGGTGGTTTGCCCACTGCATTATCCTGGGGAGTGCAAAGCCACAGTCTCTCGTCTCTCTAGTGGGTGGTTTGCCCACTGCATTATCCTAGGGAGTGCAAAGCCACAGTCTCTCAAGTGGATGTCAATCTCCACTGGTTCTGGAGGGGGCTTGGTGCCCAGAGTGCTTCATCCTGCCAAGGACAGAGGTAGTGGATGCCTTTCTCCACTGGTTCTGGAGGGGGCTTGGTGCCCAGAGTGCTTCATCCTGCCAAGGACAGAGGTAGTGGATGCCTTTCTCCACTGGTTCTGGAGGGGGCTTGGTGCCCAGAGTGCTTCATCCTGCCAAGGACAGAGGTAGTGGATGCCTTTCTCCACTGGTTCTGGGGGGAGCTTTGTGCCCAGAGTGCTTCATCCTGCCAAGGACAGAGGTAGTGGATGGAAATCTCCACTGGTTCTGGTGTGGGCCTGGTGCCCAGAGTGCTTCATCCTGCCAAGGACAGAGGTAGTCTATGCCTTTCTCCACTGGTTCTGGAGGGGGCTTTGTGCCCAGAGTGCTTCATCCTGCCTAGGACAGAGGTAGTGGATGACTTTCTCCACTGGTTCTGGAGGGGGCTTTGTGCCCAGAGTGCTTCATCCTGCCAAGGACAGAGGTAGTGGATGCCTTTCCCCACTGGTTTTGGAGGGGGCTTTGTGCCCAGAGTGCTTCATCCTGCCAAGGACAGAGGTAGTGGATGAAAATCTCCACTGGTTCTGGAGGGGGCCTGGTGCTCAGAGTGCTTCATCCTGCCAAGGACAGAGGTAGTGGATGCCTTTCTCCACTGGTTCTGCAGGGTGCTTTGTGCCCAGAGTGCTTCATCCTGCCAAGGACAGAGGTAGTGGATGGAAATCTCCACTGGTTCTGGAGGGGGCCTGGTGCCAGAGTGCTTCATCCTGCCAAGGACAGAGGTAGTGGATGCCTTTCCCCACTGGTTTTGGAGGGGGCTTTGTGCCTAGAGTGCTTCATCCTGCCAAGGACAGAGGTAGTGGATGAAAATCTCCACTGGTTCTGGAGGGGGCCTGGTGCTCAGAGTACTTCATCCTGCCAAGGACAGAGGTAGTGGATGCCTTTCTCCACTGGTTCTGCAGGGTGCTTTGTGCCCAGAGTGCTTCATCCTGCCAAGGACAGAGGTAGTGGATGGAAATCTCCACTGGTTCTGGAGGGGGCCTGGTGCCAGAGTGCTTCATCCTGCCAAGGACAGAGGTAGTGGATGCCTTTCTCCACTGGTTCTGGAGGGGGCTTTGTGCCCAGAGTGCTTCATCCTGCTCGTGGTGGCCTCAGAAGCGTCGGAAGCTTTGGCGCTCACTGGCCTGCGGTGCTTGTTGCGGCGGTGTCCTGTTCAGCGGTGCTGGTGGCGGCGGTGTCCTGTTCAGCGGTGCTGGTGGCGGCGGTGTCCTTGGCAGCAGTGCTTGTGGCGGCGGTGTCCTTGGCAGCGGTGCTTGTGGCGCCGGTGTCCTTGGCAGCGGTGCTTGTTGCGGCGGTGTCCTGTTCAGCGGTGCTGGTGGCGGCGGTGTCCTTGGCAGCGGTGCTGGTGGCGGCGGTGTCCTTGGCAGCGGTGCTGGTGGCGGTGGTGTCCTTTGTAGCGGTGCTTGTGGCGACGGTGTCCTTGCCAGCGGTGCTTGTTGCGGTGGTGTCCTGTTCAGCGGTGCTGGTGGCGGCGGCGTCCTTGGCAGCGGTGCTTGTGGCGGTGGTGTCCTGTTCAGCGGTGCTTGTGGCGGCGGTGTCCTGTTCAGCGGTGCTTGTGGCGGTCTTGTCCGCCGTGCTGGTTTTCGCAGACTTGCCTGTTTTACTGTACCCCTTCCCCACCTTGGATGGTGACGCAGCTGTCTTCACACTCCCAACTGTACCCCTGGGAGAGGCTTTGGTAGAAGGTTTTTTTCCTCTCTCCCGCCGGGCACTGGCCAACTTTTTGTGCTTTTGAGGTGGGTGAGTGTCTGTGGTCTGGCTCCTTGGCACACTGGCTGCCCTGCTGCCTGGTGCACTCCAGAAGCCGGTTACTACTGGCACCACTGTTCCCGCAGATGTTGTGGCTGAGGCGCTGGGTTGGGACCTGGAAAGGCGGGCCCTAGGAGGCTGAAGGGGTGGGGGAGGTGAAGGGAAGAGGTCAAGGTTGGACAGGAAAAGTTTTTGGGACACACTGGGACGGGTAGATGGAGGGGGTTTGGGAGTGGAGGAAGAGGTAGTGGTTGTAGGAGGCGTACGTTTGGTGACTTTGGGTGAAGGTGCATGGGCTGGAGGCTGTCGTGAGGTGGATGGCTGTTGGGTGAGTGTGTGCCTGCGTTTGTGTACCTTGGGAGGTGGGCTCACAGACACACTGGGAGAGGACACAGGGGATGTGTGAATGGTAGTGGGGTGGTGAGTGCATGTGAGCGGGGTGTGGTGGTGTGTGTGCTGGTAATGGCAGTAGTGGCTGTAGATGTAGTGCATGCAGGTGTGAGTGGAGACGAGACTGGGAGGGAGAAGGGAGACGAGGAGGAGGGGGACACAGTGGAGGCAGTGGCTGTTGGTATGTCTGCATGTGTATGATGCTTGCGTGAGTGCCTGTGGGATGTGTGGTGCTTATGTTTGACTGAGCTTCCCTTGTGTGTTGAGGTGTGTGCATGCTGGTCTGATGGTGTGCTTGGGATAGGCTGAGGTACAGGGGTTTGGGTCTGGGTGGAGGAAGTTGGAGGGGGGAGGCTAGAGACAGGGACAATGGCTGCCATCAGTGCTGAGGCCAGAGTCTGAAAAGCTCGCTGTTGGGCTGCCTGACCAGAATAAATGCCCTCCAGGTATGCATTGGTCTGTTGCAACTGCCTCTGTACACCCTGGATGGCATTCAAAATGGTAGACTGCCCAACAGTGAGGGACCTGAGGAGGTCAATGGCCTCCTCACTGAGGGCAGCAGAGCTGACTGGGGCAGGGGCTGAGGTGCCTGGGGCGAAGGAGATGCCCACCCTCCTGGGTGAGCGGCCAAGGGGCACACGCTGAGGGGCTGCTGGGATGGCGGTGCTGGTAGGGGGGGGTGGCGGCTGCACCTGTAGATGCGGAGGCACAGAGGGACCCGCCACCGCAAGGGAGCTCCCATCAGAGGAGTCGGTGTCGCTGGTCTCAGCTCCTGTCCCCGCCGTGGAGCTCCCCTCGCCCTGCGTCCCACTGGTGGCTTCTGACTCCGTTGTGTCGCCCTCCAGGGCCATGTGGGATGCAGCTCTCTCCTGCTCCGGTGGCACTGCTCCTCCGCCTGATGATGCTAATGCACACAAGAACAGGGAGACCACAAAAAGGGGGGTAAAGACAGAAGAAAGACATGTTGAGTGCATCCAATACCGCTACCGTTGGCGGACACTACAGACACAGAAGCCCCCTGCACTACGCCGTGCACTTAGAGTTCCCTAATTAATCAAAGGTACATGGGTTACAAGGCCTATGCCAGATTGCTGCACACATGGAAGTCACAGGAGCCTGACTAGGTGTAGTTGGCTCTGAACACAGGTCGGGTGGGGTGCCACAGGGCCTGCCTTAAGAAGGGACCTTGCCTACTAAACTCGCCCTGGCCTAGGGGAACCCACAGCCCACATCCCCCAGCCAGACACCTACATTGCGCGCTGAATCAGCAGAATGAGAGTGTACTCACCCCCTTGGAGCTGCTGTGATGCCCTCAAGCGTCCATTCAACTCCGGATATGCCACCGCCAGGATCCGGAACATCAGGGGGGTCATGGTGCGACAGGCACCCCTCCCACGTTGGAAGGGCCATCCCCAGCTGGGCCTCCGCCGTCTTCTTGCTCCAGCGGCAAATGTCCTCCCATCTTTTACGGCAGTGGGTGCTCCGTCTGTGGTGGACCCCCAGGGTCCGGAACTTCCTTGCTGATGGCACGCCAAATATCCTTCTTCTGGTGGGCGCTGACCTACACAAATAGTACAGGGGAAAAGGAGAAGATATAACCGTCCGCACCGTCACAGTCATTGGCCCGCATCCCTACCCATGCCATGACGCACATGCACTCACCGTCGTATCATGCACGCCTCATTCTCCCCCCCCTATCTTTCATCAACACCACTCCAAACAGGCATTGCCCATACAGCATGCTCACAGTGTACTCAGTGTACTCCTGGAGGACTGTAGAGTAGCGTGTACTGGGGGAGGACCCCATCCACTAGTTTCTCCAACTCCTCTGTACTGAAGGCAGGGGCCCTTTCCCCAGACACACGAGCCATTGTCTCTTCCAGACTGAGGTCACAGCAGCACTTGCAGTGTAGGTCCTCTCCTGTCGAAGAGCAGCTATCAAGTGATTGAACAGAGAGAAAATGGCAGTGACGTCCGCAGCGGTGTGTACCGTCACCGCCAGCGTACATCGTCATTGGCTTCTGGGACCCATAGGGTCCAATGTTAACCAATGCAGGATTGCGCTGCGGTCTTCGACCGCCTACCGCGACGGTGTACAACGCCAGCGCAGTAACCTCATATCCCCTTGTCCCACATTACAGGTCAGGCAGCCGCCATTTCAGGGGGCCACATGGCATTAATTTTGACTGTGTCACACATATCTAGGCCTTGCTTAAACACTAATACAGCCATATGTCGATTTTCAAACATTTTCCGATAAAGTTGTGTTTACGTACCTCAGTGTTGGTTGACTCTCTGCTCGCTGTTCTCCTCCATAGAGCACGTCTGCTGGGGCAGGTGAGGAGATGGCGGCATCCTCCGGTGTACACACCGCTGGTGGACCTGTCGACAATGGAGGAGCGACATGTAATTATCACCTACAGAGTTGATCGTACCACAATCCTGGAAATGTGTGCCCAGTTGGAGCCAGACCTGATGTCAGCTATCCGCCATCCCACAGGAATCCCCCCTCTAGTGCAGGTGCTTTCAGTACTCCATTTCCTAGCAAGTGTGTCTTCTCAAACAACAGTGGCCATAGCATCAGGGATGTCCCAGCCTATGTTCTCCAACATGTTGTCCAGAGTGTTTTCTGCCATGTGCAGCTACATCGTTTTCCCTCAGGTGAAGGATTTGCCTACAGTGAAAGTTGACTTCTATGCCCTGGGACATATCCCCAACATGGCAGGTGCCATTGATGGGACACATGTGGCCTTGGTCCCCCACGGAGTGAACAGGTGTACAGAAACCGGAAGAGTTACCATTCTATGAATGTGCAGATGGTGTATTTGGCCGACCAGTACATCTCCCATGTGAATGCCAAATTTTCTGGCTCAGTGCATGACGCTTATATTCTGTGGAATAGCAGCATCCCTTATGTGATGGGTCAAGTCCAGAGGCACGGTGTGTGGCTAATAGATGAGGACATGGAGCCAATACAGTGTGACTAGGTGTCTGGGTCTAGGGATGTCCCTAAGAGTTAGTGTGTGTCTAACAGTTGTCCCTCGCCATTTGCAGGCGACACTGGTTACCCCAACCTGTCATGGCTACTGACCCCAGTGAGGAATCCCAGGACAAGGGCAGAGGAACGCTACAATGAGGCCCATGGGCGAACTAGGAGGGTTATAGAGAGGACCTTCGACCTACTGAAGGCCAGGTTCAGGTGCCTCCATATGACAGGTGGTTCCCTACTCACCAAAGAAGGTGTGCCAGATCTTCGTGGCCTGCTGTATGCTTCACAACTTGGCTTTGTGACAACAGGTGCCTTTTCTGCAGGAGGATGGTCCAGATGGCGGTGTTGTTGCAGCTGTGGAGCCTGTGGACAGTGAAGACGAGGAAGCAGAAGAAGAGGACATGGACAACAGGAACTCGGTGATCCTGCAATATTTCCAGTGAGACACAGGTAAGAGTACAGACCTGCCTACTACATGTACTTTGACACTACTACCTCTCTACTGTCTGTTGTTTTTACCCAGTGTATGGACACTGAGTTGTCACTTTCCCTTTCGATTTCACAGATGTGGGTCCCACTGTGTGACCTCTGCTTTGTTTCCACATGGACTAGAGCTGTGTGACATAGGTATGTTGACATTGCATTGGATATAGCATTTTGCCACAGTTATTGCTTATACATTTTCGAAAGCACAGACTGACTCCAGATTGTTTTGTGATTTAAGGGTGTTTATTTAAGTGCTAAATAGTGGAGGTGGTTGTAAAATGGTCAGGGGTGATGGTGGAGGAATGTCCATGGCAGAGTCCAGTCTATTAGTCTCACAGGTGCATTGTCCAAAGGGGCATAGGAAGTGGAGCTAGGGCAGTTTAAGTATGGACAGTGTGACAAAGTGGGACAGATGGATGACAATCAGGGTGGTCTAATTTCTTGGCGGGGTCTTGGCATTGTTCTCTGTCTTTGTCCTGGATCTCAGGGACCGCTTGCTGGGTGGTTCTCCATCTGCAGGGGGTGGGGTGCTGGTGTCATGGTCCTGTGGCGGTGCCTCCTGTCCACTAGTGCCGGCAGAGGTGGTGGGCAGTTCGTCGTCCAGGCTAGTGTCAGGGGCCCCTTGTTGTGCCACAGTGTCCCTCCTGGTGTTGACGAGTTTCTTCAACACCCCTACAATGGTACCCAGGGTGGAATTGATGGATTTGAGTTCCTCCCTGAACCCCAAATACTGTTCCTCCTGCAGCCGCTGGGTCTCCTGAAACTTGGCCAGTACCGTTGCCATCGTCTCCTGGGAATGGTGGTAGGCTCCCATGATGTTGGAGAGGGCCTCGTGGAGAGTGGGTTCCCTGGGCCTGTCCTTCCCCTGTCGCACAGCAGCCCTCCCAGTTCCCCCGTTTCCCTGTGCCTCTGTCCCCGGAACCGTGTGCCTACCACCACTGCCCCAGGTCCCTGGTGTTGTTGGCGTGGTGGGTTAGCCTGGGTTCCCTGTAGTGGTGGACACACTGCTGCTTGACGTGTCCTGGGGACGGAGGTATGGGCCCGCTGGGGGGGGGGGGTGCTGTGCTGGTGTTTCCACAGGGGGGAAGCTCTGTAGTGGCCTGTGCCAGTGTGAGGGGAACAGACTGTCCCGAGGTCCCAGATGGGCCAGGCTGGTCATCTAGATCCAGTTGGACAGAGCTGCTGTCATCACTGTGGGCCTCTTCTGTGGGTGGAGTGGACATGTCTGGACCCTCCTGTCTGGTGACGTTGGGTTGGGGTCCTGCAGGGGTGTAAAGGCATGATTATTGCATCTGTGTGTGCCATGGTGTGCAATGGGTGGGTGACCCTGTACCCCAGTGCTTGCATTCTTGTGTGGGACCTTGTGTGATAATGGTTTAGGGGGGTGTGTGGGTATGTGCAGTGGACATGCTTTGGTGATGGGTGTCCTTGCTTTGGTGTTAAATGCAGGGCTTGGGTTTATGATGTGTGGTTTGTGATAGTGGGACATGTGTGAGGAGTAGGAGTGATGGGGGTGAGGGCAAGGGTGGGGATATGTGATAGCATGCAGGTAGGGTGGGGGATGAAGTAGTTAAAGGTTTGACTTACCAGAGTCCATTCCTCCAGCTACTCCTGCGAGGCCCTCAGGGTGCAGTATAGCCAAGACCTGCTCCTCCCATGTTGTGAGTTCTGGGGGAGAAGGTGGGGGACCGCCGCCAGTCCTCTGAACCGCAATCTGGTGTCTTGAGACCACAGAACGCACCTTCCCCCGTAGGTCGTTCCACCTCTTCCTGATGTCATCCCTAGTTCTTGGGTGCTGTCCCACTGCGTTGACCCTGTCCACGATTCTTCGCCATAGCTCCATCTTCCTTGCTATGGTAGTGTGCTGCACCTGTGATCCGAATAGCTGTGGCTCTACCAGGATGATTTCCTCCACCATGACCCTGAGCTCCTCCTCAGAAAACCTGGGGTGTCTTTGCGGTGCCATGGGGTAGTGTGGGTGATGTGTGGGGTGGTGTGTGTTGTGATGTGTGGGGTGATATTTAGAGGTGTGTTGTGTGAGGTGCGTGGATGTTGTGTGAGTGATGGTGTTGAGTGCCTGTGGATGCTATTGTTCTTTCTGGTGGTGTCTCTCTCTGGCCTTCTGTCGCAATTGTTGTCGTAGGGGTTTGTGGATGATGTGGGTGTGTGTTTTATAGTGTATTGGGTGTGTGGGAGTGGTGTGTGTATGTGTATCAGGTGTGTGTATTTCGATTTGTCCAATGTGGTAGTGTTTTGTAAATGTGTGTGTATTTTGAGCGCTGCGGTGTGTACCGCCAATGGAATACAGTGGTTGAAAGACCGCCGCGTGGATTCGTGGGTCGTAATAGTGTGGGCGTATTCCTGTTGGCGTGACGGTGTCGGTTTTGTTATCGCCAGTTTATCACTGACCTTTGGTGTGGTGGACTTGTGTGGGTGTCTAGATTTTGTCGGATTCCGAGCTGTGGGTCATAATGACTGTGGCGAAATTCCACGGCGGTGTGTTGGCGGTCTTCTGCACGGCGGTAAGCAGCTTTTACCGCCAGTGTTGTAATGACTCCCATTATGTTTAAAAATCCCTTGACGGCATCTCTTAATTTATGTGCAATGTTTTTAAACCTTTTTAATATGTATTTTGTCTTACAAAGACTTGACAAGCTTTCAAACCAAACAATTAACCCTTTTTTCAGCATATTTAGTATTTGTACTAATACAGTAGGGGGTCATTCTGACCCTGGCGGTCTTGGACCGCCAGGGCGCAGAATGATGGAAGCACCGCCAACAGGCTGGCGGTGCTTCAAAGCCCATTCTGATCGCGGCGGTAAAGCCGCGGTCGGAAAACCGGGGCTGGCGGTTTCCCGCCGTTTTTGCCCCGGCTGGGTAAATCCGCCAGGGCAGCGCTGCCCTGGGGATTCTGACCCCCTTACCGCCAGCCTGTTTCTGGCGGTTTTCACCGCCAGGAAGAGGCTGGCGGTAAGGGGTGTCCTGGGGCCCCTGGGGGCCCCTGCACTGCCCATGCCAAAGGCATGGGCAGTGCAGGGGTCCCCTAACAGGGCCCCGGCCAGCTTTTCACTGTCTGCCTAGCAGACAGTGAAAAGCGCGACTGATGCAACTGCACCCGTCGCACGGCCGCAACACCGCCGGCTCCATTCGGAGCCGGCCTCTGTGTTGCGGCCTCATTCCCGCTGGGCCGGCGGGAAGGTTGGAATGCCGGCAGCGGTCTTTTGGCCGCATGGCGGCCGATTGGCGGATCCCGCCTGGCGGGCGGCTACCGCCGCCCGCCAGAGTTGGAATGACCGTCAGTAGTCTTTTTGGTGGTAGAGAGTTTGATATTTGATACCAGGCTCAGTTCCAATCCTCTTGTAGTTTCTAGTCAATGTTTCGTCCCTCAATTTTCCCTTCTATGCCTTATCCCTATTGGGGGCTCCACCATCCTTGCCGGCCCCCAAAATTATACCTCCATAGTTCAGCTCTTCTCCACCCCTTGCCAGGGTCCTGATACTTTGGTTAATTTACGTGAACATCCCATAACCTTATAGATTAGCTGTTCGGTTTGCTGGCAACAGTCCATATTATCTAGTCACTGCCTCACCTTTTGGACTTCAGCCCTCCCCAGCAGCATATCAGATCATGTCTGGCAATCATCAGTGCCATGTTGCAGAGCAGGAGAGTGTACAGATTGAGGGTTAAATGTCCCCCATATACCCAGCATCACTAATTGAAAGGTAAGCTGAACTGACTCACCCACCACTAATGTAAGTTTGCGATGTATCCCCAACCAGTGGCGACGGACCGTTGGGCTGGTCCAAACTGTATGTAGTAGCCTACTCTGTTGATCACACCCTCTCAAACGTCTGTCCGTAGATATTCTCCCCATGGCAGACAGCTGTCTCCTTGTAAAGTAGGTTGTATGGAGTAGTTTTAGGTGTATCAGAAAAACCCAGCACGGATTGCGACTTCACGGGGATACCTCACGGCCGCCACCCCAGGCTGACTGTTATTAAGCAGTGTCTGGTAAGTGTGAGATACTGCATGTATGATCAAGAGAGTACACAGGATCTTAAATTCCAGGAGGTTATCCTCTACCACTTTTGGTGTCGGCATTTCGCATCTTACAATATTGTCCAAAGCTGCAGGTATTGTAGGAAGTAACTTTCAGCTAACTGATACTGCTCCTGCAGTTCCGCGAAGTGCATCAACCTTCCTTCTGATCATAAATCCCCGCATTTGGAGATACCCAGCATGTCCCATTGCCTGTAACCTATCTGTTGCAGTCCTGCTAACGCTTCTGTGTCCCACAACGTTGTTTCTAGAGTCATCTTACCTTTCCATGCCAGCTTACAGGTTGCCTTCTTCCAGGCCCCAAAATTACTGCTGCTGTCAGGGTAGGAATGCCTACAGGCTGGCCTCTGTCATATAGATGCCTGATATGTCCCCATGGTTCAATAGCTGGTCTGTCCACCACCAGGGATGGTTCACGTTGGGCTGCAAATGTCCAGTTGTTAACTATCAGCAACTGTGTTGCCGAATAATAGAGGTGAAAGCCCAGGAGAGCAATACCCTCCTGTAAGGAAATGCCTCCTTGGCATCGTTACCCCCTGACATTTTGCCTTTGCTGATGCCAAGTTATGATTTGAAAGTGTGCTGGGACCCTGCTAACCAGGCCCCAGCACCAGTGTTCTTTCCCTAAACTGTACCTTTGTCTCCACAATTGGCACAGCCCTGGCACCCAGGTAAGTCCCTTGTAACTGGTACCCCTGGTACCAAGGGCCCTGATGCCAGGGAAGGTCTCTAAGGGCTGCAGCATGTCTTATGCCACCCTGGGGACCCCTCACTCAGCACATACACACTGCTTACCAGCTTGTGTGTGCTGGTGGGGAGAAAATGACTAAGTCGACATGGCACTCCCCTCAGAGTTCCATGCCAACCTTACACTGCCTGTGGCATAGGTAAGTCACCCCTCTAGCAGGCCTTACAGCCCTAAGGCAGGGTGCACTATACCACAGGTGAGGGCATATGTGCATGAGCACTATGCCCCTACAGTGTCTAAGCAAAACCTTAGACATTGTAAGTGCAGGGTAGCCATAAGAGTATATGGTCTGGGAGTCTGTCAAACACGAACTCCACAGCACCATAATGGCTACACTGAAAACTGGGAAGTTTGGTATCAAACTTCTCAACACAATAAATGCACACTGATGCCATTGTGCACTTTATTGTAAAAATACACCCAGAGGGCATCTTAGAGATGCCCCCTGAAAACATACCCGACTTCCAGTGTGGCCTGACTAGTTTCTGCCAGCCTGCCACACACCAGACATGTTGCTGGCCACATGGGGAGAGTGCCTTTGTCACTCTGTGGCCAGGAACAAAGCCTGTACTGGGTGGAGGTGCTTCTCATCTCCCCCTGCAGGAACTGTAACACCCGGTGGTGAGCCTCAAAGGCTCACCCCTTTTGTTACAGCACCCCAGGGCATCCCAGCTAGTGGAGATGCCCGCCCCTCCGGCCACTGCCCCCACTTTTGGCGGCAAGGCTGGAGGAGATAATGAGAAAAACAAGGAGGAGTCACCCACCAGTCAGGACAGCCCCTAAGGTGTCCTGAGCTGAGTGACCCCTGCCTTGAGAAATCCTCCATCTTCAGTTTCGAGGATTCCCCCAATAGGATTAGGGATGTGCCCCGCTCCCCACAGGGAGGAGGCACAAAGAGGGTGTAGCCACCCTCAAGGACAGTAGCCATTGGCTACTGCCCTCCCAGACCTAAACACACCCCTAAATTCAGTATTTAGGGGCTCCCCAGATCCCAGGAAATCAGATTCCTGCAACCTGAAGAAAGAAGGACTGCTGATCTACAAGCCTGCAGAGAAGGAGGAAGACGACAACTGCTTTGGCCCCAGCCCTACCGGCCTGTCTCCAACTTCGAAAACCTGCTCCAGCAACGCATCCGACAGGGACCAGTGACCTCTGAAGCCTCAGAGGACAACCCCGGACCAAAGGACCAAGGAACTCCAGTGAACAGCGGCCCTGTTCAAAACCAGCTACTTCTTTGCAACATAGAAGCAACTTTCAAAGACTGCACGTTTCCCGCCGGAGGCGTGAGACTTCACACTCTGCACCCGACACCCCTGACTCGAGATCCAGAGAACAAACACCACAGGGAGGACTCCCCGGCAGAGCCCGTGAGTAACCAGAGACGCCCCCCTGAGCCCCCACAGCGACGCCTGCAGAGAGAATCCAGAGGCTCCCCCTGAACGCAACTGCCTGTAACAAGGGACCCGACGCCTGGAACCAGCACTGCACCCGCAGCCCCCAGGACCTGAAGGAACCAAACTTCGACGCAGCAGTGACCCCCAGGCGACCCTCTGCCTAGCCCAGGTAGTGGCTGTCCCGAGAAGCCCCACCCCTTTGCCTGCCTGCACCGCTAGAGTGACCGCCTGGCCTCTCCATTGTTTCCTACCTGAAACCCGACGCCTGCTTTGCACACTGCACCCGGCCACCCCTGTGCTGCTGAGGGTGTGTTTTGTGTGCCTACTTGTGTCCCCTCCAGTGCTCTACAAAAACCCCCTGGTCTGCCCCCTGAGGACGCAGGTACTTACCTGCTGGCAGACTGGAACCGGAGCATCCCTGTTCTCCATAGGCGCCTATGTGTTTTGGGCACCTCTTTGACCTCTGCACCTGACCGGCCCTGAGCTGCTGGTGTGGTAACTTTGGGGTTGCCTTGAACCCCCAACGGTGGGCTGCCTATGCCCCAGAAATGAGACTTGTAAGTGTTTTACTTACCCCCTAATCTAACCTTTACTTACCTCCCCCAGGAACTGTTGATTTTTGCAGTGTCCACTTTGAAAATAGCTTATTGCCATTTTTACAAAGACTGTATATGATATTGCTTTTATTCAAAGTTCCTAAAGTATCTAAGTGAAATACCTTGCATTTAAAGTGTTTATTGCAAATCTTGAACCTGTGGTTCTTAGCCCCCACTCCTTCTCCACCACCTCCTCGCTCTTCTGATTCTCCACCCGAGGATATAGGTGGTTTCCACAATCTAATGGACAGGGCTGCCGCATGCTTCCACCTTCCAACATCGGTCTCTCAGTCGGAATGTTTCCTGCATGATTTTAAGGAGCAGTCAAGGAAGTCTGTATGGTCCATTCCCATTATTGACTTTATATGGAGCGAGGGTACAAAGATTATGCGCAACCCGGCAACAGTCCCACAAGTGCCGCAAAAATTGGACAAGAAATACAAGGCAACCCAAGACTCTCCGGCATCTCTCACTGGCCACCCAAAGCCTGACTCTGTTATTTCGCAAGTGGCTCAAAGGCGTTCTAAGAACCCATAGACGCCTTTCTCTACTCCTCCAGACAGAGAAGGAAGGAGATTGGATAATGTGGGCAAAAGATTCTCCTCCATGTCAGCAATCACTGTCAGAGCAGCAAATTCATTGGCAATCCTGGGTCGTTATGACCGGCAAATGTGGTCGGATATGCAACTTTTCATTGATCTTATCCCTAAAAGCAAGCAAGCAGAGGCACAGAAGATCCTCCAAGAAGGTGAGCGTACGTCAGAGGAGATAATCGACTGAGCTCTAAATATAGCCTCCACCGGCTTTCGTCAGCTGGCTGGTGCCGCGGTCTTACGCCACCAAGGTTGGCTCAAAGCCACATCTTTCAGGCCAGAAGTGCAGTCCAGAATCCTCGACATGCCCTACGATGGCGAATCTCTCTTTGGCAAGCACGTAGATGACGCGCTCCAGGCCATCAAGACCGACACAGACACTGCCAAGTCCCTAGGTACCCTACAGTACCGGAAACAGCCCTTTCGGGGGGGCTAGAGGAAGAGGATTTACCTCATTTCGTGGTTCCTTTCACAGGCAGTACCAGCAACCCCAATATAGGCCGTCCTATCAACAACAGTATAGGCAACCATCTACGGCTTCTTACGCCAGACAGGGAGGAAAGAGAAGACAGGGTTCCCAAAACAGAGATCAACCCAGAAAGCAATGATCTTCTCCAGGCACCGGCTATGCTTCCCCAATGTTCACACCATCAACAAATAGGAGCACACATCTCCAACTACATCCAGGAGTGAAAGAAAATAACATCAGACAAATGGGTGCTGGATTTAGTGACAAGAGGTCACACCCTGGAATTCATACAAAAACCACTGCATCATCCACCAAGAACAGGCAGACCGCTCCATCTTCGTCTGCTTCAACAGGAGGTATTCCTTATGTTTGCCAAGGGAGCTATAGAAAGAGTTTCAGTTCAGCAATGAGGTCTTGGATTTTACTCCCGTTTCTTCTTGATAAGGAAAAAGTCAGGGGAATGGCGACCGATACTAGATCTCAGGAAACTCAACAAGTTCCTTCGGAAGCAATCTTTTCGGATGATCACGCTGTCGGATATCCTGCACCTTCTCAATCCTGGAGATTTTATGAAAACATTGGATCTCCAGGACGCTTATTTCCACATACCAATACATCAGAAACATCGCAAATATCTCCGCTTTACTGTAGCCGGTGCCCATTATCAGTTCAAAGTTCTACCATTCGGGCTGAGGTCAGCTCCAAGAATCTTCACAAAATGCCTTCCCCCAGTCGCAGGTTTCCTCCGCAGCAAGGGCTTCCAGGTGTTTCCATACCTGGACGACTGGCTCATAAAAGCTCTGTCTCCGCTACTAGCCTCCAAGGCTACAAACGCTTGCTTGAAATTATTCCACAGTTTGGGGCTAACAGTAAATCTACAGAAGTCGGTCACACTTCCCTCATGCAGAAGAGTCTTCCTGGGTGCAGAATTAGACACCATCCAGAACAAAGAATATCTCACTCCGGCACGGCAGCAGAAGCTAACCAACTTAGCTGTCAGAATTTCCACAAAAGAGTTTGTTTCAGTGCGACTGTTCAAGTCGCTTCTGGGCATGATTTCCTCAGCCATCGTCCTAGTTCGACTGGCAAGGCTGAGAATGAGACCATTACAAGAAGAACTACAACTCCAATGGACCCAGTCGCAAGGGTCCTTCGACGACTTAACTGTCACACCAAAAATTCAGCAGGCATTGAAATGGTGGTCTCAGACCAACCATCTCTCCCAAGGTCTTACGTTTCTAACACCAATGACAGACTTTGTCATCAGCACAGACGCTTCCTTGGAAGGCTGAGGAGGCCATTTACAAGACATGCGCATTCAGGGAATATGGTCCAATCTCCAGAAAGGAATGCACATAAACCTGCTGGAATTGAAGGCGATCCATCTCACGCTCAAGGCTTTTCTTCCACGCATCGCAGGGTCCTCAGTGTTGGTCAGGACGGACAACACAACAAGTATGTTCTCCAGTATTGGGGTATCTTTCATAGATTCACATGCTTGAATCATTCCCAGTTGTCGAAGTGGGAGTCCCACGGTACATAGAAAGCAGTAAAAAATAAATTGTCTTTTTTTTTTTCATTGTAGTTAATGGCAAAAATACATTCACTTTCACAACTATCAGCCTCATTAGGAAAGGCCCAAAGTTCAGCCAATCAGGCGAGACCACCCCTTTAGAATCCTCAGCACAGAGGCTCAGTCTCTCAGATTTTCTACCGCACGTCGTGTGTAAGGCAGTCTCCCTGAGCTCTGCTCAGTATACTTTCTCTTCAGGAGATATTATTCAGCTTTCATTCTTAGCTTGGCTGTAGTTCTTTCTCCATCATGTCTACAGCTAGAAAAGGTTTGTTTAGATCTTGTGGTACCTGTGGGAAATTAAGGCTTCATTGTGAAGATCCTCACAAGGACTGTATCTACTGTCTCCATCCTGAACATAAGGTCAAGGATTGCAAGATCTGCAGGACATTCCCTAATAAGACTCTCAGAGACAGAGAAGCCAGGCTCCTGCTTTGGCTTCAAAAGCGAAAGTCCAGAGAGACTTTCTCTGAGGACGAGGACAGCGATGCTTCAGTGGCCTCAAGAAAGAGGAAGAGGTCTGTGGAGAGCTTCTCCCCCAAGAGCAGTAAGTCAGCTAAGAAGCTGCATGTGTTTAAGGACAGACCTGAGGAACACCCATCAACTTCCAGGGAACATAGTGGTAAGGTTCGTTCTGAGCCATCTACTCCAGCTACCAAATCAAAGAAGTTCAAAAGATCTTCAAGTTCCCTACCACCGTCGACATCCAAGATTTCCACACCGTCAACGGCGCCCATCGTCGACAACAGCGACGGCCACATTTACAGCTCCGTCGTTGCCAATGATTATTACTTCTTCCCCGTTGTCAGCTTCAACCATAACGTCGGTGAGCTTAAAATACGGTCCCTCACCTGCTCACACCTTGACGATTTCAAAGAGACCGTCGACAGGGAAGAAGGTGAGGTCTCTATCGTCGACGCACACATCAACGGGTAAGCTCCAAAGCTCTTCGTCGACGATCCCACTGACGGACGCATCGACGACGGTGCGAGAATCTACTTTGCCGTCGAAGACATCAGCTATGACACCAGCTCCGTTGACGACTACTCCGTTGACGACAGCTCTGTCGATGCCTGCACCGTCTACGACAGCTCCGTCGACGCTTGCACCGCCAATGACGACACCGCTAGCGACGGCTCTGTCGACGCCTACACCATTGACGAACGTACCGTCGACGACAGCTCCGTCGACGGCTCAATTTTCGGAGTCTTTATCCAAACAATATGGAGCATCTCCTTTCTTACCTCAAAGGATTCTGCCGATAAAGAGTAAATCTACTCACCTGTTACCTTCTCATACATCGCCTAGTAAAGTCTCGCCAGTACCCCCGCAGCATCTGTTTGCTGATGAGGAGGATGACATATATTCAGATGACGGTTTTTTCCCGGTGGCACGTAGCCCTTCAGAACTACGCATTAAATGTCAGGAGGTAGATGAAGAGGAGAGTGAGCAGCTCTATTTAGGTCAACAGCCGCAGAGTCACGTACGACCTCAGGAGCAACAAGAACAAACGATCCAGATGCCTGTCTCCTTGATTACCAACCTTGAGCAGATGATGCAAGGCTATTACACTAGATTCCCTCCACCTGGCTCCACTACTCCGGTGCAACCTCCACACACCGATAACTACTCCTGTTCAGCCATCGGATTCTACGGAACCTATCCCAGGTCCTTCATCTGGCCAGGATATTGATCCACCTTCGTCAGAGGACGAGCAAGAGGAAGGTGAAATTCAAGACACTGACTCGCTCATCCAGGAATGGGATGAATATCAGATCCAGACGCCATCCCCTTCTACGCCACCACCGGTGGACTCTCCACCACAAGACATTGGTGGTTTCCATAGTATAATGGAGAGAACAGCAAAAAGATTTCAACTGCCAATAACATCAAAGCAGTCAGACTGTTTCCTCTATGATTTCAAAGAGGACACTAGAAAGTCAATAAGAGCAATACCTATTGTTGACTTCATTTGGGAAGAGGGGCTTAAGGTCATGCAGACCTCGTCTTCAATACCAGCGGTACTACCAAGACTCGAAAAGAAGTACAAGACACCAGATAACTCTCCAGCATGTTTGGTTAGTCACCCTAAACCGGATTCTGTGATATCCCAGGCAGCTCAGCGAAGGTCCAGGAATCCGTCTTCACCTTTGACTGCGCCCCCGGATAGGGAAGGACGAAGGTTAGATTAGATTGGCAATTTTTTTCGACTATGGCGGCCACCACGGTCAGAGCAGCGAACTCCCTGGCAATCAAGGGAAGATACAATCGCCAGATGTGGTCCGACATGTCGCACTTTATAGAGCTACTGCCTGAAGATAGTAGACCGGAAGCGCGCAAGATATTACACGAGGGTGAGAAGATCACGGCTAAGATTATAGATTGTGCCATAGATGTCTCGTCTACAGGTTTCTGCCAGTTAGCCGGAGCGGCCGTACTCAGACGTCAGGGGTCGCTGAAAGCTACATCGTTTCAACCAGAGGTGCAGTTAAAGATCTTGGACATGCCCTATGATGGTGAGCTCTTATTCGGTAAGCATGTAGATGATGCTTTGCAATCCATTAAAACAGACACCGAAACAGCCAGATCCCTGGGTACATTACAATACAGAAGACAGCCCTTTCGAGGAGCCAGAGGAAGAGGGCTCTATTCTTACAGAGGTGGCTCACACCAGTACCACCAATATTCATCCTACCAGGGCCAATTTCGTTCCACCATTGGCCAGCAGCAGCCGTATACTTATCGGCAACCGCCATCCACACACTTCCGGCAAGCTGCAAGAGGAAAATCGGCTTACAAGGCCAAAGAAGCAGCAAGAAAACACTGACCTTCATCAGTTGCCTGCACCCAACCCCTATACCAACAATCTGATAGGGGGCAGAATTTCCAATTTCCTCCACCAGTGGTCCCAGATTATATCAGACAAATGGGTACTCAATATTGTCAGCAAGGGACACACACTAGTATTCAATCAGCCTCTCCCTCACGTACCACCAAGGGGTCCCCCACCTGCCCATCTAAAGGAACTCCTAGTGCAGATTGCCATCTTGATAGAGAAGGGAGCAATAGAGATCGTACCAAGGAATCAGAGGGGAACAGGCTTATACTCTCACTTCTTCCTTATACGGAAAAAGACAGGAGACTGGAGACCTATTTTAGACCTTCGTTCTCTCAACAAATTCCTCAAGAAGCAATCATTTCGCATGATCTCCCTTCAAGATGTCCTACGCCTACTCAACCAGGGAGATTTCATGGCGTCCTTGGATCTCCAGGACGCGTATTTCCACATTCCCATTCACCCCAGTCACAGGAAATTCCTACGGGTTCAGGGTTGCAGGCACCCATTACCAGTTCAGAGTGTTACCTTTTGGCCTCCGATCGGCCCCAAGAGTTTTCACCAAGGTCTTGGCACCAGTTGCAGCCTACCTCAGGCAACGAGGGATTCAGGTGTTCCCGTACTTAGACGACTGGCTAATAAAAGCGCAAACAGCGTTAAAAGCTGCCGGGGACACAAGAACATGCTTATCTCTCTTCAGGACATTAGGCCTAACAGTCAATGACCCCAAGTCTCATCTAGATCCGTCGCAGAACATCACCTTTCTAGGAGCTGTCTTGGACACAGACCAAGCGAGAGCCTTTTCTTCACATGACAGACAGAAAAGACTTCAAGCTTTAGCAACCCGTCTCAGCAGAAGAAGGTCTGCTTCTGTTCGGACCTACAAGTCTTTTCTGGGGATGCTTTCTTCATGCATTCTGTTGATAGCAAACTGTCATCTACACATGAGGACACTTCAGCAGCAGTTGGACATTCAATGGAAGCAAATAGAAGGATCTTTCGACGATATAGTTCGAATAACTCCATCAGCGAGCCAAGCCCTAAAAGGGTGGAAGGACACCCCCCTCATCTCGAAGGGTCTCTCCTTCCTGAAAGACAAACCAGTGCACATTATAACAACGGATGCATCCTTAGAGGGATGGGGTACACACTTACAAGACCTATAAGTGAGAGGAAGATGGTCCACACAGGAATCGACTCTCCACATAAACATATTAGAATTAAGAGCAGTTTCCTTGGCACTCAAAGCCTTCCTCACCAACATCAAAGGTTCCTCGGTGTTGATAAAAACCGACAACACCGGGGGGCGTGGCCATAGGCGTCAAGATGGCGGTCGCACTCTAGGAGTGCTCTGGACCCCTCCGTCATCCGCCCGGATAAAACACCTTCATCACCCCCGTTCCCGCACCCACGAAGCCCCCGGGGATGCCCTGATGGGCGGTGCCCCCGAGCGGCCGAGAATCGCGGCGCTCGGAGACTCGTGCTCCTTAGGGGACTGGCCGGACCTGCGGCGAGCGGGGCTGGAGTTCCCGGCCTGGAGGCTCTGCCGGGCCAGACTCTGAGGGGGCGCGTCGACTCCCGGCACCCCCCCCCCGATAGAGGTATTGGGCCGATCCTGCGCGACCCGAAGCTGAAGCGGCCGCCTGCTGGTTGACGGCGGCCGCGGCGGGTCCCGCCCTGTGTTTCCCGGGGCGGTTCCCTCGGGAAGAGCAACCTTCCCCAGACGGACCGCGAGCTGCGGAGGCCGCACCCGAGAGTGGGAGGACGCGGCAGGGCCCTGCTCCAGTCGAAGACTCGTGAGCTGGGGCCTGAAAGAGATCGGAGGGAAGACGAAGGACGACCAGACAAGCACCCAAAGCGCCAGCTGGTGAGCCCCAGGAGACCTCCTCCTCGTTTTTTGGCTGGACCCGGGGCCTGGGAACAGTGGGATAGTCTGCCACCCCCCCTCCCTGGTTCTCGGCTGCGCCAGTGTACGGTGCCCCGCGTCTGGATCCGGACGGGGAGGGGAAGACTGCTCTTTGAAAGAGGACGTGGATTGAGGAGGTACGCGGCACGGACTGCCGCCGCGGACCGGAGCAGCGGTCATCGGGCTCGGCCCCCAAGAGCCACATCGGAGACACCGGGGGACTGCAGGGGGCCCGGGAACCCCCCCTTTTTCTTCACATACCCCAGGTGCAGGGGTGGCCTTGATCCAACTGGACGGGGACAAGACAACTGGAGATGACCCCCTCCCCCCTCGCACTCTCCTCAACACCGTGGGTGAGTCAGGGGTTGCGCTGATAGCGTCCCGGTGGCCGGGCCTGGAGAGTGACTGGTGGTGCGCTGGTAACGCGGGGATACCCTGCGGCTCATTGACCCAACGGGGGAGGCCCCCCCCCCCGGATTGAGCAGGTCTGGGACTCCAGCGTGACCGAGATGTGGTGACCTGGAGCACGCTTAACTTTGTGGACTCGACGAGCGGCCTGGCGCTCGCCTCGAGCCTACCGTTTAACACCTCAGCCCTGGTGACGGCACAAGCGCAAAGGCCCCTCCAGGCGACTTCTGGGGGGCGCGTTGGGAATAAAAGGTCCTTGGCGTGACTGAGCCTTGTCCGTGCGACCGGGCGGTGCTGCGACGGCCTTGCCCGACCCCAGACTGGGCCATGGGAAAAGACAGGGCCTCCAAACAGCCATCCCAACAGAGGATAGACCAATTCACTACACCAGCGGCTTCTCGGACCGAGGGCGAGACACCATCTAGTGCACCGATCCCAGACGGAGTCAGCACCATCCTCCAAGCGATCCAAACATCACAGCAGGCGGTCGAAATCAAAATTGGAGAGGTGAGAGAGGACGTCGGCCTCATCAGACAAGATCTTAGAAACGCAGTGGGTCGGATCCCAGAAGTGGAAAACCGCATATCACAGACCGAAGACGACCTGACTGACCTCAGGACCAAGGTAGCTCAACTGCAAACATCGCTGGGCCGAAGATGCCGAAAATCGCTCTTGACGCAACAATTTACGCTTTGTCGGTTTTTTCGGAGGAAGCAGAGGATAGCAAAGCCCCTGAATTTCTGGAGGGCTGGATCAAGTCCTGGATGCCGGAACGTACACTCTCACCATGGTTTGCGATTGAACGGGCCCATCGGGCTTTGGCGCCGCGACCCCCACCGGGAGGTCCCAAAAGACCCATGATAGCACGTTTCCTCAACTTTAAGGACCGCGACGCTATTCTTAAAGAGGCCAGGCGCTCTCCTGACCTCCTTTGGGACAACCATAAAATCCTGATCTTTCCTGACTACACTTGGGAGGTCCAGACCCGGCGTCGGTCATACGAACAAGAAAAACAAAAACTCAGAGCGATACAACTCTCCTACATGCTCCTCTTCCCCGCACGCCTTAAAGTTATCCTGGCCGGCAAAGCACATTTCTTTGAATCGCCTGAAGAGGCTAGGGACTGGCTTACGGAGGAGGGGGCAGGGAGCCCGAGGGGCCCCCTCGGACCCCCTGGGGGAGCTCCGGGGGATGGACCCGGCCCCCGAATGGACACACGGAGAAGTCGCAAAAGGACAAGGTCCAGACGTGGTAGGAGGAGAAGTACCAACATATTGACAAAGCAAGACAAACACAATGATCCAGACCGGGATTCCCGAGTGGTTGGGGGCCACGAGGACTGCCTGGGAGCTCAGACACCAGGGCAGGGGCTAGAGGGAGATCGCTTGAGCCAGTCCCCCGCACTTGGTTAGGATGGTTTCGCACACTGGGCTCGATCATAGTGGGGGGAATTATCACACCAGGTGCTGACTTTCACAGAGGGGAACGAGGACACATATAACGCAACATGATAAATTCCAGCAATATCAAAACTTGGCTAACGACAGCCGATTGTAACTGATCCGACTGAAAGGATGTGGCAGTCCATCTGACTGTGACACCCCAGTTGGGTATTTTGGGCGACAGATGCTTCCTGGGTAGAAGTATGGGGTGGGGGGAGTTTGGGGGGAATAGTTGTTCCTTTAGTGTAGGAAGTTGGCTCTGTATGTACTATTTCAAAGTAAGAAATAGCATGCACAGAGTCCAAGGGATCCCCTTAGAGGTAAGATAGTGGCAAAAAGAGATAATTCTAATGCTCTGTTTTGTGGTAGTGTGGTCGAGCAGTAGGCTTATCAGAGGGTAGTGTTAAGCATTTGTTGTACAGACACAGGCAATAAATGAGGAACACACACTCAGAGACAATTCCAGGCCAATAGGTTTTTGTATAGAAAAATATATTTTCTTAGTTTATTTTAAGAACCACAGGTTCAAGATTTACAAACAATACTTTAAATGAAAGGTATTTCACTTAGGAACTTTAGGAACTTTGAATTAGCAAAATAGCATATACAGTTTTCACACAAATGGCAAATAGCTATTTTAAAACTAGACAGTGCAATTTTCAACAGTTCCTGGGGGAGGTAAGTGTTTGTTAGTTTTGCAGGTAAGTAAACCACCTACAGGGTTCAAAGTTGGGACCAAGGTAGCCCACCGTTGGGGGTTCAGAGCAACCCCAAAGTTACCACACCAGCAGCTCAAGGCCGGTCAGGTGCAAAGTGGTGCCTAAAACGCATAGGCTTCAATGGAGAAGGGGGTGCCCCGGTTCCAGTCTGCCAGCAGGTAAGTACCCGCGTCTTCGGAGGGCAGACCAGGGGGGTTTTGTAGGGCACCGGGGGGGACACAAGTTAGCACAGAAAGTACACCCTCAGCAGCTCGGGGGCGGCCGGGTGCAGTGTGCAAACACGCGTCAGGTTTGTAATAGGTTTCAATGGGAGACCAAGGGGTCTCTTCAGCGATGCAGGCAGGCAAGGGGGGGGCTCCTCGGGGTAGCCACCACCTGGGCAAGGGAGAGGGCCACCTGGGGGTCGCTCCTGCACTGGAGGTCGGATCCTTCCGGTCCTGGGGGCTGCGGGTGCAGTGTCTTTACCAGGCGTCGGGTCTTTGAAGCAGGCAGTCGCGGTCAGGGGGAGCCTCGGGATTCCCTCTGCAGGTGTCGCTGTGGGAGTTCAGGGGGGCCAACTCTGGCTACTCACGGTCTCGTAGTGGCGGGGAGTCCTCCCTGTGGTGTTTGTTCTCCACAAGTCGAGCCGGGGGCGTTGGGTGCAGAGTGCAAAGTCTCACGCTTCCGGCGGGAAACGTGTGTTGTTTCAAAGTTGCTTCTTTGTTGCAAAGTTGCAGTCTTTGTGGAACAGAGCCGCTGTCCTCGGGAGTTCTTGGTCCTTCTAGATACAGGGTAGTCCTCTGAGGCTTCAGAGGTCCCTGGACCCTGTGGAACGCTTCGCTGGAGCAGTGTCTTTAGAAGTGGGGAGACAGGCCGGTAGAGCTGGGGCCAAAGCAGTTGGTGTCTCCGTCTTCTCTGCAGGTTTTCAGCTCAGCAGTCCTTCTTCGTCTTAGGTTGCAGGAATCTATCTTGCTGGGTTCTGGGAGCCCCTAAATATTCGATTTAGGGGTGTGTTTAGGTCTGGGGGGTTAGTAGCCAATGGCTGCTAGTCCTGAGGGTGGCTACACCCTCTTTGTGCCTCCTCCCTGAGGGGAGGGGTGCACATCCCTAATCCTATTGGGGGAATCCTCCATCTGCAAGATGGAGGATTTCTAAAAGTCAGAGTCACCTCAGCTCAGGACACCTTAGGGGCTGTCCTGACTTGCCAGTGACTCCTCCTTGTTTTTCTCATTATCTCCTCCGGCCTTGCCGCCAAAAGTGGTGCCGTGGCCAGAGGGGGCTGGCAACTCCACTAGCTGGAGTGCCCTGGGGCATTGTAATACGAAGCCTGAGCCTTTGAGCCTCACTGCTAGGTGTAACAGTTCCTGCAGGGGGAGGTGTGAAGCACCTCCACCCAGAGCAGGCTTTGTTTCTGTCCTCAGAGAGCACAAAGGCTCTCACCACATGGGGTCAGAAACTCGTCTCTCAGCAGCAGGCTGGCACAGACCAGTCAGTCCTGCACTGAACAATTGGGTAAAATACAGGGGGCATCTCTAAGATGCACTCTGTGTGCATTTTTTAATAAATCCAACACTGGCATCAGTGTGGGTTTATTATTCTGAGAAGTTTGATACTAAACTTCCCAATATTCAGTGTAGCCATTATGGAGCTGTGGAGTTCGTTTGTGACAGACTCCCAGACCATATACTCTTATGGCTACCCTGCACTTACAATGTCTAAGGTTTGGCTTAGACACTGTAGGGGCACAGTGCTCATGCACTGGTGCCCTCACCTATGGTATAGTGCACCCTGCCTTAGGGCTGTAAGGCCTACTAGAGGGGTGACTTATCTATACTGCATAGGCATTGTGAGGTTGGCATGGCACCCTGAGGGGAGTGCCATGTCGACTTACTCGTTTTGTCCTCACCAGCACACACAAGCTGGAAAGCAGTGTGTCTGTGCTGAGTGAGGGGTCCCTAGGGTGGCATAAGACATGCTGCAGCCCTTAGAGACCTTCCCTGGCATCAGGGCCCTTGGTACCAGGGGTACCAGTTACAAGGGACTTACCTGGGTGCCAGGGTTGTGCCAGTTGTGGAGACAATGGTACATTTTAGGTGAAAGAACTCTGGTGCTGGGGCCTGGTTAGCAGGGTCCCAGCACACTTCTCAGTCAAGTCAGTATCAGGCAAAAAGTGGGGGGTAACTGCAACAGGGAGCCATTTCCTTACACAACCCCCCCCCCCCAGCCCACAGGCCAGGAGACTCAGCCAAAGCTGGGAGAGTCTTCCTAGTCTGTCAGGCGAGGAAGAGTAGAGGAAATAGGCTGGTTTGTTGCAGGGCCTACTCTGCCTTACATCCTCCTGTTCAGGTCATTCCCTCTGGGGAACTGACCCACTTCCATAGTGATAGGACCTAGTCTGAATTGCCTCTTGTCTGTGTCTTTAATGTCTCCCCCCATTCTCTCTATTTTGGGGTTAGAGGTATCCACCTCTGCTAATCTTATCTTAGCCAGGGTCACCCCTAGCTTACCCAAAGAGGTTACCCAGAGTTGGAGTAACCCCACCATGACCAACAGAGTCAGGGGGCCTAACTTGCTATGTGGCATGGGGTCAGACCACCATGCCAAGGATAGTGCAGCCATGAAGGCTAACACCCAGCAGAGGCCACTGACAGTTGTCAGTGCCCAGAACCACACCTTTAGCTCTTCACCAAAAGGGAAGGGGCTAAGTTACAGGCTTCTTTGGGTTCAGGGTGCCTGTCCGCTGTATTAGAGTGGGGGGTTACTACATCTTGTAGTAAACACCCTTCTTCCACTCCTTCTCCTGTTAGCTGAGGAGCCACCCACTCAGGCTTAACAGTTGCCTGACTAGCCAGGACTTCTTGTGGGCCAGGTTGGACTTTACCAGTGCCACTTTTGGAGTTTTCCCCTACTGGAGCAGAATCTCCTTGGCTTGCTGGAACCTTGGCTAAAGGTTGTCCACCCTTCCTACACTGTTTTCTTTTCTTTTTCTTCTGGGGCCTGCTTGCAGTTACTACAGGGGCAGGACCTCCAGAATCCTTGGGAGAGGACTGGCACTGGACCATTTCCTCTCTTGTGCTCTGACTAACCTCTGGCTAGTCATTTCCAAGGAGACAATCAAGGGGGAGGTCTGTACTGACTACCACCCTTCTCCAGCTAAAAGTCCCACCCACTTCTATGGGCACAAAAGCCACAGGCCTATCAGTGACCCTGTCTGGGCTAACTCTTACTCTGGCAGTCTCACCTGGGATGTACTGGTTTGAGCCTGTCATGCACAATGGTGTGACTGGCACAAGTGTCTCTCAGGGCAGTGGCTGGGATTCCATTCACCAGTAGGTGGTGGAAGTGTCTACTTCCCTCTGGTATCTCCAACACACCTGTTGGGCCCTTTTTCCAGTTGAAGGCTATGAAGACCTCCTCATCTGAGGAGTCATCCCCAATGGCTACACTGGTCACCCCTGGGATTTTGCTAGGGGGTTTGTTTTTGGGACAAGAAGTGTCCTTGGTGTGGTGCCCTGTCTGTCTACAGTTTTGGCACCATGCCTTAGTGGCATCCCAGTTCTTACCCTGGTACCTACCTTTGTTTTGGGTTGTGTCTCGGGGCCCACCCACCTGGTCTGGTTTTTGGGGGCCTACAGGGGACTCTTTTTCTTTATTTCTAGTGTCACCCACTTTCTCCTGGGGAGGCTTTGTAACCCCTTTCTTTTGGTCACCCCCAGTGGAAGTTTTGGTTACCCTAGTCTTGACCCAGTGGTCTGCCTTCTTTCCCAATTCTTGGGGAGAAATTGGACCTAGGTCTAACAGATACTGATGCAACTTTTCATTGAAGCAGTTACTTAAAATGTGTTCTTTCATAAACAAATTATAAAGCCCAACATAGTCATGCACTTCATTTCCAGTTACCCAACCATCCAGTGTTTTCACTGAGTAGTCTACAAAATCAACCCAGGTCTGGCTCGAGGATTTTTGAGCCCCCCTGAACCTAATCCTGTACTCCTCAGTAGAGAATCCAAAGCCCTCAATTAGGGTAGCCTTCATGAGGTCATAAGATTCTGCATCTTTACCAGAGAGTGTGAGGAGTCTATCCCTACACTTTTCAGTGAACATTTCCCAAAGGAGAGCACCCCAGTGAGATCTGTTTACTTTTCTGGTTGCACAAGCCCTCTCAAAAGCTGTGAACCATTTGGTGATTTCATCACCATCTTCATATTTAGTTCCAATCCCTTTTGGGATTTTCAACATGTCAGGAGAATCTCTGACCCTATTTATGTTGCTGCCACCATTGATGGGAGCAAAACCCATTTCTTGTCTTTCCCTTTCTATGGCTAGGAGCTGTCTCTCTAAAGCCAATCTTTTGACCATCCTGGCTAACAGTAGGTCATCTTCACTGAGGCTATCCTCAGTGATTCTAGAGGTGCTGGACCCTCCTGTGAGAAGCAAGCATCTCTGACTATCACATTTGGAGTCAGGGTTTGAGGGACCCTGTTCTCCCTAACTAGGACTGGAGGGGGGAAATTCTCCTCCACATCACTAGCTTCCCCCTCTGTGAGGGCATCATCAGAGGGGTTGTTTTTAGCAAACTCTGCCAAGAGCTCCTGGAGCTGTTCTTTGGTAGGGTTTGATCCAGTTTTTATTTTTTTGATTCTGCAGAGAGTCCTTAACTCTGACATCCTAAGAGGCAGGTAAGGTGTGAGGTTGAGCTCCACCACTGTCTCTTCTGCAGTAGACATTATGTTTCTAAAAGTTGGAATACTTTTTAAGAATCTAAAACTATCTCTAGAACTTAATTCAAACTTTTACAAAACGTTTAAACTCTAAAAGAAATGCTAACAGGGACTAACACAAGGCCCTAGCAGGACTTTTAAAAATTTAGAAAAATAGCTCAAATTTCAAAAATCAGTTTCTAATGACAATTTTTGGAATTTAATCGTGTGATCAGGTATTGGCTGAGTAGTCCAGTAAATGCAAAGTCTTGTACCCACCGCTGATCCACCAATGTAGGAAGTTGGCTCTGTATGTATTATTTCAAAGTAAGAAATAGCATGCACAGAGTCCAAGGGTTCCCCTTAGAGGTAAGATAGTGTTAAAAAGAGATAATTCTAATGCTCTATTTTGTGGTAGTGTGGTCGAGCAGTAGGCTTATCAGAGGGTAGTGTTAAGCATTTGTTGTACACACACAGGCAATAAATGAGGAACACACACTCAGAGACAATTCCAGGCCAATAGGTTTTTGTATAGAAAAATATATTTTCTTAGTTTATTTTAAGAACCACAGGTTCAAGATTTACAAACAATACTTTAAATGAAAGGTATTTCACTTAGGAACTTTAGGAACTTTGAATTAGCGAAATAGCATATACAGTTTTCACAGAAATGGCAAATAGCTATTTTAAAACTAGACAGTGCAATTTTCAACAGTTCCTGGGGGAGGTAAGTGTTTGTTAGTTTTGCAGGTAAGTAAACCACCTAAAGGGTTCAAAGTTGGGTCCAAGGTAGCCCACCATTGGGGGTTCAGAGCAACCCCAAAGTTACCACACCAGCAGCTCAGGGCCGGTCAGGTGCAGAGGTCAAAGTGGTGCCCAAAACGCATAGGCTTCAATGGAGAAGGGGGTGCCCCGGTTCCAGTCTGCCAGCAGGTAAGTACCCGCGTCTCCGGAGGGCAGACCAGGGGGGTTTTGTAGGGCACCAGGGGGTACACAAGTCAGCACAAAAAGTACACCCTCAGCGGCACGGGGCGGCCGGGTGCAGTGTGCAAACAGGCGTCGGGTTCGCAATAGGTTTCAATGGCAGACCAAGGGGTCTCTTCAGCGATGCAGGCGAGCAAGGGGGGGGGGCTCCTCGGGGTAGCCACCACCTGGGCAAGGGAGAGGGCCACCTGGGGGTCGCTCCTGCACTGGAGGTCGGATCCTTCCGGTCCTGGGGGCTGCGGGTGCAGTGTCTTTACCAGGCGTCGGGTCTTTGAAGCAGGCAGTCGCGGTCAGGGGGAGCCTCGGGATTCCCTCTGCAGGCGTCGCTCTGGGGACTCAGGGGGGTCAACTCTGGCTACTCACGGTCTCGTAGTCGCCGGGGAGTTCTCCCTGTGGTGTTTGTTCTCCACAAGTCGAGCCGGGGGCGTTGGGGCAGAGTGCAAAGTCTCACGCTTCCGGCGGGAAACGTGTGTTGTTTCAAAGTTGCTTCTTTGTTGCAAAGTTGCAGTCTTTGTGGAACAGAGCCGCTGTCCTCGGGAGTTCTTGGTCCTTATAGATGCAGGGTAGTCCTCTGAGGCTTCAGAGGTCGCTGGACCCTGTGGAACGCCTCGCTGGAGCAGTGTCTTTAGAAGTGGGGAGACAGGCCGGTAGAGCTGGGGCCAAAGCAGTTGGTGTCTCCGTCTTCTCTGCAGTTTTTCAGCTCAGCAGTCCTTCTTCGTCTTAGGATGCAGGAATCTATCTTGCTGGGTTCTGGGAGCCCCTAAATACTCGATTTAGGGGTGTGTTTAGATCTGGGGGGTTAGTAGCCAATGGCTACTAGCCCTGAGGGTGGCTACACCCTCTTTGTGCCTCCTCCCTGAGGGGAGGGGGGCACATTCCTAATCCTATTCGGGGAATCCTCCATCTGCAAGATGGAGGATTTCTAAAAGTCAGAATCACCTCAGCTCAGGACACCTTAGGGGCTGTCCTGACTGGCCAGTGACTCCTCCTTGTTTTTCTCATTATCTCCTCCGGCCTTGCCGCCAAAAGTGGGGCCGTGGCCGGAGGGGGCGGGCAACTCCACTAGCTGGAGTGCCCTGGGGCATTGTAACACGAAGATTGAGCCTTTGAGGCTCACTGCTAGGTGTTACAGTTCCTGCAGGGGGAGGTGTGAAGCACCTCCACCCAGAGCAGGCTTTGTTTCTGTCCTCAGAGAGCACAAAGGCTCTCACCACATGGGGTCAGAAACTCGTCTCTCAGCAGCAGGCTGGCACAGACCAGTCAGTCCTGCACTGAACAATTGGGTAAAATACAGGGGGCATCTCTAAGATGCCCTCTGTGTGCATTTTTTAATAAATCCAACACTGGCATCAGTGTGGGTTTATTATTCTGAGAAGTTTGATACTAAACTTCCCAGTATTCAGTGTAGCCATTATGGAGCTGTGGAGTTCGTTTTTGACAGACTCCCAGACCATATACTATTATGGCTACCCTGCACTTACAATGTCTAAGGTTTTGCTTAGACACTGTAGGGGCATAGTGCTCATGCACCTATGCCCTCACCTGTGGTATAATACACCCTGCCTTAGGGCTGTAAGGCCTGTTAGAGGGGTGACTTACCTATGCCATAGGCAGTGTGAGGTTGGCATGGCACCCTGAGGGGAGTGCCATGTCGACTTAGTCATTTTCTCCCCACCAGCACACACAAGCTGGCAAGCAGTGTGTCTGTGCTGAGTGAGGGGTGCCTAGGGTGGCATAAAACATGCTGCAGCCCTTAGAGACCTTCCCTGGCATCAGGGCCCTTGGTACCCGGGGTACCAGTTACAAGGGACTTACCTGGGTGCCAGGGTTGTGCCAATTGTGGAGACAATGGTACATTTTAGGTGAAAGAACACTGGTGCTGGGGCCTGGTTAGCAGGGTCCCAGCACACTTCTCAGTCAAGTCAGCATCAGTATCAGGCAAAAAGTGGGGGGTAACTGCAACAGGGAGCCATTTCCTTACATTTAGGGTTTAGTATAGTTGTTCTGACAGGTTTCCTTTGTTGCACCGACCACATTGTTCCTCTCCGCATAGAACGATCACCACCAGACTCCCAAACAGGCTCTCGACATCTCACGACCTTTGGCTTGTGCATGCGGCCCACACACTGATACAAGTTCTTTCATGGAATACAAACGGGTTACTAGATAAAATTAAGAGATCTGCGGTGTTTAGCACCCTGCGTCGGTACGCCCCATCAATGGTTTTGTTACAAGAGACTCATCTCCTCTGCACTAACTGTCCCATGCTGGCGCGAGGGGGTTATGATAAGGTTTATCATGCGGGATTCTCACGGGGCTCCAGAGGGGTGGCCATCTTGCTCCATCGCACATTACCTATGTTGGTCATGACCACACACTCGGACCCACAGGGTAGATTCGTGGTTGTGACTGGAACGCTGCATGACCTACCGTTTGATGTCGTGAGTGCTTATGCCCCCCCAGCCGGGCTCGACACCTTTCTACTTACGCTCTGCCGGGTCCTGACGGACCTCCCTCAGGGTACCACACTAATAGGAGTGGACTTTAACTCCGTCTTAGACCCTAGACTGGATGTCTCTGGGCCCATATCTACCACTCGGTCCGGGATAGCATCGAGCTTGAACGGATGGGCAGCTGGGCTGGGTCTATGTGAGGTGTGGAGGACCTGGCACCCCAGGGCGCGACAATACACGCACACCTCGGCTGCCCACCACTCCCAGGCCAGAATGGACCTTGTGTTCATGCCTGCACTGGATGTCTCTAGGGTCACCAATGCTGAAATACTACCACGTGGGGTCTCGGACCACGCCCCTGTACGAATCCGACTGAGAGGTATTGACCCGACCCAGCGCCCGATGTGGCGCATGAACGCGTGGCACCTACAAGAAGAGGAGTACACACTCGAGATTAGAGACCACCTCACCCAATACTTTGACCGTAACCTAGGGTCTGTACAATCCCCGGGCACGATCTGGGCTGCAGGTAAAGCCTCACTCAGAGGCTACGCCAAACACCTCGTCCGCATTAGGGAACGCGCCCGCGACTCACGGGTGGAGAAGCTCGAAGCCAAGGCATGCACCTTGAACGGCTTGACACTACAACCGCCTCAGCATCCATCCTGAGGCGCCTCACCATAGTTAGGGAAGAGATAAGGCAATTAGTACTGGAATCTGCAAAACAGTCCTGGAGGGCGTCTATGGCCCGTGTGTACAGCTGGCGGGACAAAAATTGTAAACTTCTACACTGGTTGGCCTCACGGCCACTAGCGGATAGAATCATCCCCAAAATTATGGACGAAACGGGCTCACTTGCGAAAACACCTGGTGAAATCGCTAAGAGTTTCGCTTCTTATTATGCGCAGTTATATACTGAACGCCCCCGTCCGCAGGCGGAGAGGGACTCCCCCCCCTTCTGGAGGACATCGCCCTCCCTAAAGTCTCGCAAACAATCAAGGAAAACTTAGACGAAGCCATAACACTCGCGGAAGTCACAGCAGCAATATCCAGCTTATCAGCGGGCAAAACACCCGGCCCAGACGGCTTCCCATCAGAACTGTATAACAGGTGTGGGGATATTTTGAGTCCCCATCTGCTTAATATGTACGAGGAAGCCGAGGAGAAAGGCTATTTCCCCTCTGGGATTGATCAAGCCACAATAGTGGTGATCCCGAAAACCCAACCGCTCAGCATACAGGCCTATCTCTCTCCTGAATGCCGAGATTAAAGTGCTGTCGACCATACTCGCTGCTAGGTTAAGGGTTGCGCTCCCGTCACTGGTACACCCAGACCAGTGCGGTTTTATACCATCGCGTAGTACTAGACACTGCATCAGACGACTACATGTCGCCCTGGCCCATCGAGGGACCCTAACTCGATTTCCCTTGGCCCTCTTTTTGCTCGACTTTGAGAAGGCCTTCGATACGGTAGACTGGTCCTACCTGGATCACGTCCTGCAGTGCAACGGCATCTGGCCTAAATTCTGTGGTCTCGTAAAATTATTATATTCCAACCCAACTGCGCGGGTTCAGGTGAATGGTGTGGTTTCTGAACCATTCCCCATCCGTCGTGGAACCCGGCAGGGTTGCCCGTTGTCCCCGCTACTATTAGCACTAGCGATAGAACCACTAGCGAGGTTGATAAGGGATGACCCCCTGTTGGAGGGCTGGTCATGGCCCGCAGGTCTAGAGGACCGGGTAGCACTGTATGCGGACGATGTTCTTATTTACCTCTCTAACCCTGCCACGAGTGGCCCGCGAACCCTACAACTGCTAGACCTTTTCTCACAGGTCTCCGGTCTGACCTTAAATCCGGGTAAGTCCCTGTTGGTCCCCTTGTACCCCTCTAGAGACTGTGTCGACTGGCAACAAAATATTCCGATCCGCCGCAATAGCTTTAAATATCTGGGAGTTCACATCGCCCTATTACCGGAGTTGGCGTGGGAATTAAATATCACCCCGCTCATTAGGAAAGTTAGAGACGACCTCCAACGGTGGCAGAGTTTACCCCTTAATTTGCTGGGTAGGATAGCACTTTATAAAATGATGATTCTTCCCAGGTTCCTATAACAGCTACAGAACTTCCCATACCCAGTCCCCCGAAAATGGTTCAAGGATGTGGAGTCAATAACGCGACAATTTTTGTGGCACGGCTCTCGCCCCAACTATCCCTGGCAATCTGTCAGAGAGACATCCACGAGGGAGGGCTGGGAATGTCTAACATCTACTTCTATTACCTAGCAACACACTTACTAGTAATTAATGACTGGTTGGGGGGGCTGGACAGACCCGACATATAGACTGGAACTCCAGAGAACAGGCTATAGGGGGATCTTCGATGCGCTGTATGGAGGCCCAATTTCACGGGATACCCCGGAGGTAACTAAGATCACCCTTACAGGGTGGCGGGCAGCTCAGAAGTCGTCGGGCTGGTGGAGTCGTCTCACCCAGCAGACTCCTCTCTGGAGGGGAAGGTGGTTGCCAGAGGTCTCCGCACTGGAGGGATTTCAGAAATGGGACACTATTGGAATCTCCACACTGGGAGATGTTTGGGGAGGGCCACACATGCGATCATTTGGGGAACTCCAAGATATCTATTCACTAAACAATACCCAATTCCATAAATACTTACAACTTAGACATGCCTTGCTAACACACATGCGGCCAGGGGACGATATTTCGGAACACAGCCCATTAGAGGCGAAGGTCCTGATGGGAGGCTTGGGGAAAGGTGGAATTTCCCAGTTATACCGCTCCATACTCACTAACACCTCTCCCCTCTTGTGGGACTCCGCTTAAAGTGGGAGGGCTGGGTGGGCCCTATAGATGAGTCTGATTGGAGGGAAGCGTTGATGGCCCCGCGATCATTAGCCATCTCCTCCCGATTTGAAATGCTACAAATCCTCTACCTGCACGCAGCATACTCACCCCCAAAAGACTCTTTAAAGCAGGCCTCCGTCCCACAGATAACTGCCCCCATTGCCCCAATCCAGAGGCCGACTTCTTCCATATGGTCTGGTCTTGTCCAATCATAGAGATATAATGGAAGGCAATCATAGCTGAGATTTCAATGGTCCTACAATCCGAGGTGGAGGCATCTCCTGTGCAGCTCCTACTGGGTGCCATGGGGGAAACGGGACTAACTAGGGCAAATCGAACTTTCCTGGGGTTAGCTTGCTTGGTGGCAAAAAGAGATATTATGGCGGATTGGAAGGCCGACACGACACCGGCCCTGGCCAAGTGGAGGCGAGGGATGGACTGGTGCGCACAATGCGAAAAGCCCATATATAAAGCAAGGGGTTGCCCAGACAAACACAACAGAGTGTGGGGGAAATGGGAAAACGCGCTAAACATCTAACCTGTATATGACCATGACTGACGAAATATCTCAGTCTCTGTCCTGGAGCCTCTGTGGCGAGGGAACTGCAGCTTAAGAACGCACATTTATTACGTTAGCCACCGCATCACGGTGATCTACTGAACCAGAAATGGATGCTTATACACATTCAATGCTTGGGATCCCTAAAGAAACCAAAAGGTCGGATGAGGGATTTGGGTTTAACAGTGCCAGTTTATTTGTTTTTGTGTTTGTATTCTGTAGGAAGTTGGCTCTGTATGTACTATTTCAAAGTAAGAAATAGCATGCACAGAGTCCAAGGGTTCCCCTTAGAGGTAAGATAGTGGCAAAAAGAGATAATTCTAATGCTCTATTTTGTGGTAGTGTGGTCGAGCAGTAGGCTTATCAGAGGGTAGTGTTAAGCATTTGTTGTACACACACAGGCAATAAATGAGGAACACACACTCAGAGACAATTCCAGGCCAATAGGTTTTTGTATAGAAAAATATATTTTCTTAGTTTATTTTAAGAACCACAGGTTCAACATTTACAAGTAATACTTCAAATGAAAGGTATTTCACTTAGGAACTTTAGGAACTTCGAATTAGCAAAATAGCATATACAGTTTTCACACAAATGACATATAGCTATTTTAAAACTAGAAACTTTGTGCAATTTTCAACAGTTCCTGGGGGAGGTAAGTGTTTGTTAGTTTTACAGGTAAGTAAACCACCTATGGGGTTCAAAGTTGGGTCCAAGGTAGCCCACCGTTGGGGGTTCAGGGCAACCCCAAAGTTACCACACCAGCAGCTCAGGGACGGTCATGTGCAAAGGTCAAAGTGGTGCCCAAAACACATAGGCTTCAATGGAGAAGGGGGTGCCCCGGTTCCAGTCTGCCAGCAGGTAAGTACCCACGTCTTCGGAGGGCAGACCAGGGGGGTTTTGTAGGGCACCAGGGGGGACACAAGTCAGCACAGAAAGTACACCCTCAGCGGCACGGGTGCAGTGCACAAGCAGGCGTCGGGTTAGCAATAGGTTTCAATGGGAGACCAAGGGGTCTCTTCAGCGATGCAGGCAAGGGGGGGGGGCTCCTCGGGGTAGCCACCACCTGGGCCAGGGAGAGGGCCACTTGGGGGTCGCTCCTGCACTGGAGGTCGGATCCTTCAGGTCCGGGGGGCTGCGGGTGCAGTGTCTTTACCAGGCGTCGGGTCTTTG
Source organism: Pleurodeles waltl (assembly GCF_031143425.1). Taxonomy (NCBI): domain Eukaryota; kingdom Metazoa; phylum Chordata; class Amphibia; order Caudata; family Salamandridae; genus Pleurodeles; species Pleurodeles waltl. The sequence goes on from NC_090448.1 coordinate 43,436,917, forward strand.
AAGCAGGCAGTCGCGGTCAGGGGGAGCCGTGGGATTCCCTCTGCAGGTGTCGCTGTGGGGGCTCAGGGGGGTCAACTCTGGCTACTCACGGTCTCGTAGTCGCTGGGGAGTCCTCCCTGTGGTGTTTGTTCTCCACAAGTTGAGCCGGGGGCGTCGGGTGCAGAGTGCAAAGTTTCACGCTTCCGGCGGAAAACGGGTGTTGTTTCAAAGTTGCTTCTTTGTTGCAAAGTTGCAGTCTTTGTGGAACAGAGCCGCTGTCCTCAGGAGTTCTTGGTCCTTCTAGATGCGGGGTAGTCCTCTGAGGCTTGTTGGACCCTGTGGGACGCGTCGCTGGAGCAGTGTCTTTAGAAGTGGGGAGACAGGCCAGTAGAGCTGGGGCCAAAGCAGTTGGTGTTTCCGTCTTCTCTGCAGGTTTTTCAGCTCAGCAGTCCTTCTTCGTCTTAGGTTGCAGGAATCTATCTTGCTGTGTACTGGGAGCCCCTAAATACTCAATTTAGGGGTGTGTTTAGGTCTGGGGGGTTAGTGGCCAATGGCTACTAGCCCTGAGGGTGGCTACACCCTCTTTGTGCCTCCTCCCTGAGGGGAGGGGGGCACATCCCTAATCCTATTGGGGGAATTCTCCATCTGCAAGATGGAGGATTTCTAAAAGTCAGAGTCACCTCAGCTCAGGACACCTTAGGGGCTGTCCTGACTGGCCAGTGACTCCTCCTTGTTTTTCTCATTATCTCCTCCGGCCTTGCCGCCAAAAGTGGGGCCGTGGCCGGAGGGGGCTGGCAACTCCACTAGCAGGAGTGCCCTGGGGCATTGTAACACGAAGCCTGAACCTTTGAGCCTCACTGCCAGGTGTTACAGTTCCGGCAGGGGGAGGTGAGAAGCACCTCCACCCAGTACAGGCTTTGTCACTAGCCACAGAGTGACAAAGGCACTCTCCCCATGTGGCCAGCAACATGTCTGGTGTGTGGCAGGCTGCTAAAACTAGTCAGCCCACACTGGTAGTCGGTTAAGGTTTCAGGGGTGTATGTTACAATAAAATGTACACTGGCATCAGTGTGCATTTATTGTGCTGAGAAGTTTGATACCAAACTTCACAGTTTTCAGTGTAGCCATTATGGTGCTGTGGAGTTCGTGCATGACAGACTCCCAGACCATATACTCTTATGGCTACCCTGCACTTACAATGTCTAAGGTGTTGCTTAGACACTGTATGGGCATAGTGCTCATGCACTTATGCCCTCACCTATGGTATAGTGCACCCTGCCTTAGGGCTGTAAGGCCTGCTAGAGGGGTGACTTATCTATACCTATAGGCAGTGTGAGGTTGGCATGGCACCCTGAGGGGAGTGCCATGTCGACTTAGTCATTTTATCCCCACTAGCACACACAAGCTGGCAAGCAGAGTGTCTGTGCTGAGTGAGGGGTCCCCAGGGTGGCATAAGACATGCTGCAGCCCTTAGAGACCTTCCCTGGCATCAGGGCCCTTAGTACCAGGGGTACCAGTTACAAGGGACTTACCTGGATGCCAGGGTGTGCCAATTGTGGAAACAAAGGTACAGGTTAGGGAAAGAACACTGGTGCTGGGGGCTGGTTAGCAGGCCTCAGCACACTTTCAAATCATAACTTGGCATCAGCAAAGGCAAAAAGTCAGGGGGTAACCATGCCAAGGAGGCATTTCCTTACATATTATCTCTCTTTTTTGTTCATTTTCTTAAAATCAATAAAAGCTCTTTATCAAAAAAAAAAAAAAACAACAACAAAAAAAACCCGACAACACCACAGTCATGCATTACCTCAACAGGCAGGGGGGTACAAGATCACAGGCGCTGTCTCTGCAGGCACAGGAGCTGTGGCATTGGGCGCTTCGGCATCAGATATCAATCAGAGCGGAACATCTTCCAGGAGTTTTCAATACTTGGGCGGATGCCTTAAGCAGGACTCAAACCAGCTGTCACGAATGGGAACTCAATCAGACAATTCTCGACCGCCTCTTTCGTCGTTGGGGAAGACCCAGTCTGGATCTCTTTGCGACCAGAGAGAACAAGAAATGCCAACACTTCGCAAGCTGGCAACCGCAGAGAGGATCAAAGCGGAATGTGTTTTTGATCAAATGGTCAGGGATTTATGCCTACGCTTTTCCCCAGCTCCCGCTCATCCCAAGACTTCTACAGAAGATGAGGAGGGAACCATGCCGGCTTCTATTGATTGCTCCCAAATGGCCGCGCCAGTTTTGGTTCACGGAACTCCTATTACTCTCGGAACAGCCTCACATGCGGCTGAGACCAACACCAGACTTGCTAACGATGAATCAGGGGCAGGTCCGTCATCCCAACCCGACTTCTCTTCGATTATCAGCCTGGCTCCTGAATTCTATGAGTTTGACGGCCTAGATATTCCTTCAGACTGCAGAGAGGTGCTTGCCTGTGCCAGGGCCCAGTCTACAAATAAGACGTATAAACTCAAGTGGAAGAGGTTCTGCATATGGTGTTCAACTTCTAATGTTCATCCTCTGAAGTCCTCTCCAGAACAGATCCTTCCATACCTGTTACATTTAGCGAATTCAGGTCTTTCCCATTCGTCTATCAAGGTCCACCTCGCTGCCATATCCCGTTTCCGACGGACATCAGTGTTACCATCTTTATGGTCATCCAGGACAATAAAACAATTTCTTAAAGGCTTGTTCAGGATGTTTCCTCCGATTCACCGTCCTCCACCTTCCTGCCATTTGAATATTGTGCTCTCCCAATTGATGAAGCATCCGTTTGAGCCTATTCACAAAGCAGACCTGAAATATATCTCTTTGAAAACAGCTCTCCTTCTGGCCCTCACTTCCGCGAAGAGGGTTAGCGATATCCAGGCATTAACAGTCTCCCCACCTTTTCTGCAATTTAAATCAGATATGGCCATTCTAAGAACTAACCCAAAATTCATCCCCAAAGTTCCTTCGACCTTTCATTTGAATGAGCCAGTGGTTTTGAGAATTTTTTTTCCAAATCCTAGAACTCCAGCAGAGCAAGCATTACATTCCCTAGACATTAAACGATGTCTAACAGTAGTTCTCCAGTATTGGAAACTTTCATAGATTCACATGCGACCCACCCACCTCTCCTGGGGAGCTCACCTTCATTTCCTCAGTACTGGCTGTATTGCTACACTTGTGCTTGGGAATCAGCTCCTCACAGGAGAGTTCTAGAGGGTGGTGTGAGCTGATTGGTTGTCTTTTAAGTTTGGTCCTTTTTTACAAAACGACTATGATATGTTATTAAAGTAGAGGCCTAGGGCCTTTAGAGATTTATATGCAACTGAGCATGGCTTTTTTGTATTACATCGGGGACTCTCATCTCGACCACAGGGAATGATTCAAGCATGTGAATCTATGAAAGTTTCCAATACTGGAGAACTACAGATACAGGTAAGTAACATGTTCCTTTCTTTTCCAAAATGCAAGACCGCTTTTAACAAACTTAACAATGAAATCAGTTGAAAAGTACCTTTGAGTATCTTAATATGGACACTTTTTTGCCTGTTTTTCTACATAGTGTACCCAGGAAAAATTAGATTCTCTGTCCCGGCTTTGGTATGTACCGGTAAATACCGTGGACTGCTTCCATGGCTCTGTCATTGGTACGTATCCTGGGCTGATGTCATGTCTGCACCTCAAATGATATCAGAAATCCAGTGTTCCTTTTTCCAAGGCCTTGACGACATGGCTCTTCGCTCTGTACCTTGCACTTTTTGACATTTTGCTTGCAGGTTCTTGCCCAGTACGAAATGCCACTAGACCTCACTAGTATAAGTGCACCTCACAAATGATATACCACATAAAGCAACTTACCGAATGTATAGCATATAAATATTGCTTTGAGCGTGGCACCCATCAGATTCTTGAAGTACTGTCCTAGCCGTATCAAGTTGTGTTGGCGCTAGAAATGGCTGCTTTTGTGACAATTAACAGTAACACGATGGAACTTTCATTTCTTTGTTGTGACGGCTTCTGATAGGATATTATAAATACAACGTCGATACCTGAATAAGCATTGTCCACGCATACAGGATAGCTAAATAAAAAAAAGTAATGTACTCTCTGATGCTACAGTGTAGAAGATTAGCACGTGAAAGACTTGCTCCTGAAGGTGGGTCGGAGCGTGCCAGTGTAGTGGGCTAGAATTTGTAGCAGGAGATGTCCAGGCATTTATCCATGGCAATTATGAGAAGTCTGCCCTGGAAATACCATTTACTAAGGATGGAATTTTGGGAGCAAGTACACCTTAACATGCATTGTCTTTCGATCAGGTGCAAACTTTAAAAGGTCATTTGCAGGGAGGGCCTTCTTTCCTTTATAAGGTGTACGTCTCTGGTAACAATTAATGGTTGAAACATTAAGGTCAGGATGCTGGCTATCTGTTCATAACCATTGAAAACTAACCATGTCCTTAGGTCTTGGAACATAGAAGGAGAAGAAAATGTACATTTCACCTATTTAAATGTGTGATGTTTAAAGTTTAAACCAAGGTGGATAAACGCTGATCAATTGTAGGTGTTTTAAATTGCTCAAACCACTTTAGTAAAGTGAAAAGGAAGAAAATGCTAGCTCGAGGACGAGGCATATTAAGGATTCGGTCGTGAAAACTGAGCCAAAAGCTAACTATACAATGAATCGAAGAGAGACTACTGTTGTTGTAAATAATGAATTCCAAATATAAATTATTTACAAGGCCTTGATATGGAGCTAAATCATTCACAAGGTCAGTGTATAATCAAACATATGTACACTTCAAATGACAGTGCAGGGAAAAATAACACGCTAAGTTCATCGGTAGGATCAGCACACGCACAATAAAAAAAAGAGTAGGTGGTATACTTTAAAACTTTGAAGAACGGATAACTGCGAAATACATCCTTAAATCTGAATGGCATTTGAACTCTCGAAACACTGCAGAGTTAAAGATGTTTCTTTTGTTATTCCCTGGGTAATGGGCTCATAATGTAGAACACAAACTTGTAATCATTGTAATATACTGCAGCCCTCATTATACTAACAAACGCTTTTTAAAAGCTAAACATGAAACCAAAAGCATGTGTAAGCAATGAACCCCTGACGGAAGCTCCATTGCCTCTTTTTTTAACTCCAGTGATAAAAGTAACTAAGGGGAAAAAAACACAAAGTGTTCCATGTTCCGGACAGAGTGCATTTTAACATTGTGTATCCCAGTGTTTTGACAGGGCATTCTGACAGCCTTTGTGTATCCCCTCAGTCACCCAAAAATATCAGCGAGGTGCATGCGCTATGACACTGTTTAAAAACTCTATTAGCTGTGTAATTAAAAACAGCTGTAATCTGATCAGGTGGAGCTCACTGTAACAAAATGAAGGAAGCCATTAGCAGGAAATGTTGTGGTTCGGGCAGACATCAAATCAGTTTAAAGAGATTGGATTTCACTGTTTTTATACAGTTATTCCATTACTATAATGTAGTACTCCGTTTGAGCGACTTTGTGGCTTGCACGTCCAGGAACACTTTTAAAGCAAAAGTGACATCTTTGTGGAATAAATGGCAAAATAGCCTCAAAACTCTACGGGTAATAACATGTAATTTACACCGGTGCTTCACTGAGAGGAGCATTTAGATTACACTTACGAGTGTTCGGGTTGCATTCCCTCCATTTATTTTTCAAACTGATTGCTTTTCTGATTGCCTTTGTAAACTCAGTTGGAAAAAGTAGCTTGGCATAGCATTGAAAAAGTCGTATGAGTGACTATTTAACAACTTACTGTGGGGCTTTTGCAAACCACTTACATCACCTGTTTTGGTTAAGTCTAGCTACAGAATAGCGTTAATTGTCAAATGGACTCTATAGCATCAGTTCTATGATAAGAAGCGTGCTTTGGATCAGTTCAAGTAGCCATGATCCCCCCATGAGGTCCTTCTTGTATATGTGTGTGTGTGTGTGTATATATATATATATATATATATATATATATATATATGATATATTTATACATATATATGTATATATATATATGTACATATATATCTTTTTATAAAGCAACTCCTCCAACCACCTCTTTCTGTTTGTTTTCCTATCGTGATGCAGGTAAGTTTGTATGTTTATCTTATCCAGTATTGGATCTTTCATAGATTCACATGCTTGAATCTTTCCCGTCGTCGAAGTGGGAGTCCCACGGTATTCTATAAAGCAGTACATAATAATAACCATAGAGTTCACAATGCAAACAGGCCTAAGTTTGCTAGTTTGTCCATGTCATTTTTTTAAATAGACCAAATTTGAACCATAATCAATCAGGCGACAGCCCCCTCTTGAACACTCCCAAGAGAAGCTCCCTTCCTCAGATTTTCACCGCATGTTGAGTGTGAAGGAAGTCTCCCTGAGCTCTGCTCAGTTCTTTCCACAGTTTTCTTCAGAGAAAGTTTGGACTTTCTTTATTTCCAAATTATGTATGATTCTAAAGACCTCTTTTGTCCCTGCAAGACCTGTGGGAAAAAGAGAGTTCATGTAGATGATCCACATAAAAACTGTATCTATTGCCTTCACACTACTCATAAGGCAAAAGAATGCAAAATCTGTCCTACCTTCCCAACAAAAACTCTGAGAGACAGAGAAGGCAGATTGTTGCTGTGGCTACAGAAAACTAAAGCCCAGAAAACATTATCTGATGAGGACAGTGACTCTGTTCCTAAATCTCACAAGAGGGCTAGATCTCTTGAGGAAACTTCTGAGGAGAGCAGGAAATCCCTCAAAATCCATCATCACTCTAAGAAGTCAAGAATGAGAGAAAAAGAAAAACAACCCTCCTCAGAGGTAGCTTCATCTGCTCCAGCTACCCCCTGTAAGCCACTAAAACAAAAGGGGCAACAGTTTCCCGTTGTTTTACCATCGACAACGAAGCCACCGTCGACGGCAACATCGGCGACCACCGTCGCCACTGTATCGTCGACGAGACCATCCGTGTCGTCGACGACAACAACATTTTCCACTCTGGTTCTAATTTCATCTGCGAGAACCTTGGAGACATCTAAGACTTGCCGGCGCCGCTGTCAACAGCATCACCACTGGTGACGCTTCCATCGTCGTTACCGTCGGCGGTACCACCATAGATGCTACGATCGACGAAGACACCATCGACAAGGATCAAGATTAAAACTTGCCATAAACCCACCATGGCATATGCGGCAAACATTTCACCTCTTCTTCCAAGTCACCTTTTAGACATGGAGAACTCGGATGATGAAGGACCTTTTGGACAGGCTCATAGTCCTTCAGAACTCCATTTGAAATATCAGGAAGAGGAAGACGAATATTATGAGGATGATCAAGGTCAACAGGTTGAGGGATACTATCCCACACCCTCTACTCAGAAATACACTGGGCACCACTATTATCCAGACTACCATCGCCCGCAGGAGCAGGCATTTATGCCTCGTTCACTTATAGAGGATCTTCTGGACATGTTGGCGGATTACAGATGGCGCTTTCTGCCACAGACAGAAGTACCACCATCTACTCAGCCAAGCACGGCTTCTGTTCCGTCACCAGAGATTCCACTTCCAATAACACCCAGAATGACAACGCCACCATACGCTGTTCCTCTGCCTCGGGAAGATCCTTCCACATCGGAATATGAAGCAAGGGAAAAAGGTGAATTACTGTCTGAACATGATGAATGGCAGGATTATGTTATTCCTACTCCATTTCCTCCTCAACCCCCTACAGCTGATTCCCCTCTGAAGACATTGGGGGGTTTCATTCTAATGTAGAAAGGGCAGCGGAGAGATTTCACCTACCCACCACAGTGAAGCAATCAGATTATGATTTCAAAGATCTATTCCTATCATTGACCACCTGTGGCAGGAGGGCGTCAGGATTATGAAGAACCCCGCTATGGTGCCAGCGGTCCTGCCACAGATTGACAAGAAATAGAGGGCTCCGGATGATGCTCCTGCATGTCTCACGGGGAACCCGCGGCTGGACTCTGTGATATCACAGGCTGCACAGAGACGTTCTAAAAATCCCGCAGCCCCTATCTCAGTGCCACCAGATAGAGATGGTCGACGCCTTGACACCATAGGCAAAAGGTTTTCTCTCATGTCGGCCATTACAGTACGAGCTGCTAATGCTTTGGCTATCCTAGCAGGCTATGATAGTGTCAACACCAGAGCAGTACGCGCTCTATTGGCGACAAAAATGCAAAAACCCAGCACTCTCAAAACAACGTAATTTATGCATTGTGCTGATATGTTGTGGTTTAACCTTTTGCATTGCAGAGTTCAATCCTGAAAACTTATTTTTAATATGCTTACAAATACTGTTCCTTTGCAATGTATTGCTGCAGGTTTTCAGAGTGTGTTAGGGTGTGGCCCCTTTCCAGGGCCTTCCAGAGACTTTCCCGGCAACATGCCTGGGCGTGGTTCTGGGCTGGGCCAAGACTCTATAAAAGAGAGCCAGCCCAACTCCCAGTGCTCACTATTCAGAGGTCCCGGTGCAGAGCAGCAGCTTCTTCCGGAGCTCCTGTCCCGGCGGCCTATTTGGATCTTCCAGTCTTCTGCCCTTCATCCTTCATTGGTGATCATTATTCCAGGCGGTAAGACGGTGGTTGGACTGTTCCGACACCGTTATTGAGAATTTTCATATTCTTGGTTTAATTCTTAAATGAATAAAAGATTACTTGCGGGCTACCATTTCTTGACATTTATATGGTAGTTTACAAATAGGCAAGAAACGCGATTTGTTTCATAAAGGTTTGACTTTGTTATTCATTGCGTGCTACCATTTCTTGACATTGGCATGGTGGCTTAAGAATCGGCAAGACGCGCAATTCGTTTTATGGTGTTTAACCATTGTTGTCCATTGCGCGCTACTATTTCTTGACATTTACATGATGTTTTACGAATTGGCATGACGCGCAACTCGTTTCATGAGGATTTAACTTTGTTGTTCATTGCGCGCTACCATTTCTTGACCTTTACATGGTGGCTTAAGAATCGGCAAAAGAAGCGCGATTCGTTTAATTGTACTTTGATCTTGTTATTTATTGTGAGCTGTTATTTCTTGACATTTACATCGTGTTTTACGAATCGTCAAGACGCGCGTTTCGATTAATGATGATTTGACTTTGATATTCATTGCGTGCTACCATTTCTTGTTATTTTACATGGTGACACTTAAATCGGCAAGACGCACGATTCTCTCCTCAAGTTTATTTCATGTTGTTTATTGTATGCCACTATTCTAAGATATTTATTATGTAATATTCGAGTTGACAAGTTATGTGATTTGTTTCCAGAATCCATATTGTGTTATTCATGGTGCACAATCCTTTTATGGTATTTACTATATATATATATATATATATATATATATATATATATGCAATATGCGCAATTTGTGTTGAAACATTTTAAGAGTACACAGAAGGCCAGAGTTTCTAGATGCAATATCGTATGGTCCTAGTACACATTCTCAAAACAGGATTTATATGACTGGTTTAAAATTTAGTCAGAATGTTTTTTTTGGGATTCTCATGTAAAGGAAAGTACTTGAATAAGAAAGTTTGCATTTAATTCATCTTGATTCTCTTACAGGTAACCGGCCATCTTGAAACTTAGTCATTTTAAACTTAACTCTTAGATTTTTCATGTTTTCAGAGTGACTAGGCTTAGAATCATAGTCTAGTATTGATCTCAGGAGATATAATTTTCATATTGTGTGTTCTAACCTTTTTCTTACTAAAAGGTCTCCTTCCCAGATGTTCCCTTCCTAATCCCCTCTTCCCCTCTTGAACTCTCTCAGTCTCTGTGATTTATCTATCAGATTCTTGGAGCTGTTCAGTGGTGGACGTGTTGGGAACGTGCACAGACCCCGAGGATCTGGTGACTCTGACAGATGTGGTCCGATATCAAGCCTATGGTTGATCTCATCCCTGAAGAGCAGAGGCAGGAAGCAAAGAAGATCTTGCAGGAAGGAGAGCGAGCCTCTTCCGAGATCATTGACAATGCCATGGACATAGCCTTAACTGGGTTTCGGCAATTGGCAGGCGCTGCTGTTCTGAGGCGTAAGGGCTAGCTGAAAGCCACTTCATTTCGACCTGCAGTGCAAACAAAGATTTTGGATATGGCATACAATGGGGATATGCTTTTTGGCAAGCATATAGATGAGGCCCTTCTTGCCATTAAAGCGGACACTGACACTGCTAAGTCCCTTGGCTCTTTACAATATAGAAGGCTACCTTTCTGAGGGGCAAGGGGACGTGGCTTTTCCTCCCATAGAGGATCTTACTTCCGTTCCCAGCTGTTTCAGCCTTACCAGCAATACAGACCATCACAGTTGTATCGCCAACCAACTACGGCTGGTTTCTCTAGACAAAGAGCCCATCTGAAGTCTTCGCATCAGCCCAGAGACACAGGTCGCAAGCAATGACCCAATAAAAGTACCAGCTACTCACCTGTTCCAGCATCAAGTAGGGGCAAATATATCCAGATATCTCAACAACTGGAAAACTATCACCTCTGATTAATGGGTGTTGGACATAGTGGCTTATGGCCACACCCTAGAATTCACTATCAAGCTGCCAACCACTCCCTCAAAAGGGGCGCTTTCCCCTCATCTTCACTTATCGAAAAAAGAGATCAAATTGATGCTTCTAAAAGGAGCAATAGAAAAAGTTCCAATGGCTCAGAGAGAGAAAGGATTCTATTCCCGTTTTCTCCTGGTGCGAAAGAAAACTGGGGAATGGAGACCTATTCTAGATCTTTGGCATCTCAGCAGCTAAGCAAACTTTTAGAATGATCACTCTTTAGGACATATTAACTCTCCTGAACAGCGGAGACTATATGACCTCTCTAGACATGGAGGACGCTTATTTTCATATCCCCATCCATCCCAAACATCGCAAATATCTTCATTTCACAGTGGCTGGTACTTACTATCAGTTTCGAGTCCTTCTCTTCGGGCTCAGACCCGAAGTGTCTGGCCCCAGTAGCAGCTGCTTTCAGGAAGCATGGTCACCAGGTCTTTCCATACCTAGACGACTGGCTTCTGAAGGCGTCAACTACCAAAGGAACTTTAGCAGCGACAAAGATTGAATTACACTTTTTCAAAGACTATGGCCCTCATTACAACATTGACGGTAAAAGCCGCTTACCGCCGTGCAGAAGACTGCCAACACACCGCTGCGGCAGCGGAATTCCGCCATGGTCATTATGACCCACTGCTCGGAATCCCATCTCGGAGATGGGCTGTGGGTTTCCCTAGGCCAGGGCGAGTGTGCTAGTTAGGTCCCCATGTTCTGGCAGACCGTGTGGCACCCCACCCCACCTGTGTACAGTGCCAAGTACACCTGGTCAGGCTCCTGTGACATCCATGTGTGCAGATGTCGGCCATAACCTTGTAGGCCATGTCCCAGGGATTGAACAGTGGAGCCCAAGTGCACGGCGTAGTGCAGGGGGCTTCTGTGTCTGTTGTGTCCGCCAACGGTAGCGGTAATGCATGCACTCAACAAGTCTTTCTTCTGTCGCCCCCCCCCTTTTTATGGTCTCCCTGTTCTTGTGTGCATTAGCATCATCAGGCGGAGGAGCAGTGGCACCAGAGCAGGAGGGAGCTGCATCCCACATGGCCCTGGAGGGCGACACTACGGACTCTGAATTCACCAGTGGGACGGAGGGCGAGGGGAGCTCCACGGCGGGGACAGGAGCTGACACCAGTGATATGGACTCGTCCTCTGATGGGAGCTCCCTTGTGGTGGTGGCCACATCTGTGCCCCCGCATCTACAGGTACAGCCGCCACCTCCCCTACCAGCACCGCCCTCCCAGCAGCCTTTGCCCCGTGCCCGCTCACCCAGGAGGGTGGGCATCACCTTCGCCCCAGGCACCTCAGGCCCAGCCCCAGTCACCCCTGCTGCCCTCAGTGAGGAGGCCATTGACCTCCTCAGGTCCCTCACTGTTGGGCAGTCTACCATTTTGAATGCCATCCAGGGTGTAGAAAGGCAGTTGCAACAAACAAATGCATTCCTGGAGGGCATTCATTCTGGTTAGGTGGCCCTTCAGCTGGCTTTTCAGACTCTGGCCTCAGCAGTGATGGCAGCTATTGTCCCTGTCTCTAGCCTCCCCCCTCCAACTTCCTGCACCCAAACCCAATCCCCTCTACCTCAGCCTATCCCAAGCACACCTTCAGACCAGCATGCACACACGCCAACACACAAGGGAAGCTCTGGCAAACATAAGCACCACACATCCCACAGGCACTTATGCAAGCATCAAACACATGCAGACACACCAACATCCACTGTGTCCCCCCTCCTGCTTGTCTCCCTCCTCCCTCCCAGTCTCGTCTCCACTCACACCTGCATGCACTACATCTACAGCCACTACTTCCATCACCAGCACACACACCACCACACCCCGCTCACATGCACTCACCACCCCCACTACCATTTACACGTCCCCTGGGTCCTCTCCCAGTGTGTCTGTGACGCCACCTCACAAGATACACAAACGCAGCCACACACCCACCCAACAGCCATCCACCTCACGACAGCCTACAGTGCATGCACCTTCACCCAAAGTCACCAAACGAACACCTCCTACAACCACAACCTCTTCCTCTACTCCCAAACCCCCTCCAGCTACCCATCCCAGTGTTCCCAAGAAACTTTTCCTGTCCACCCTTGACCTCTTTCCCTCACCTCCCCCACCCCGTCAGTCTCCTAGGGCCCGACTCTCCAGGTCCCAACCTAGCACCTCAGCCACAACTTCTCCGGGACCAGTGGTGCCTGTAGTCACCGGAATCTGGAGTGCACCGGCCACCAGGGCAGCCAGTGTGGCACGGAGCCACAGCATGGACAGCCCCCCACCTGTCAAGCATCAAAAGTTGGCAAGTGCCCGGCGGGAGAGGGGGAAGACTCCAGCCACCAAAGCCGCTCCCAGGGGTACACTTGGGAGTGTGGATTCAGCTGCGACACCTTCTAAGGTGGGGAAGGGGCACAAGAAACTCAGCAAGTCTGGGAAGAGCAGCACAGCGGAGAAGACCACCATCATCCCCGCTGCCCAGGAGGCCACCGCCATCATCCCCGCTGCCCAGGAGGCCACCGCCAGCACCAGCCCAGCTGCCCAGGAGGCCACCGTCATCATCCCCGCTGCCCAGGAGGCCAGCACCAGCCCAGCCTGCCCAGGAGGCCACCGCCATCATCCCCGCTGCCCAGGAGGCCACCGCCGGCACCAGCCCTGCTGCCCAGGAGGCCACCGCCTTCATTCCCCGCTGCCCAGGAGGCCACCGCCAGCACCAGCCCTGCTGCCCAGGAGGCCACCGCCATCATCCCCGCTGCCCAGGAGGCCACCGCCAGCACCAGCCCAGCTGCCCAGGAGGCCTCCGCCAGCACCAGCCCAGCTGCCCAGGACAGGACCACCAGCACCAGCCCTGCTGCCCAGGACAGGACCGCCAGCACTGCTGCCCAGGACAGGACGCTAGCACCAGCCCTGCTGCCCAGGACAGGACCGCCAGCACCAGCCCTGCTGCCCAGGACAGGACCGCCAGCACCAGCCCTGCTGCCCAGGACAGGACCGCCAGAACCAGCCCCGCTGGGCCAGACAGGACCGCCAGAACCAGCCCCGCTGGGCCATAAGGGACCGCCAGCACCAGCCCCGCTGGGCCCGACAGGACCGCCAGCAGGTGAGTCACTGCCAAAGGCCCCGCCGAACAGGACACTGCCGCCACAAGCACCGCTGAACAGGACACCGCCACCACAAGCACCGCTGCCAAGGACACCGCCGCTACAAGCACCGCTGGCCCATGAGCGCAAAGGGCACTGACGCTACTGAGTCAGTCACGAGCAGGATGAAGCACTCTGGCCACAAGGCCCCCTCCAGAACCAGTGGAGAGATCCATCCACTACCTATGTCCTTGGCAGGATGAAGCACTCTGGGCACAAGGCCCCCTCCAGAACCAGTGGAGAGATCCATCCACTACCTCTGTCCTTGGCAGGATGAAGCACTCTGGGCATAAGGTCCATACATCCACTACCTCTATCCTTGGCAGGATGAAGCACTCTGGGCACAAGGCCCCCTCCAGAACCAGTGGAGAAAGGCATCCACCTGAGAGACTGTGGCTTTGCACTCCCCAGGATTGAACAGTGGGCAAACCACCCACTGTAGAGACTTGAGAGACTGTGGCTTTGCACTCCCTAGGATGGAACAGTGGGCAACCCACCCACTGTAGAGACTTGAGAGACTGTGGCTTTGCACTCCCCAGGATTGAACAGTGGGCAACCCACCCACTGTAGAGACTTGAGAGACTGTGGCTTTGCACTCCCCAGGATTGAACAGTGGGCAAACCACCCACTGTAGAGACTTGAGAGACTGTGGCTTTGCACTCCCCAGGATTGAACAGTGGGCATGTGGCCCCCATCTTGGATTTGGCGTTGTGCACTCAACCGGCTGAGGTGCCCCCCATTTCCCTTCCCCCTGAGGTGCCTGTTTTATTGCTATCTGATGCCCCTGCAGGGTTCTCTCTGTCATGTTCGGGGATTGAGTGTGGGCCTCTCCCATGCCGTGTGGGCCCAGTGTTCCACGGACTTCAATTGAGCACTACCTGGACTACTATTCTTGGTGTATATATTTGTTAATAGTGTATATATATTTTTGCGTCCTGGATTTTACTATATTACAATGGTTACACTCATTTCCTTTTGTCTTTGCATTCTTCCGGAGGGGTTTGGGTGGTGTAACTGTAATGTATCATGCTGTATTAGTGTGTGTGTTGTAGTGGGTGAAGGTGGGGGTGTTGCGTGTGTGTGTCCCTGTTTTTTCCCTCCCCCCTCCACTGTGTCGTAGGTGCAGTACTCACCGTTGTCTTCGCCGCCGGCGTTCGTGCTCCTGGTAGAGGAGCAAGAAGATAAGGGCTGGCAGGATCTGGAGCTCGGGTTCCATGGCGTCCGGATTCCTCGTGGGGTGTGTAGAGGTGAGCATTTTCCCTTCGAAGTCCTGTTTCTGCCGTGTTTTTGTTCGCGGTGAATACGCCCCGGAAAAGGTGGCGGATTGGTAGGTTGTGATACTGTGGGCGGTACATTGTCCTCCGCCTGTCTGGTGGTGACCGACAAGCTGTTTGTTTGTAGCGCCGTGGCAGTCCGAGTGTTAAAGTGGCTGTCTTTGTTGGCGGTTTCCGCCACAGTCGTGATTCCAATTTGTTTTTACCGCCGCTTAAACACCGACCGCCAGGGTTGTAATGACCACCTATGTCTCACGCTCAATGTAAAAACATCTTGCACAATAACCACTCAGAGGATGACTTTTCTCAGAGCTATCCTGGACACGCAGCTGAACAAAGCTTTCCTTACACAAGAACAACTGGATTGGCTAGCATATCTGGCCCAAATAATATCAAAAAGAAAGTTCATTTCAGTGAGGTCGTACAAATCGCTCCTAGGTATGATATCTTCCACCATCAACCTGGTACTAAATGCACATCTCAAAATGAGACCATTGCAAGAAGAATTGCAAGTTCAGTGGAACCAATCGCAAGGTTTGTTCGAGGATCGTATTCTGGTTATGCCAAAAATGATAAAGGCATTGGGCTGGTGGGCTCACCAGTCTCATCTTTCTCAAGGCCTCACGTTCATTCCGTTAGTCCCACAATTTATAATTACCATGGACGCTTCCATGGAAGGATGGGGAGGGCATCTCCAAGATCTGCAGATCCAGGGGAACTGGTCAAGCCACCAAAGGCTGATGCATATCAATAACCTAGAACTCAAAGCCATCTTCACATTGCAAGCATTCCTCCTGAGGATAAAAGGGTCTTGAGTGTTGGTGCGGACAGACAACACAACCATCATGTATTATATAAACAAGCAGGGAAGCACGAGGTCTTTAACACTTTCACAGGAAGCTCAGATACTATGGGACTGGCTTACAAAACACAATATCTCTCTGAGAGCCGAGCATGTTCCAGGGGTGCGCAACACACTGGCGGACACACTCAGCAGGACCAACAGCGATTGTCACAAATAGGAACTGAATCAAGCCCAACTAGACAAAATTTTTGCAACATGGGGGAAGCCAACTCTAGACCTATTTGCAACAAACGGCAATACCAAATGCTGATATTACGCAAGTCGGTATTTCCTCCCAGGGTCTTGGGGGAATGCCCTTTCGATGTGATGGTCCGGAATATATGTGTACACGTTTCCCCCATCCCATTGATTCCCAAGTTCATAGCCAAGATGAAGAGGAAACCTTGTCGCCTAATACTAATCGCTACCAAATGGCCCCGACAATGCTGGTACACAGAGCTTCTTCTAATATCAGAAACCGCACCAATATGCTTTCCTCCAACTCCGATGCTACTTTCAATGCATCAAGGGGAGATTCTACATCCAGATCCAATGTCACTGCACTTGCATGCATGGCTTCTGAATTCCATGAATTTCAACATCTCAGAATAACCGCAGAATGTAGAAGTATACTTTCTAAAGTGAGAGCAGACAGCACAAACACAACGTATCGACTTAAATGGAAACGGTTCTGTTGTTGGTGTCAGCAGCACAACTTACACCCTTATGAGGCCTCTCCGGAGCAAATTTTACCATACCTGTTAATGCTGGCAAAATCTGGGCTCATGCATTCCTCAGTGAAAGTGCATTTGGCAGCAATTTCGACATACAGACAGACATGGCCTCACTTTGCTTGTCACGTCTTATTAAACAGTTCATGAGAGGTTTATTCAGCGCTTTTCCTGCAGTAATGTTGCCTCCTCCTGAATTGCACCTTAATGT
Organism: Pleurodeles waltl; assembly: GCF_031143425.1. Lineage (NCBI taxonomy): Eukaryota > Metazoa > Chordata > Amphibia > Caudata > Salamandridae > Pleurodeles > Pleurodeles waltl. Next base: position 43,453,693 of record NC_090448.1, read on the forward strand.
TATACTCTCACAACTAATGAAACCTCCGTTTGAACCCATACATAAAGCAAATCTTAAGTTCCTTACGTGGAAGGTAGCTTTCCTTCTAGCGATCACTTCCACCGGAAGGATCAGTGAAATTCAAGCTTTTACCACACAACAACCTATTCTGCGTTTTACTGATGATTTTGTCATTCTCAAGACCAATCCAAAGTTCATTCCTAAAGTTACTTCTCAGTTTCATCTGAATCAACCAGTTATTCTCCGGACATATTTTCCTAATCCGACATCTCCAGTGGAAAAATCCCCCCACACATTGGATGTGAAGAGGTGTCAAGTTCTGTCTTCAATGGACTAAAACTTTTCACAGATCTGATCAGTTATTACTTTCCTATGGACCTGGGTGTATGGGTTCTTCAGTAACAAAGTAAACGATAGCGAGGTGGCAGTTCTGCAGCAGGAAAACCTCTACAAAGATGGCCTAGAGCGCATTCAACAAGGGCAGTTTCCATCTCCGCTGCTCTGTTTGCTAGATCAAATATGCTGTGTTGCTACTTGGAAGAGTACCCACTCCTTCGCAAAGCACTATTACCTTCAGGCCCCCCGTAGGATTGATGCGACATGGGCCAAACAGTTCTACAACACCTGTTCCAGTAAAGGTGAGCTTCTTGGTAATGTAGAATTTTCTTTTCTATTGCTATTGTTTATATCTGTTGTTCTCGTATTTTCTGATTACTGTTCCAAGTTCAACATCTCTACATACAGTATGGTCTTGCTATGATTGATATATATACTTGATTATATGATTTTTTTTTTTTTAAAAGATAGAAAAGAGAAACAAAATACTTTCATTCCCTCCATCCGCTTCAATTTTATTATACTGCTTGTTATTCGGATACAAGCATGTGAATCTATGAAAGATCCAATACTGGGTATGAAATTAGGTACTTACCTGTAACTGTACTTATCCAGTATTGGTATCTTTCATAGATTCACATGCATAACTACCCTCCTCCCCTTAGAGGCTCCCTTTTACTGACTCAGGTAACATAGCTCACTCTCACACTGAAAATATGAGGAAGGAAGCTTCTCTTGGGAGTGTTCTAGCGGGTGCTGTCACCTGATTGTTTATTGTAGGAAAATACCTCTCATGGCATGGTTACCCCCTAACTTATTTGCCCTTTGTTGATGCTAGTTATGATTGAAAGTGTGCTGGGACCCTGCTAACCAGGCCCCAGCATCAGTGTTCTTTCCCTAAACTGTACCTTTGTTTCCACAATTGGCACAGCCCTGGCACACAGATAAGTCCCTTGTAACTGGTACCCCTGGTACCAAGGGCCCTGTGGCCAGGGAAGGTCTCTAAGGGCTGCAGCATGTATAATGCCACCCTGGGGACCCCTCACTCACTGCCTCACAGCTTGTGTGTGCTGGTGGGGAGAAAATGACTAAGTCGACATGGCACTCCCCTCAGAGTGCCATGCCCACAACCCACTGCCTGTGGCATAGGTAAGCCACCCCTATCTGGCAAGCCTTACAACCCTGAGGCAGGGTGCACTATGCCACAGGTGAGGGCATAGTTGCATGAGCACTATGTCCCTACAGTGTCTAAGCCAAATCTTAGACATTATAAGTGCAGGGTAGCCATAAAGAGTATATGGTCTGGGAGTTTATCAGACATGAACTCCACAGTTCCATAATGGGTTCACTGAATTCTGGGAAGTTTGCTATCAAACGTCTCAGCACAATAAACCCACACTGATGCCAGAGTGGGATTTATTGAAAAATGCACAGAGAGGGCATCTTAGAAATGCCCCCTAAATACCCGTCCGATTACTAGTGTTAGGCTGACCAGTTCCTGCCAGCCTGCCACATCCAGACGGGTTTCTGGCCACATGGGGTGAGTGCCTTTGTCACTCTGTGGCCAGGAACAAAGCCTGTACTGGGTGGAGGTGCTTCTCAAGTCCCCCTGCAGGAACTGTAACACCTGCCGGTGAGCCTGAAAGGCTCATCCCTGGTGTTACAGCACCCCAGGGCACTCCAGCTAGTGGAGATGCCAGCCCCTCCGGACACAGCCCCCACTTTTGGCGGCAAGTCCAGACGGGATAATGAGAAAAACAAGGAGGAGTCATCCACCAGTCAGGACAGCCCCTAAGGTGTCCTGAGCTGAGGTGACCCCTGCCTTAAGAAATCATCCATCTTGCTTTAGAGGATTCCCCCAATAGGAATAGGGATGTGCCCCCCCTCCCCTCAGGGAGGAGGCACAAAGAGGGTGTAGCTACCCTCCAGAACAGTAGCCATTGGCAACTGCCCACCAGACCTAAACACCCCCCTAAATTGAGTATTTAGGGGCGACCCTGAACCAAGGAAATCAGATTCCTGCAACCTGAAGAAGGAAGAAGGACTGCTGACCTGAAAGCCCCGCAGAGACGACGGAGACGACAACTGACTTGGCCCCATCCCTACCGGCCTATCTCCTGACTCAGAGAACCTGCACAGCGACGCATCCAGCGGGAACAGCGACCTTTGAGGAGGACTCAGAGGACTGACCTGCACCTAAAGGACCACAAACCTCCAGAGGACAGCGGCTCTGTCCAAAAACAGCAACCAAGAAACCAAATTTAAAGAGAGTCCCGCCTCACTCCGAAGGAGTGAGTCTTCACACTCTGCACCTGACGCCCCCGGCTCGAGTTCAGGGGAACCAACACCGCAGAGAGGACCCCCAGGCGACTCCAACGACATGGACACCCTGAGTTGACCTCCCTGCTCCCCAACAGTGACGCCTGCAGAGAGGATCCAGAGGCTCCCCCTGACTGCGACTGCCTGGTAACAAAGGAACCCAACGCCTGGACAAAGCACTGCACCCGCAGCCCCCAGGACTGAGAGGAACCAACCATTGGTGCAGGAGTGACCAACAGGCGGCCCTCATTCTAGCCCAGTCGGTGGTGGGCCCGACAAAGCCCCTCATGTGCCCTGCCTGCATCGCCAGAGTGACCCCCGGGTCCCTCCGTTGCTTTCAACCCAAAACCCGACACCTACTTTGTACACTGCACCCGGCCGCCCCTGTGCCGCCGAGGGTGTATTTTGTGTGCCTGTGTGTGTCCCCGCCCACTGCTCTACAAAACCCCCCTGGTCTGCTCCCCGAGTACACAGGTACTTACCTGCTAGCAGACTGGAACCGCAGCACCCCTGTTCTCCGTAGGTCCCTATGGTATTTGGGCCCTACTTTGACCTCTGCACCTGACCAGCCCTGTGTTGCTGGTGCTGGGTGTTTGGGGTTGACTTGAACTCCCAACGGTGGGCTGCTTATGCCCAGGAAACTGAACTTGTAAGTGCTTTACTTAACTGAGAAACTAACCAATACTTACCTCCCCCAGGAACTGTTGATTTTTGCAGTGTCCGCTTTTAAAATAGCTTATTGCCATTTTTGCCAAAATTGTGCACATTACTTTTTTAATTCAAAGTTCCATACTTACCTGTGTGAAGGACCTTACAATTTATGTACTTCCCTAAATACTGAATCTTGTGGTTCTAAAATAAATTAAGAAAAGGATATTTTTCTATATAAAAACCTATTGGCCTGGAGTTAAGTCTTTGAGTGTGTGTTCTCATTTATTGCCTGTGTGTGTACAACAAATGCTTAATACTACCCTCTGATAAGCCTACTGCTCCACCACACTACCGCAAAATAGAGCATTAGTATTTTCTAATTTTGCCACTATCAACCTCTAAGGGGAACCCTTGGACTCTGTGCACACTATCTCTCACTTTGAGACAGTACATACAGAGCCAACTTCCTACAGTTATGGTTCAAGTTGGTCCATTTAAAAAAAATGACATGGACAGACTAGCAAACTTAGGCCTGTTTGCATTGTAAACTCTATGGTTATTATGGTTATTGTTATGTACTGCTTCATAGGATACCGTGGGACTCCCACTTCGACGACTGGAAAGATTCAAGCATGTGAATCTTTGAAAGATACCAATACTGGAAAACTGCAGTTACAGGTAAGTAACTAATTTCTTTCTTCACACAAGTACGGACATTTATCAGGGCTTGTTTGGATACTCAAGTGGGAGCAGCGCTTCTGCCAGTGGATCTAATGCTTTCTCTCCAGTAAGGTGTGGAGGACTTGTTAACACGATCTCTGAGATCTCTGAATTCTGCAAGATGCTAGTTGGAAGTGCAAGGTCTATTGGCAGCTTCAACAACTGTAGCCCCATGGGCGAGATTTAATTTAAACCCAGTTGTGAATCACATCCTCTATCACTGGGATCCCAGCTCCAGGAATTACAAACTCATGATTCTTCTTACAGATTGGATTTCACAGGATCTCTCCTGGTGGCTGGTTCAGAACCATCTATTGAAAGGAGTCCCTTTTCAGCCACCACCCCTAGTGCACTTGACCATGGATGCCAGCATGTGGAGTTGAGGGGGCTCCTTGGTCTCAGTGGTAAGGTCGCCAGTCCTCAAACTTGAGAGAACTCATGGCTCTCATTAAGGCGTTGGAAGCCTTCCAAAAGTCATTAAAGGGTCAGAATGTAGTAGTTCACACAGTCAGGTGGCAAGGGCTTACTTGAACAGGCAGTAAGGCACAAGGAGCATGTCCCTCAATCAGATTGCCTCCATGATTTGTTCTTGGGTGGAGTCAAATTTCCTGGATCTGAGAGCAGTCTACATTCCGAGGGAGAAGAATTTCTGGGCAGACAGCCTCTGCTGGAATTTGCCATCCTCAGGTCTGCATGGCTTGTCTGGTGCTTGGGAAACCTTGGCTGGACCTTTTTGCCTCTCCAGAATATGTGCTATGTCCTCTGTTTTGCACAGAAGTACCATCTCCCCTAGCATGACCAATAGACACTCTGTCAGTCTCATGGCCTCTAGGGGTTGCTGTATGCCTTTCCTCTGATTCCCAACCTGTCCAAGGTCAGGCTGGAGATGGCAAAGGTGATTTTTAAAAAACGTTTATTTATCATTTTCCAGAATAAAACAGAGAAGGCTGCACAAACCAGAGATTTACACAGGCTCTCACACAATCCTAAAATAACCAAATCACCATGAGTGCAGGAATAATTATAGTGATCGAGTGAACCCTATGAGGGAAATATCAAAGTGAGTCTAGGGAGAGCACCAAGGTGTAAATGTACACATACTTACATGGAGTAAAATAGGCAATGGGCAATTCAGTGAGACATGTAGCGGGTCAGCCAGTTCAATCCTCAGTGTCATTGTCGACTTCTGGTTCCAGCGTTAACAGGTAGTCTTGAAGGGGTTGCCAGATGTTCTTAGGCCTGGAAGTTAGAGGTTGTAAAGAGGCATGAAGGTCACTGGTAGTGTCGCAGAACGTCATGTCCTACAGCCAGGCATCAGTAGTAGAGACCTTGCTGCTTCCCCAGTACAGTGCTATTCAACGCTTGGCCAGCAGCAGGATGTGAAGCGTTGTAGACCCAGAATTATTGGTTTAACATACCTTAGTAATGCCATCAGTGAGTCCGAGTCAACTGTGTACTCAATCATAGTGAAGATCAAAGCAAAGATTGCCCCTCCCAGAATGAATTAATAAAGGTGCAGTTCCAGGCCATGTGGCCTGGTCTGCTGCATTTGGGACATTGATGTGACCTGGTAGGGCCCCACCGGACTAGCGCCTTGGGGGCAATGTATGCACGGTGCGAATACTTGTAAGGAAGCAACTTATGCCTATGATTGTTAGAGACCAATTGGGTCTGCATGCAGCAGTAGCGTCTGGTGTTGCCTGGAATGGAGTGACCAAGGTCATCTTCTAAAGTGATCCTGGGCTTTTCTGTGTCTTTTGCTTGTAGAGACAGGCAGGTGTGGTAAAGTCGGGAAACCAATCTGCTACTATCTGTGGTGGATATCACTGAAGTCGGAGGGGGGAAGTAAGTTGGCTCCTCAGGTAATGTGGGCAGGGTGTCATGCAGAGTACTATGCAAGTGGTGAAAGATAAAGCCACCCATTGGTGTTGAGTCATTGCATGAGTTAAAAGCAGGACGGGTGATCACTCTACCATTTACAAAGAGGTCCCCCCAGGTAGGCACCAAGGTATGCAAACGTTGAGCTGTTAAGGAGCACTGTACCAGCTTCTCCCGAGTAAGCGGGAGCCAGGTGCTGTTGAGGAAGGGCAACTGAAGCAAGTAGTGCCTGAGTCTGGACTAAACACAGCATGTCATGGAAAGGGTTTGTATGTCAGTCGGGTCGCTCTGGAGTCTCTGGCGCAAGAGGGAGGATAAAGGAAGATCTCACGCTTGGTCTTGTTCGGGTCTCAAATAAGAGAGTCTGGCATCCGGATGGTACCAGTAATAGGCAGAATGGGCCTGCGCTTCTAAGCAATAGAGATAAAAATTCAGGACACCAAAGCCACTGCGCTCGTATGGAAGAGTAAATGTGTCCCATCAGATTCGGGGGCGACTGCCTGCTCAAAGAAGAAGTGTCAGGCGACCGCAAGGGTAGCAAAAAAGCTGTTGGTCAAAGCAATGGGTATGTTTAAGAAAATATCTAGAAAGCACGGAAGGATCATCATTTTTATTATACCAATTTGCCCTGTAATGGATAGTGGTAGTTTAATCCACTGTTCTACCTGTGAAACAAGTTTGTCGACGGCAGACCCATAGTTTTGGTGAACGACTTCAGCTTTTTGCCTGTGTAGGTCACAGTGGTCTCAAAGAGTGGAAAATGTTCTGACTTATTCTAATTTATGGATGAGCCAGAGAGACAATAGATATTTTTTCCACGTACAGGGACACTAAAAGTTGTCTGTGCAGAAACTGGAGTCCCCTATGCATGTGTCAGTCCTGCAGATGCTTGACCAGTGGGTCCAGGGCAGTAATGAAGAGCAGGGGGAGTGGGGACAACCCTGGCATGTACCTCTATTTACCGGGGAGGTGTCCCTGAACGTGTCATTGACCTGCAGCCATGCCCTAAGCTCAGAGTAGAGTAGCATGATGAGGTTGCATAAACCGTTTGGCACCCCTACCTTGGTCAGTGTCACCTGCAAGAATCACCACTCCAGTGAATCAAATGCCTTCTCGGTGTCCAGGAGGGCGACCGCCGCAGGGGTAGTCGGGGAATTCTGATTCAAAACGACAACAGTAGCACATAAGTTGATAGTAGTGTAGCGGCGTGGACTGAAGCCAGTCTGCAGGAGGAAGATTATCTGCTCCATCAGAAAAGAGCGGCGTGTGGCAATTACTTTGGCCAATAATGTATTGTCATGATTCAAAAGGGACAGTGGTCTTCGCCAGGTACAGAGATGCGCCATTTCACCAGGTTCCAAAAGTACGGTGATGACGGCTCCCTGAAGGGTGGGAGGTAGAATGCCCACCCTGAGAGACTTTGCATAGACCTCTTGGAGGTGGGGAGATAGGCTGTGTTTATAGGCTTTATAAAATACACCGGTCAGCACGTCAAGGCCAGGGGCTTTAGAGCCACTCAAGGCGTCAATAGCTTGTATTATTTCCTCCCACATGATGTGGGCTGCCAAGAATTGTTGCTGCTCAGTCGACAACCAAACCATAGCTACTTCAGATAGGTATTCAACTATAGCTGAGTCGCCTCCAGACATACGGGTCATATATAAGCGCTGGTAGCAGGTTTGGAACATCTGGGCGATAGGTGCAGTGTCAACAACAGTTGTGCTGTCATCTGCTGGGAGTTTGTTATGTAGTTAGCATAATAGTTAGGTCGTAGAAGCCATGCCAGCATACGGCCCAGTTTCTTCTCCTCCCCTTACTGGTGAGCCCTGGGATATTAGCCCATATAGGCAAACTCTTATTCTCCCAAGCCCTGGAATTCCAACAATAACCTGGAGTGGCTGGGCAGTGGGGCGGTGCAGTTGAGTTACCTTCCATTGTAGACAATCTGTGTCACGTAGCTCTCTCTCCATGCTGGACAAGCCTCGTAGAATGCTTTGAAGCACCCTGCATGTTTGGCAATACAGATGCAGCATATGTATGCCTTGATGGCCACTCATAGAGTGGAGTGCTGATCGACCGAGCCAGTGTTTGTTGAAAACTATGGTGTCGCAAAGTTCTAATTTGAATATGGCATCATGCAGTGCATTTTCTGGGAATCTGCAAAGCCGGGCTGCTTGGCCTTGGTACGAGATACGAAGCATAGCCCTAACAGGGGCATGATCTGAAAGGTGCGAGACCTATGCGTCACATCTGTTAACCTAAGGAGGGCTCCTCGAGACACATACCAGTGGTCAGTACGGGTCCAGACATTGTGGGGGGGCAAATAAAATGTGTAATCTTTAATGTGGGGATGGCGGGTACGCCAAGCATCTTCGAGCTGGAAAGTGTCAAGAAGATCATTATGAGCGCGCAAGGACCGGGGCTTGGTGTTAGTGACAGTACTAGTGGAGCCCATGGTAGGCTGGCTTGTAATATTAATATCTCCCTCCATTAGGGTAAAATCAGCCTGCATGCACCCTATCACAGAGGAAAGATCATGATAGAAATCGGGGAAGTCGATGTTGGGTGCGTAGATATTGACAAGCAATACCATTTTATTGACCAATGTGCTGGAGATAAGCAGGTATCTCCCATCCACATCAGCTATGCAGTCTTGACATACAAAGGGGATACTCCTGTGAATTAAAATACAGATCCCCCCAGAAGTAGGAGCTATAATGGGCAAAGAAGCGATTGGAGCCCCAAGTCGCTGCGTAGGGGCAGTTGTCTGGGGGGGGGGGGACAGGATTGTTTAGGCCTCAGATGTTCCATTTTATGCACAGGAGATCAAGTCCTCGACTGCCTCTAGGTTGGGTGGTCATGTGCTGTTAGATGGTGTAAAGTGACGTGTAGGTCACAGTGTTGTGATAATACAGAGTGGTACATCAGTAGTGCAGTAAACACAAAAAAACACAACAGAGCAGTAACAACCCTACTCCCCACCCACACCAGCAGAAGCAACATCTGGTGAAAGCTGGCCTGGTCTGTTGTGAGCACCTATGGTGTTATCACCTCATGCCAGGTCCAGGTATCCCCTATTAGTGAAGTGTAGGCAGTGTCTAGGAAGCCAGGGCTCTCACCACAGAGGCTCCAGTTCCTCAGATTTTCTACAGCACGTCGTGTGATGGGCGTTTCCCTGAGTTCTGCTCAGTTTTCTCCTCAAAACAGCCATTTCCAGGAAGATTCTTCTCAGGTCAGCTTTAAAATTCATCTTAATTCAGCCTAGAATACTCTGACCATGTCGGAATATCCAAAAAGGGCAAAAGGGTCTTATTTAAGCCATGTACGGCCTGTGGCTAAAAGGACTAGACTCAGAGGACCCTCACAGAGAGTGTATTTACTGTCTTTATCCAGAGCATAAAGTTAAAGATTCCAAAATCTGTTGTACATTCTCACAGAAAATCCCAAAGGACAGGGAAGGAAGACTACTCTTGGGGTTACGGAGACTTAAATAAAAGCAATATCCAGTCTCTGACGCAGAGTGATAACTCTTCAAACACTACAAAATTCCACAAGAGAGAAAGATCACAGGAAAATGATCCTTCGGAGCCCACTAGAAAGGCACTTAAATATCTCACCATGTGCAAACTGGATAATCTGAGGAGATTCTGCCACAGAATAAGAAGTAGTATTCCTCTAAGGCCTCTTCTGAGCCCTCAACACCAGTTATAAAGAAAGTTTCTCTGAGGAAAATATCAAAATCACTTCCTTTATCAACAGAGGGTACTTCTGGGAGAAAATAAAAAAATGTAATCACCCTCAACGACATCCACCACCATAATGTCAACTTTCAGAACGGCAGCATCGCCGATGAAAATATTCTCGTCTCCACTAACGTTGACAACCATTGCCTCTTGCAAAATTACATCAAAGGGGCCATCTACAAAAAAAGCACCTCTCTCATCAGCGTCGCAATGCTCATCTGAAAAGTCGTCGACGACGCTAAAGCCACCTTTGTCAAATGACTCGGCAATGAGCTAGATAACAATGCCTGCACCATTGCCATCGACGACAGCACGTTGACAGCTTCAAAGACAACAACACTGATGATGAGAATACCACTGATGACCCCATCGCTGACAACATCACCATCAAGAGTCATTTGAAAAGTCAGTTGTCGCGGTACAAGAGTACTGCCGACAACACCACTATTGATGAGAGTACTGATAACCACCACACCATCGGATGCGTTTTTCTCAATCAAAATTACTACTACAAAACTACTTAAGTAATCATTGGGGACAAAGCAATCGCTGCTTTTCCCACCTCCGAGCTGACCAGCCCCTCCCACCTCCCTGCCATTCTTCATGGCAGCCGCACTGCTGGCGTGCCCGTCCGCACATGGACAGCACCATGGACCCTGGTCCTCACGCCTCTCATCACTATGACGCCAGCACCCACCACACTCTCCACACCGGACAATCCACCGCCTGCCACATAGCGCCAAAGAACACCCATGACCTGTTCTCTTGCAGCAACTGCATCTCCTCCTGCCCCCGCACACCATACCCTACTACCACATGCCCACCCAGTTCCTCCGACCACCCCAGCTGCATCCTTCTCAACACCCGCTCCATCATCAAACACATGGTAGAGATGTAGGGACATGCTCGACTCCATCTCTCCAGACTTCGCCTTCTTCACAGACCCCAGGATGACCCCCACCTCAGCCACGGACATCGCCACCGCCATTCCAGACAGCTACAAAATCAAACACAAGGACCGCATCAACTGTCCAGGAGGAGGCATCGTCATTGTCCACAGAAACACCCTCCGCCTCATTACTAGCTCCGACGACCACTCTCCTGGCATGGAGCACCTCCACTTCCAGATCGAGACTAACCCAAACACCACACTCCGCAGCACCCTCATCTACAGACCCCTGGACCCCTTCCCCTTTTCAGCGAAACCATAGCCTACTTCATCCCACACCACGCTCTCACCTCAATGGACTACATCCTCCCCGGCGACCTCAGTTTCCACCTGGAGAACCACAACGACCACAACACATCATCCCTACTGGAGAACCTTGCCACCCTGGGACTTAAGCAACTGGTCACTTCGCCAACCCACTCGGCAGGACACACACTCAACTCTGTCTTCTCTGCTAGCAACAACATCCACATCACCCACACCCGTACTTCATTGTACGGATCACCACTGCATCCACTTTTCCTTCACCAAACCAACCGAACAGCTCCGCGCCCACCACCACCCATGAAGGAGTTGAAACAAGGTCTCCGAAGACTAACTTGCGACCGCCCTCCACCAATCACCACCACCGGCCACCACAGACGCCAATGAAGCAGCACACAACCTTCACCACTGGATCTCCCACTGCGCCAACATCCTGGCCTCCCTCAAGACACTGACAGGCAGCCCTGCAGGAAAGCTAGCTGGTTCTCCCCCGCCCTCCAAGAGTTCAAGTGCACCTGCAGCCGGCTCTAGAAAAGATGGAGGAGCAGCAAGACGCCGGCTGACCGAGCAGCCTTCCAAACCGCTGTCATGGCACACCACCAACTCATCAGAACCTCTAAGAAAATGGCCATCTAAGAACGCATCAATGCCAATCCACACAACAGCAAAGAACTCTACACCTTGATCAAAGAATTCGCCAAACCCAGCACGGACTCCACAGACATCCCCCCTCCTAAAACCTCTCTGACAACCTTGGCACCTTCTTCCACCGCAAGATGTTAGAGATCTATGATGGCTTCGCCACCCAGGACCCTCCCTCCCCACCCGCAACCACTGCACCCAAAAGGAGCCAGCTCGCAACCAACCCTGCACAACTGGACCACTCTCTCCACTGACGACACCTTGAAGATCATGAAAAACCATCCACTCCTGAGCCTCCTCGAACCCTTGCCCCCACCATATCTTCAACTGAGCCAGTACCACCATCGCTCCTGAACTGTGCTGCATCATCAACTGCTCCATGGAGTCTGCCACCTTCCTGGAAGACTGGAAGCACGCGGAAATCAACCCACTGCTGAAGAAACCCTGTGTAGACCTGACGGGCCTCAAGAACTTCAGACCCATCATGCTGCTCTCCTTCCCAGCCAAAGTCATTGAGAAGGTCTTCAATGCCCAACTCACCGAATTCATTGAAACCAACCACAACTTGGACCCCTCCTAATCAGGCTTCAGAAGCACCCACAGCACCGAGACTGCACTTCGCGCAGCAATGGGTGACATCCACACTCTTCACAACCCTCATCTTACTGGATCTCTCCGCAGCATTCAACACCGTCTCCCCCCCCCACACCCTTTGCACTAAACTGCACGACACTGGCATCCGCAGCAAAGCATTAGAGTGGAACTGCTCCTTCCTCACCAGCCGTACCCAGCAAGTCAGACCCCCACCGTTCACCTCATAACTGACAGAGATCCGCTGCGGAGTTTCTCAGGGCTCCTCCCTTAGCTACACCCTCTTCAACATCTACATGGCCCGTTCCCTAACATCGTCAGAAACCACGGACTCAACATCGTCTCCTACGCCGATGATACCCAACTCATCTCTCCCTAACCGAAAAGCCCACAACCGCAAAAAGCAGCTTCCACAACGGAATGAGGGCTGTCGCCGCCTGGATGAAGGACAGCTGCCTGAAACTTAACTCTGACAAGACCGAGGTCCTCTTCCTATGTCCCAGGCTCTCTGCCTGGGATGACTCTTGGTGGCCTTCAGCCCTCGGAACCCCTGCCCACACCCACAGACCACACACGCAAACTCTGCATCACCCTTGACTCCTCGCTCTCAATGAACCTCCAAGTCAATGCTGTCTCATCCTCATGTTTCCACACACTGCGCCTGCTCCGAAAGATCTTCAAATGGATCCCAATCTAATCCAGGAGAACAGTCACCCAGGCACTCGTCACCAGCAAATTAGACTACCGCAAAGCACTCTATGCCGGCACCACCCAAGCACTCCAAAAGAAACTGCAGAGAATCCAGAACGCCTTGGCCAGGGTCATCCTGGACATCCCTTGCCACAACCACGACTCCGGGCACCTGAGAGACTTTCACTGGCTCCTGCTAAACAAAATAATCACCTTCAAGCTCCTCATGCACGCATACAAGACCCTCCACAACATCGGACCTGCATACCTCAATCAACGCCTGACCTTCCACATGCCCACCAGACACCTCCGCTACACCCATCTGGCCCTCGCCACAACCCCAAGGATGTGTAAATCGCCCAGTGTGTGTAATCCTGCTGCATGCCAGGTTTCCAGCTCTGCTGCAGATGTGGACGTGGTGTTCCTGGGGTGCCCAGTAAAGCCAATGCTGGCTCATAGGGAATCAATGCTTGTGTGAGTTAACTACTCCTATAGTAGCATAGTGCACCAGGCCTAGGAGAAGGGGCTCCGGAGCTCTAGCCCGCATGCTCAGGTGGAATGAGTTAGACACACTGGCTAAGGTCCATGGTGGCAGCGTAGTAGCTGTGTCCAATAATTGCAGGCCCGAGAGCCATCTATCTACCCACTGCAGATGAGAGGCTAGGTAATATTGTTCCAGATTAAGCACTGCCAGGCCGTCCCGGTCCAAAGGTGCATAAAGTTTTGCCAGTGCTACTCGACATTGGACTGTGTTCCAAATAAATTCCCTGATCCTGGGTTCGAATTCTCTGAAAAACGTGGCCGGGACATAAACAGGCAGATTGGAGAAATAATATAACAAAGGAGGGAGCATCACCATCTTCAGGAGGGCCACCCTTACCGATAGTGGCAAAGTCTGCCAGAAGGATACTTGAGTTCGAATAGAGGCGATTCACGTGTTTAAGATTCCCATCATACAAATCAGTCAGTGAGTGATCTATTTGGACCCCAAGGTATCTAAGGGCCACATGTTCAAAATTTCAGATTTGCGACCCGCAATTTGCGAGTCGCAAATCCGAATGTAGGATGGTGTCCCTGACACTATCTGCGATTCGCAAGGGGGTCGCAAATGCCCACCTCATGAATAATCGTGAGGTGGTCGCAATTTGCTACCCCCTTGCGAATGGTGGCCCTCACAGGGATGGTGGCCTGCTGCGGACAGCAGACCACCATGTCTATGACTGCTTTTCAATAAAGCATTTTTTTTTTGTGTAATGCAGCCAGTTTTCCTTAAAGGAAAACAAGATGCATTACAAAAAACAAAAAATTAAACGTTTTCGTTTCAATTTTTCAGAGCAGGCAGTGGTCCACAGGACCACTGCCTGCTCTGAAAAAATATTTACAGTGACATTCACAACCGGGAAGGGGTCCCATGGGGACCCCTTCCCTTTTGCAAATGAGTTAGCACCCATTTGAAATGGGTGCAAACTGCGACCGTTCGCGGTCACAAAACAATCCTACATTGCACTGCGAGTCCCTTTTAGGAAGGGAACACCCCTCCCTAATTGCGAGTCGCAAACCCGTTTTGCGATTCAGTAACCAGGTTACCGAATCGCAAAACTGGGTTTGCGCATCGTGAAGTGCTTTTTGCACGTCGCAAACAGCGAAATTCGCTGTTTGCGACGTGCAAAAAGCTACCTACATGTGGCCCTAAATGTTCTAGGTTGCCAAAGGACCGGTGCGCCAGAGAGCACCAGGGCCGGGTCCCGTGAATCCAGGTTAAAGGGAAACAACCATGATTTACCCCAGTTAACATGCAGCCCAGATAGGGAGGCACAACTTTGCAATACTTCAGCGACTCTGGAGGGGACATTAGAGACAGTCCTTAAATAGACGAGGAGGTCGTCTTCCTATATCGACACAACATGGAGCCCATCTCGCAGTGGGGTGCCCCAGCCCACCCAACCGCAGAGCTTTGCTGCCAGATGCTCGATTGCTAACGAGAAAAGTAGGAGAGAGGGGAGGACAGCCCTGATAGGTTCCCCTACCAATTGGGATTGGTCCAGATATGGCAGAGTCTGTTTTGACTCTGATCAAAGGCTGCATGTAAAACAGCTGTACAAGTCCCACAAAGTGGGGGCCAAAACCATAGTGGCGCAGGGTATGAAATAAAAATGGCCATTCCAACAAATCAAAGGCCTTTTCAAGATCGAGTACAAGGCATCCAGCGGTAGGCCAGGCCTGCGTGGAGTATTTAATGATACGTAAGAAGCGCCAGAGATTCAGCAATGTCCTACGCGCTGGTACAAACCCATTTTGGTCCGGGTGAACAAGAGCGCATATGGTCATTGTCGACTTCTGGTTCCAGCGTTAACGGGTAGTCTTGAAGGGGTTGCCAGATGTTCTTAGGCCTGGAAGTTAGAGGTTGTAAAGAGGCATGAAGGTCACTGGTAGTGTCGCAGAACGTCATGTCCTACAGCCAGGCATCAGTAGTAGAGACCTTGCTGCTTCCCCAGTACAGTGCTATTCAAAGCTTGGCCAGCAGCAGGATGTGAAGCGTTGTAGACACAGAATTATTGGTTTAACATACCTTAGTAATGCCATCAGTGGGTCCGAGTCAACTGTGTACTCAATCATAGTGAAGATCAAAGCAAAGATTGCCCCTCCCAGAATGAATTAATAAAGGTGCAGTTCCAGGCCATGTGGCCTGGTCTGCTGCATTTGGGACATTGATGTGACCTGGTAGGGCCCCACCGGACTAGCGCCTTGGGGGCAATGTATGCACGGTGCGAATACTTGTAAGGAAGCAACTTATGCCTATGATTGTTAGAGACCAATTGGGTCTGCATGCAGCAGTAGCGTCTGGGGTTGCCTGGAATGGAGTGACCAAGGTCATCTTCTAAAGTGATCCTGGGCTTTTCTGTGTCTTTTGCTTGTAGGGACAGGCAGGTGTGGTAAAGTCGGGAAACCAATCTGCTACTATCTGTGGTGGATATCACTGAAGTCAGAGGGGGGAAGTAAGTCGGCTCCTCAGGTAATGTGGGCAGGGTGTCATGCAGAGTACTATGCAAGTGGTGAAAGATAAAGCCACCCATTGGTGTTGAGTCATTGCATGAGTTAAAAGCAGGACGGGTGATCACTCTACCATTTACAAAGAGGTCCCCCCAGGTAGGCACCAAGGTATGCAAACGTTGAGCTGTTAAGGAGCACTGTACCAGCTTCTCCCGAGTAAGCGGGAGCCAGGTGCTGTTGAGGAAGGGCAACTGAAGCAAGTAGTGCCTGAGTCTGGACTAAACACAGCATGTCATGGAAAGGGTTTGTATGTCAGTCGGGTCGCTCTGGAGTCTCTGGCGCAAGAGGGAGGATAAAGGAAGATCTCACGCTTGGTCTTGTTCGGGTCTCAAATAAGAGAGTCTGGCATCCGGATGGTACCAGTAATAGGCAGAATGGGCCTGCGCTTCTAAGCAATAGAGATAAAAATTCTGGACACCAAAGCCACTGCGCTCGTATGGAAGAGTACATGTGTCCCATCAGATTCGGGGGCGACTGCCTGCTCAAAGAAGAAGTGTCAGGCGACCGCAAGGGTAGCAAAAAAGCTGTTGGTCAAAGCAATGGGTATGTTTAAGAAAATATCTAGAAAGCACGGAAGGATCATCATTTTTATTATACCAATTTGCCCTGTAATGGATAGTGGTAGTTTAATCCACTGTTCTACCTGTGAAACAAGTTTGTCGACAGCAGACCCATAGTTTTGGTGAACGACTTCAGCTTTTTGCCTGTGTAGGTCACAGTGGTCTCAAAGAGTGGAAAATGTTCTGACTTATTCTAATTTATGGATGAGCCAGAGAGACAATAGATATTTTTTCCACGTACAGGGACACTAAAAGTTGTCTGTGCAGAAACTGGAGTCCCCTATGCATGTGTCAGTCCTGCAGATGCTTGACCAGTGGGTCCAGGGCAGAAATGAAGAGCAGGGGGAGTGGGGACAGCCCTGGCATGTACCTCTATTTACCGGGGAGGTGTCCCTGAACGTGTCATTGACCTGCAGCCATGCCCTAAGCTCAGAGTAGAGTAGCATGATGAGGTTGCATAAACCGTTTGGCACCCCTACCTTGGTCAGCGTCACCTGCAAGAATCACCACTCCAGTGAATCAAACGCCTTCTCGGTGTCCAGGAGGGCGACCGCTGCAGGGGTAGTCGGGGAATTCTGATTCAAAACGACAACAGTAGCACATAAGTTGATAGTAGTGTAGGGGCGTGGACTGAAGCCAGTCTGCAGGAGGAAGATTATCTGCTCCATCAGAAAAGAGCGGCGTGTGGCAATTACTTTGGCCAATAATGTATTGTCATGATGCAAAAGGGACAGTGGTCTTCGCCAGGTACAGAGATGTGCCATTTTACCAGGTTCCAAAAGTACGGTGATGACGGCTCCCTGAAGGGTGGGAGGTAGAATGCCCACCCTGAGAGACTTTGCATAGACCTCTTGGAGGTGGGGAGATAGGCTGTGTTTATAAGCTTTATAAAAGACACCGGTCAGCACGTCAAGGCCAGGGGCTTTAGAGCCACTCAAGGCATCAATAGCTTGTATTATTTCCTCCCACATGATGGGGGCTGCCAAGAATTGTTGCTGCTCAGTCGACAACCAAACCATAGCTACTTCAGATAGGTATTCAACTATAGCTGAGTCGCCTCCAGACATACGGGTCATATAAAAGCGCTGGTAGCAGGTTTGGAACATCTGGGTGATAGGTGCAGTGTCAACAACAGTTGTGCTGTCATCTGCTGGGAGTTTGTTATGTAGTTAGCATAATAGTTAGGTCGTAGAAGCCATGCCAGCATACGGCCCAGTTTCTTCTCCTCCCCTTACTGGTGAGCCTTGGGATATTAGCCCATATAGGCAAACTCTTATTCTGCCAAGCCCTGGAATTCCAACAATAACCTGGAGTGGCTGGGCAGTTGGGCCGTGCAGTTGAGTTACCTTCCATTGTAGACAATCTGTGTCACGTAGCTCTCTCTCCATGCTGGACAAGCCTCGTAGAATGCTTTGAAGCACCCTGCATGTTTGGCAATACAGATGCAGCATATGTATGCCTTGATGGCCACTCGTAGAGTGGAGTGCTGATCGACCGAGCCAGTGTTTGTTGAAAACTATGGTGTCGCAAAGTTCTAATTTGAATATGGCATCATGCAGTGCATTTTCTGGGAATCTGCATAGCCGGGCTGCTTGGCCTTGGTACGAGATACGAAGCATAGCCCTAACAGGGGCATGATCTGAAAGGTGCAAGACCTATGCGTCACATCTGTTAACCTAAGGAGGGCTCCTCGAGACACATACCAGTGGTCAGTACGGGTCCAGACATTGTGGGGGGCAAATAAAATGTGTAATCTTTAATGTGGGGATGGCGGGTACGCCAAGCATCTTCAAGCTGGAAAGTGTCAAGAAGATCATTATGAGCGCGCAAGGACCGGGGCTTGGTGTTAGTGACAGTGCTAGTGGAGCCCATGGTAGGCTGGCTTGTAATATTAATATCTCCCTCCATTAGGGTAAAATCAGCCTGCATGCACCCTATCACAGAGGAAAGATCATGATAGAAATCGGGGAAGTCGATGTTGGGTGCGTAGATATTGACAAGCAATACCATTTTATTGACCAATGTGCTGGAGATAAGCAGGTATCTCCCATCCACATCAGCTATGCAGTCTTGACATACAAAGGGGATACTCCTGTGAATTAAAATACAGATCCCCCCAGAAGTAGGAGCTATAATGGGCAAAGAAGCGATTGGAGCCCCAAGTCGCTGCGTAGGGGCAGTTGTCTGGGGGGGGGACAGGATTGTTTAGGCCTCAGATGTTCCATTTTATGCACAGGAGATCAAGTCCTCGACTGCCTCTAGGTTGGGTGGTCATGTGCTGTTAGATGGTGTAAAGTGACGTGTAGGTCACAGTGTTGTGGTAATACAGTGTGGTACATCAGTAGTGCAGTAAACACAAAAAAACACAACAGAGCAGTAACAACCCTACTCCCCACCCACACCAGCAGAAGCAACATCTGGTGAAAGCTGGCCTGGTCTGTGGTGAGCAACTATGGTGTTATCACCTCATGCCAGGTCCAGGTATCCCCTATTAGTGAAGTGTAGACAGTGTCTAGGAAGCCAGGGCTCTCACCACAGAGGCTCCAGTTCCTCAGATTTTCTACAGCACGTCGTGTGATGGGCGTTTCCCTGAGTTCTGCTCAGTTTTCTCCTCAAAACAGCCATTTCCAGGAAGATTCTTCTCAGGTCCGCTTTAAAATTCATCTTAATTCAGCCTAGAATACTCTGACCATGTCGGAATATCCAAAAAGGGCAAAAGGGTCTTATTTAAGCCATGTACGGCCTGTGGCTAAAAGGACTAGACTCAGAGGACCCTCACAGAGAGTGTATTTACTGTCTTTATCCAGAGCATAAAGTTAAAGATTCCAAAATCTGTTGTACATTCTCACAGAAAATCCCAAAGGACAGGGAAGGAAGACTACTCTTGGGGTTACGGAGACTTAAATAAAAGCAATATCCAGTCTCTGACGCAGAGTGATAACTCTTCAAACACTACAAAATTCCACAAGAGAGAAAGATCACAGTAAAATGATCCTTCGGAGCCCACTAGAAAGGCACTTAAATATCTCACCATGTGCAAACTGGATAATCTGAGGAGATTCTGCCACAGAATAAGAAGTAGTATTCCTCTAAGGCCTCTTCTGAGCCCTCAACACCAGTTATAAAGAAAGTTTCTCTGAGGAAAATATCAAAATCACTTCCTTTATCAACAGAGGGTACTTCTGGGAGAAAATAAAAAAATGTAATCACCCTCAACGACATCCACCACCATAATGTCAACTTTCAGAACGGCAGCATCGCCGATGAAAATATCCTCGTCTCCACTAACGTTGACAACCATTGCCTCTTGCAAAATTACATCAAAGGGGCCATCTACAAAAAAAGCACCTCTCTCATCAGCGTCGCAATGCTCATCTGAAAAGTCGTCGACGACGCTAAAGCCACCTTTGTCAAATGACTCGGCAATGAGCTAGATAACAATACCTGCACCATTGCCATCGACGACAGCACGTTGACAGCTTCAAAGACAACAACACTGATGATGAGAATACCACTGGCGACCCCATCGCTGACAACATCACCATCAAGAGTCATTTGAAAAGTCAGTTGTCGCGGTACAAGAGTACTGCCGACAACACCACTGTTGATGAGAGTACTGATAACAACCACACCATCGGATGCGTTTTTCTCAATCAAAATTACTACTACAAAACTACTAAAGTCATCATTGGGGACAAAGCAATCGCTGCTTTTCCCACCTCCCAGCTGACCAGCCCCTCCCACCTCCCTGCCATTCTTCATGGCAGCCGCACTGCTGGCGTGCCCGTCCGCACATGGACAGCACCACGGACCCTGGTCCTCACGCCTCTCATCACTATGACGCCAGCACCCACCACACTCTCCACACCGGACAATCCACCGCCTGCCACATAGCGCCAAAAAACACCCATGACCTGTTCTCTTGCAGCAACTGCATCTCCTCCTGCCCCCGCACACCATACCCTACTACCACATGCCCACCCAGTTCCTCCGACCACCCCAGCTGCATCCTTCTCAACACCCGCTCCATCATCAAACACATGGTAGAGATGTAGGGACATGCTCGACTCCATCTCTCCAGACTTCGCCTTCTTCACAGACCCCAGGATGACCCCCACCTCAGCCACGGACATCGCCACCGCCATTCCAGACAGCTACAAAATCATACACAAGGACCGCATCAACTGTCCAGGAGGAGGCATCGTCATTGTCCACAGAAACACCCTCCGCCTCATTACTAGCTCCGACGACCACTCTCCTGGCATGGAGCACCTCCACTTCCAGATCGAGACTAACCCAAACACCACACTCCGCAACACCCTCATCTACAGACCCCTGGACCCCTTCCCCTCTTCAGCGAAACCATAGCCTACTTCATCCCACACCACGCTCTCACCTCAATGGACTACATCCTCCCCGGCGACCTCAGTTTCCACCTGGAGAACCACAACGACCACAACACATCATCCCTACTGGAGAACCTCGCCACCCTGGGACTTAAGCAACTGGTCACTTCGCCAACCCACTCGGCAGGACACACGCTCAACTCTGTCTTCTCTGCTAGCAACAACATCCACATCACCCACACCCGTACTTCATTGTACGGATCACCACTGCATCCACTTTTCCTTCACCAAACCAACCGAACAGCTCCGCGCCCACCACCACCCATGAAGGAGTTGAAACAAGGTCTCCGAAGACTAACTTGCGACCGCCCTCCACCAATCACCACCACCTGCCACCACAGACGCCAATGAAGCAGCACACAACCTTCACCACTGGATCTCCCACTGCGCCAACATCCTGGCCTCCCTCAAGACACTGACAGGCAGCCCTGCAGGAAAGCTAGCTGGTTCTCCCCCACCCTCCAAGAGTTCAAGTGCACCTGCAGCCGGCTCTAGAAAAGATGGAGGAGCAGCAAGACGCCGGCTGACCGAGCAGCCTTCCAAACCGCTGTCATGGCACACCACCAACTCATCAGAACCTCTAAGAAAATGGCCATCTAAGAACGCATCAATGCCAATCCACACAACAGCAAAGAACTCTTCACCTTGATCAAAGAATTCGCCAAACCCAGCACAGACTCCACAGACATCCCCCCCTCCTAAAACCTCTCTGACAACCTTGGCACCTTCTTCCACCGCAAGATGTTAGACATCTATGATGGCTTCGCCACCCAGGACCCTCCCTCCCCACCCGCAACCACTGCACCCAAAAGGAGCCAGCTCGCAACCAACCCTGCACAACTGGACCACTCTCTCCACTGACGACACCTTGAAGATCATGAAAAACCATCCACTCCTGAGCCTCCTCGAACCCTTGCCCCCACCATATCTTCAACTGAGCCAGTGCCACCATCGCTCCTGAACTGTGCTGCATCATCAACTGCTCCATGGAGTCTGCCACCTTCCTGGAAGACTGGAAGCACGCGGAAATCAACCCACTGCTGAAGAAACCCTGTGTAGACCTGACGGGCCTCAAGAACTTCAGACCCATCTTGCTGCTCTCCTTCCCAGCCAAAGTCATTGAGAAGGTCTTCAATGCCCAACTCACCGAATTCATTGAAACCAACCACAACTTGGACCCCTCCTAATCAGGCTTCAGAAGCACCCACAGCACCGAGACTGCACTTCGCGCAGCAATGGGTGACATCCACACTCTTCACAACCCTCATCTTACTGGATCTCTCCGCAGCATTCAACACCGTCTCCCCCCCACACCCTTTGCACTAAACTGCACGACACTGGCATCCGCAGCAAAGCATTAGAGTGGAACTGCTCCTTCCTCACCAGCCGTACCCAGCAAGTCAGACCCCCACCGTTCACCTCATAACTGACAGAGATCCGCTGCGGAGTTTCTCAGGGCTCCTCCCTTAGCTACACCCTCTTCAACATCTACATGGCCCGTTCCCTAACATCGTCAGAAACCACGGACTCAACATCGTCTCCTACGCCGATGATACCCAACTCATCTCTCCCTAACCGAAAAGCCCACAACCGCAAAAAGCAGCTTTCACAACGGAATGAGGGCTGTCGCCGCCTGGATGAAGGACAGCTGCCTGAAACTTAACTCTGACAAGACCGAGGTCCTCTTCCTATGTCCCAGGTTCTCCGCCTGGGATGACTCTTGGTGGCCTTCAGCCCTCGGAACCCCTGCCCACACACACAGACCACACACGCAAACTCTGCATCACCCTTGACTCCTCGCTCTCAATGAACCTCCAAGTCAATGCTGTCTCATCCTCATGTTTCCACACACTGCGCCTGCTCCGAAAGATCTTCAAATGGATCCCAATCTAATCCAGGAGAACAGTCACCCAGGCACTCGTCACCAGCAAATTAGACTACCGCAAAGCACTCTATGCCGGCACCACCCAAGCACTCCAAAAGAAACTGCAGAGAATCCAGAACGCCTTGGCCAGGGTCATCCTGGACATCCCTTGCCACAACCACGACTCCGGGCACCTGAGAGACTTTCACTGGCTCCTGCTAAACAAAATAATCACCTTCAAGCTCCTCATGCACGCATACAAGACCCTCCACAACATCGGACCTGCATACCTCAATCAACGCCTGACCTTCCACATGCCCACCAGACACCTCCGCTACACCCATCTGGCCCTCGCCACAACCCCAAGGATGTGTAAATCGCCCAGTGTGTGTAATCCTGCTGCATGCCAGGTTTCCAGCTCTGCTGCAGATGTGGACGTGGTGTTCCTGGGGTGCCCAGTAAAGCCAATGCTGGCTCATAGGGAATCAATGCTTGTGTGAGTTAACTACTCCTATAGTAGCATAGTGCACCATGCCTAGGAGAAGGGGCTCCGGAGCTCTAGCCCGCATGATCAGGTGGAATGAGTTAGACACACTGGCTAAGGTCCATGGTGGCAGCGTAGTAGCTGTGTCCAATAATTGCAGGCCCGAGAGCCATCTATCTACCCACTGCAGATGAGAGGCTAGGTAATATTGTTCCAGATTAAGCACTGCCAGGCCGTCCCGGTCCAAAGGTGCATAAAGTTTTGCCAGTGCTACTCGACATTGGACTGTGTTCCAAATAAATTCCCTGATCCTGGGTTCGAATTCTCTGAAAAACGTGGCCGGGACATAAACAGGCAGATTGGAGAAATAATATAACAAAGGAGGGAGCATCACCATCTTCAGGAGGGCCACCCTTACCGATAGTGGCAAAGTCTGCCAGAAGGATACTTGAGTTCGAATAGAGGCGATTCACGTGTTTAAGATTCCCATCATACAAATCAGTCAGTGAGTGATCTATTTGGACCCCAAGGTATCTAAGGGCCACATGTTCAAAATTTCAGATTTGCGACCCGCAATTTGCGAGTCGCAAATCCGAATGTAGGATGGTGTCCCTGACACTATCTGCGATTCGCAAGGGGGTCGCAAATGCCCACCTCATGAATAATCGTGAGGTGGTCGCAATTTGCTACCCCCTTGCGAATGGTGGCCCTCACAGGGATGGTGGCCTGCTGCGGACAGCAGACCACCATGTCTATGACTGCTTTTCAATAAAGCATTTTTTTTTTGTGTAATGCAGCCAGTTTTCCTTAAAGGAAAACAAGATGCATTACAAAAAACAAAAAATTAAACGTTTTCGTTTCAATTTTTCAGAGCAGGCAGTGGTCCACAGGACCACTGCCTGCTCTGAAAAAATATTTACAGTGACATTCACAACCGGGAAGGGGTCCCATGGGGACCCCTTCCCTTTTGCAAATGAGTTAGCACCCATTTGAAATGGGTGCAAACTGCGACCGTTCGCGGTCACAAAACAATCCTACATTGCACTGCGAGTCCCTTTTAGGAAGGGAACACCCCTCCCTAATTGCGAGTCGCAAACCCGTTTTGCGATTCAGTAACCAGGTTACCGAATCGCAAAACTGGGTTTGCTCATCGTGAAGTGCTTTTTGCACATCGCAAACAGCGAAATTCGCTGTTTGCGACGTGCAAAAAGCTACCTACATGTGGCCCTAAATGTTCTAGGTTGCCAAAGGACCGGTGCGCCAGAGAGCACCAGGGCCGGGTCCCGTGAATCCAGGTTAAAGGGAAACAACCATGATTTACCCCAGTTAACATTCAGCCCAGATAGGGAGGCACAACTTTGCAATACTTCAGCGACTCTGGCGGGGACATTAGAGACAGTCCTTAAATAGACGAGGAGGTCGTCTTCCTATATCGACACAACATGGAGCCCATCTCGCAGTGGGGTGCCCCAGCCCACCCAACCGCAGAGCTTTGCTGCCAGATGCTCGATTGCTAACGAGAAAAGTAGGAGAGAGGGGAGGACAGCCCTGATAGGTTCCCCTACCAATTGGGATTGGTCCAGATATGGCAGAGTCTGTTTTGACTCTGATCAAAGGCTGCATGTAAAACAGCTGTACAAGTCCCACAAAGTGGGGGCCAAAACCATAGTGGCGCAGGGTATGAAATAAAAATGGCCATTCCAACAAATCAAAGGCCTTTTCAAGATCGAGTACAAGGCATCCAGCGGTAGGCCAGGCCTGCGTGGAGTATTTAATGATACGTAAGAAGCGCCAGAGATTCAGCAATGTGCTACGCGCTGGTACAAACCCATTTTGGTCCGGGTGAACAAGAGCGCATATGGTCATTGTCGACTTCTGGTTCCAGCGTTAACAGGTAGTCTTGAAGGGGTTGCCAGATGTTCTTAGGCCTGGAAGTTAGAGGTTGTAAAGAGGCATGAAGGTCACTGGTAGTGTCGCAGAACGTCATGTCCTACAGCCAGGCATCAGTAGTAGAGACCATGCTGCTTCCCCAGTACAGTGCTATTCAAAGCTTGGCCAGCAGCAGGATGTGAAGCGTTGTAGACCCAGAATTATTGGTTTAACATACCTTAGTAATGCCATCAGTGGGTCCGAGTCAACTGTGTACTCAATCATAGTGAAGATCAAAGCAAAGATTGCCCCTCCCAGAATGAATTAATAAAGGTGCAGTTCCAGGCCATGTGGCCTGGTCTGCTGCATTTGGGACATTGATGTGACCTGGTAGGGCCCCACCGGACTAGCGCCTTGGGGGCAATGTATGCACGGTGCGAATACTTGTAAGGAAGCAACTTATGCCTATGATTGTTAGAGACCAATTGGGTCTGCATGCAGCAGTAGCGTCTGGTGTTGCCTGGAATGGAGTGACCAAGGTCATCTTCTAAAGTGATCCTGGGCTTTTCTGTGTCTTTTGCTTGTAGGGACAGGCAGGTGTGGTAAAGTCGGGAAACCAATCTGCTACTATCTGTGGTGGATATCACTGAAGTCAGAGGGGGGAAGTAAGTCGGCTCCTCAGGTAATGTGGGCAGGGTGTCATGCAGAGTACTATGCAAGTGGTGAAAGATAAAGCCACCCATTGGTGTTGAGTCATTGCATGAGTTAAAAGCAGGACAGGTGATCATTCTACCATTTACAAAGAGGTCCCCCCAGGTAGGCACCAAGTTATGCAAACGTTGAGCTGTTAAGGAGCACTGTACCAGCTTCTCCCGAGTAAGCGGGAGCCAGGTGCTGTTGAGGAAGGGCAACTGAAGCAAGTAGTGCCTGAGTCTGGACTAAACACAGCATGTCATGGAAAGGGTTTGTATGTCAGTCGGGTCGCTCTGGAGTCTCTGGCGCAAGAGGGAGGATAAAGGAAGATCTCACGCTTGGTCTTGTTCGGGTCTCAAATAAGAGAGTCTGGCATCCGGATGGTACCAGTAATAGGCAGAATGGGCCTGCGCTTCTAAGCAATAGAGATAAAAATTCAGGACACCAAAGCCACTGCGCTCGTATGGAAGAGTAAATGTGTCCCATCAGATTCGGGGGCGACTGCCTGCTCAAAGAAGAAGTGTCAGGCGACCGCAAGGGTAGCAAAAAAGCTGTTGGTCAAAGCAATGGGTATGTTTAAGAAAATATCTAGAAAGCACGGAAGGATCATCATTTTTATTATACCAATTTGCCCTGTAATGGATAGTGGTAGTTTAATCCACTGTTCTACCTGTGAAACAAGTTTGTCGACGGCAGACCCATAGTTTTGGTGAACGACTTCAGCTTTTTGCCTGTGTAGGTCACAGTGGTCTCAAAGAGTGGAAAATGTTCTGACTTATTCTAATTTATGGATGAGCCAGAGAGACAATAGATATTTTTTCCACGTACAGGGAAACTAAAAGTTGTCTGTGCAGAAACTGGAGTCCCCTATGCATGTGTCAGTCCTGCAGATGCTTGACCAGTGGGTCCAGGGCAGAAATGAAGAGCAGGGGGAGTGGGGACAGCCCTGGCATGTACCTCTATTTACCGGGGAGGTGTCCCTGAACGTGTCATTGACCTGCAGCCATGCCCTAAGCTCAGAGTAGAGTAGCATGATGAGGTTGCATAAACCGTTTGGCACCCCTACCTTGGTCAGCGTCACCTGCAAGAATCACCACTCCAGTGAATCAAACGCCTTCTCGGTGTCCAGGAGGGCGACCGCTGCAGGGGTAGTCGGGGAATTCTGATTCAAAACGACAACAGTAGCACATAAGTTGATAGTAGTGTAGCGGCGTGGACTGAAGCCAGTCTGCAGGAGGAAGATTATCTGCTCCATCAGAAAAGAGCGGCGTGTGGCAATTACTTTGGCCAATAATGTATTGTCATGATTCAAAAGGGACAGTGGTCTTCGCCAGGTACAGAGATGTGCCATTTTACCAGGTTCCAAAAGTACGGTGATGACGGCTCCCTGAAGGGTGGGAGGTAGAATGCCCACCCTGAGAGACTTTGCATAGACCTCTTGGAGGTGGGGAGATAGGCTGTGTTTATAAGCTTTATAAAAGACACCGGTCAGCACGTCAAGGCCAGGGGCTTTAGAGCCACTCAAGGCGTCAATAGCTTGTATTATTTCCTCCCACATGATGGGGGCTGCCAAGAATTGTTGCTGCTCAGTCGACAACCAAACCATAGCTACTTCAGATAGGTATTCAACTATAGCTGAGTCGCCTCCAGACATACGGGTCATATATAAGCGCTGGTAGCAGGTTTGGAACATCTGGGTGATAGGTGCAGTGTCAACAACAGTTGTGCTGTCATCTGCTGGGAGTTTGTTATGTAGTTAGCATAATAGTTAGGTCGTAGAAGCCATGCCAGCATACGGCCCAGTTTCTTCTCCTCCCCTTACTGGTGAGCCTTGGGATATTAGCCCATATAGGCAAACTCTTATTCTGCCAAGCCCTGGAATTCCAACAATAACCTGGAGTGGCTGGGCAGTTGGGCCGTGCAGTTGAGTTACCTTCCATTGTAGACAATCTGTGTCACGTAGCTCTCTCTCCATGCTGGACAAGCCTCGTAGAATGCTTTGAAGCACCCTGCATGTTTGGCAATACAGATGCAGCATATGTATGCCTTGATGGCCACTCGTAGAGTGGAGTGCTGATCGACCGAGCCAGTGTTTGTTGAAAACTATGGTGTCGCAAAGTTCTAATTTGAATATGGCATCATGCAGTGCATTTTCTGGGAATCTGCATAGCCGGGCTGCTTGGCCTTGGTACGAGATACGAAGCATAGCCCTAACAGGGGCATGATCTGAAAGGTGCAAGACCTATGCGTCACATCTGTTAACCTAAGGAGGGCTCCTCGAGACACATACCAGTGGTCAGTACGGGTCCAGACATTGTGGGGGGGCAAATAAAATGTGTAATCTTTAATGTGGGGATGGCGGGTACGCCAAGCATCTTCGAGCTGGAAAGTGTCAAGAAGATCATTATGAGCGCGCAAGGACCGGGGCTTGGTGTTAGTGACAGTGCTAGTGGAGCCCATGGTAGGCTGGCTTGTAATATTAATATCTCCCTCCATTAGGGTAAAATCAGCCTGCATGCACCCTATCACAGAGGAAAGATCATGATAGAAATCGGGGAAGTCGATGTTGGGTGCGTAGATATTGACAAGCAATACCATTTTATTGACCAATGTGCTGGAGATAAGCAGGTATCTCCCATCCACATCAGCTATGCAGTCTTGACATACAAAGGGGATACTCCTGTGAATTAAAATACAGATCCCCCCAGAAGTAGGAGCTATAATGGGCAAAGAAGCGATTGGAGCCCCAAGTCGCTGCGTAGGGGCAGTTGTCTGGGGGGGGGACAGGATTGTTTAGGCCTCAGATGTTCCATTTTATGCACAGGAGATCAAGTCCTCGACTGCCTCTAGGTTGGGTGGTCATGTGCTGTTAGATGGTGTAAAGTGACGTGTAGGTCACAGTGTTGTGGTAATACAGTGTGGTACATCAGTAGTGCAGTAAACACAAAAAAACACAACAGAGCAGTAACAACCCTACTCCCCACCCACACCAGCAGAAGCAACATCTGGTGAAAGCTGGCCTGGTCTGTGGTGAGCACCTATGGTGTTATCACCTCATGCCAGGTCCAGGTATCCCCTATTAGTGAAGTGTAGACAGTGTCTAGGAAGCCAGGGCTCTCACCACAGAGGCTCCAGTTCCTCAGATTTTCTACAGCACGTCGTGTGATGGGCGTTTCCCTGAGTTCTGCTCAGTTTTCTCCTCAAAACAGCCATTTCCAGGAAGATTCTTCTCAGGTCCGCTTTAAAATTCATCTTAATTCAGCCTAGAATACTCTGACCATGTCGGAATATCCAAAAAGGGCAAAAGGGTCTTATTTAAGCCATGTACGGCCTGTGGCTAAAAGGACTAGACTCAGAGGACCCTCACAGAGAGTGTATTTACTGTCTTTATCCAGAGCATAAAGTTAAAGATTCCAAAATCTGTTGTACATTCTCACAGAAAATCCCAAAGGACAGGGAAGGAAGACTACTCTTGGGGTTACGGAGACTTAAATAAAAGCAATATCCAGTCTCTGACGCAGAGTGATAACTCTTCAAACACTACAAAATTCCACAAGAGAGAAAGATCACAGTAAAATGATCCTTCGGAGCCCACTAGAAAGGCACTTAAATATCTCACCATGTGCAAACTGGATAATCTGAGGAGATTCTGCCACAGAATAAGAAGTAGTATTCCTCTAAGGCCTCTTCTGAGCCCTCAACACCAGTTATAAAGAAAGTTTCTCTGAGGAAAATATCAAAATCACTTCCTTTATCAACAGAGGGTACTTCTGGGAGAAAATAAAAAAATGTAATCACCCTCAACGACATCCACCACCATAATGTCAACTTTCAGAACGGCAGCATCGCCGATGAAAATATCCTCGTCTCCACTAACGTTGACAACCATTGCCTCTTGCAAAATTACATCAAAGGGGCCATCTACAAAAAAAGCACCTCTCTCATCAGCGTCGCAATGCTCATCTGAAAAGTCGTCGACGACGCTAAAGCCACCTTTGTCAAATGACTCGGCAATGAGCTAGATAACAATACCTGCACCATTGCCATCGACGACAGCACGTTGACAGCTTCAAAGACAACAACACTGATGATGAGAATACCACTGACGACCCCATCGCTGACAACATCACCATCAAGAGTCATTTGAAAAGTCAGTTGTCGCGGTACAAGAGTACTGCCGACAACACCACTGTTGATGAGAGTACTGATAACAACCACACCATCGGATGCGTTTTTCTCAATCAAAATTACTACTACAAAACTACTAAAGTCATCATTGGGGACAAAGCAATCGCTTCTTTTCCCACCTCCCAGCTGACCAGCCCCTCCCACCTCCCTGCCATTCTTCATGGCAGCCGCACTGCTGGCGTGCCCGTCCGCACATGGACAGCACCACGGACCCTGGTCCTCACGCCTCTCATCACTATGACGCCAGAACCCACCACACTCTCCACACCGGACAATCCACCGCCTGCCACATAGCGCCAAAGAACACCCATGACCTGTTCTCTTGCAGCAACTGCATCTCCTCCTGCCCCCGCACACCATACCCTACTACCACATGCCCACCCAGTTCCTCCGACCACCCCAGCTGCATCCTTCTCAACACCCGCTCCATCATCAAACACATGGTAGAGATGTAGGGACATGCTCGACTCCATCTCTCCAGACTTCGCCTTCTTCACAGACCCCAGGATGACCCCCACCTCAGCCACGGACATCGCCACCGCCATTCCAGACAGCTACAAAATCAAACACAAGGACCGCATCAACTGTCCAGGAGGAGGCATCGTCATTGTCCACAGAAACACCCTCCGCCTCATTACTAGCTCCGACGACCACTCTCCTGGCATGGAGCACCTCCACTTCCAGATCGAGACTAACCCAAACACCACACTCCGCAGCACCCTCATCTACAGACCCCTGGACCCCTTCCCCTCTTCAGCGAAACCATAGCCTACTTCATCCCACACCACGCTCTCGCCTCAATGGACTACATCCTCCCCGGCGACCTCAGTTTCCACCTGGAGAACCCCAACGACCACAACACATCATCCCTACTGGAGAACCTCGCCACCCTGGGACTTAAGCAACTGGTCACTTCGCCAACCCACTCGGCAGGACACACGCTCAACTCTGTCTTCTCTGCTAGCAACAACATCCACATCACCCACACCCGTACTTCATTGTACGGATCACCACTGCATCCACTTTTCCTTCACCAAACCAACCGAACAGCTCCGCGCCCACCACCACCCATGAAGGAGTTGAAACAAGGTCTCCGAAGACTAACTTGCGACCGCCCTCCACCAATCACCACCACCGGCCACCACAGACGCCAATGAAGCAGCACACAACCTTCACCACTGGATCTCCCACTGCGCCAACATCCTGGCCTCCCTCAAGACACTGACAGGCAGCCCTGCAGGAAAGCTAGCTGGTTCTCCCCCACCCTCCAAGAGTTCAAGTGCACCTGCAGCCGGCTCTAGAAAAGATGGAGGAGCAGCAAGACGCCGGCTGACCGAGCAGCCTTCCAAACCGCTGTCATGGCACACCACCAACTCATCAGAACCTCTAAGAAAATGGCCATCTAAGAACGCATCAATGCCAATCCACACAACAGCAAAGAACTCTTCACCTTGATCAAAGAATTCGCCAAACCCAGCACAGACTCCACAGACATCCCCCCCTCCTAAAACCTCTCTGACAACCTTGGCACCTTCTTCCACCGCAAGATGTTAGACATCTATGATGGCTTCGCCACCCAGGACCCTCCCTCCCCACCCGCAACCACTGCACCCAAAAGGAGCCAGCTCGCAACCAACCCTGCACAACTGGACCACTCTCTCCACTGACGACACCTTGAAGATCATAAAAAACCATCCACTCCTGAGCCTCCTCGAACCCTTGCCCCCACCATATCTTCAACTGAGCCAGTGCCACCATCGCTCCTGAACTGTGCTGCATCATCAACTGCTCCATGGAGTCTGCCACCTTCCTGGAAGACTGGAAGCACGCGGAAATCAACCCACTGCTGAAGAAACCCTGTGTAGACCTGACGGGCCTCAAGAACTTCAGACCCATCTTGCTGCTCTCCTTCCCAGCCAAAGTCATTGAGAAGGTCTTCAATGCCCAACTCACCGAATTCATTGAAACCAACCACAACTTGGACCCCTCCTAATCAGGCTTCAGAAGCACCCACAGCACCGAGACTGCACTTCGCGCAGCAATGGGTGACATCCACACTCTTCACAACCCTCATCTTACTGGATCTCTCTGCAGCATTCAACACCGTCTCCCCCCCACACCCTTTGCACTAAACTGCACGACACTGGCATCCGCAGCAAAGCATTAGAGTGGAACTGCTCCTTCCTCACCAGCCGTACCCAGCAAGTCAGACCCCCACCGTTCACCTCATAACTGACAGAGATCTGCTGCGGAGTTTCTCAGGGCTCCTCCCTTAGCTACACCCTCTTCAACATCTACATGGCCCGTTCCCTAATATCGTCAGAAACCACGGACTCAACATCGTCTCCTACGCCGATGATACCCAACTCATCTCTCCCTAACCGAAAAGCCCACAACCGCAAAAAGCAGCTTCCACAACGGAATGAGGGCTGTCGCCGCCTGGATGAAGGACAGCTGCCTGAAACTTAACTCTGACAAGACCGAGGTCCTCTTCCTATGTCCCAGGCTCTCCGCCTGGGATGACTCTTGGTGGCCTTCAGCCCTCGGAACCCCTGCCCACACCCACAGACCACACACGCAAACTCTGCATCACCCTTGACTCCTCGCTCTCAATGAACCTCCAAGTCAATGCTGTCTCATCCTCATGTTTCCACACACTGCGCCTGCTCCGAAAGATCTTCAAATGGATCCCAATCTAATCCAGGAGAACAGTCACCCAGGCACTCGTCACCAGCAAATTAGACTACCGCAAAGCACTCTATGCCGGCACCACCCAAGCACTCCAAAAGAAACTGCAGAGAATCCAGAACGCCTTGGCCAGGGTCATCCTGGACATCCCTTGCCACAACCACGACTCCGGGCACCTGAGAGACTTTCACTGGCTCCTGCTAAACAAAATAATCACCTTCAAGCTCCTCATGCACGCATACAAGACCCTCCACAACATCGGACCTGCATACCTCAATCAACGCCTGACCTTCCACATGCCCACCAGACACCTCCGCTACACCCATCTGGCCCTCGCCACAACCCCAAGGATGTGTAAATCGCCCAGTGTGTGTAATCCTGCTGCATGCCAGGTTTCCAGCTCTGCTGCAGATGTGGACGTGGTGTTCCTGGGGTGCCCAGTAAAGCCAATGCTGGCTCATAGGGAATCAATGCTTGTGTGAGTTAACTACTCCTATAGTAGCATAGTGCACCATGCCTAGGAGAAGGGGCTCCGGAGCTCTAGCCCGCATGATCAGGTGGAATGAGTTAGACACACTGGCTAAGGTCCATGATGGCAGCGTAGTAGCTGTGTCCAATAATTGCAGGCCCGAGAGCCATCTATCTACCCACTGCAGATGAGAGGCTAGGTAATATTGTTCCAGATTAAGCACTGCCAGGCCGTCCCGGTTCAAAGGTGCATAAAGTTTTGCCAGTGCTACTCGACATTGGACTGTGTTCCAAATAAATTCCCTGATCCTGGGTTCGAATTCTCTGAAAAACGTCGCCGGGACATAAACAGGCAGATTGGAGAAATAATATAACAAAGGAGGGAGCATCACCATCTTCAGGAGGGCCACCCTTACCGATAGTGTCAAAGTCTGCCAGAAGGATACTTGAGTTCGAATAGAGGCGATTCACGTGTTTAAGATTCCCATCATACAAATCAGTCAGTGAGTGATCTATTTGGACCCCAAGGTATCTAAGGGCCACATGTTCAAAATTTCAGATTTGCGACCCGCAATTTGCGAGTCGCAAATCCGAATGTAGGATGGTGTCCCTGACACTATCTGCGATTCGCAAGGGGGTCGCAAATGCCCACCTCATGAATAATCGTGAGGTGGTCGCAATTTGCTACCCCCTTGCGAATGGCGGCCCTCACAGGGATGGTGGCCTGCTGTGGACAGCAGACCACCATGTCTATGACTGCTTTTCAATAAAGCATTTTTTTTGTGTGTAATGCAGCCAGTTTTCCTTAAAGGAAAACAAGATGCATTACAAAAAACAAAAAATTAAATGTTTTCGTTTAAATTTTTCAGAGCAGGCAGTGGTCCACAGGACCACTGCCTGCTCTGAAAAAATATTTACAGTGACATTCACAACCGGGAAGGGGTCCCATGGGGACCCCTTCCCTTTTGCAAATGAGTTAGCACCCATTTGAAATGGGTGCAAACTGCGACCGTTCGCGGTCACAAAACAATCCTACATTGCACTGCGAGTCCCTTTTAGGAAGGGAACACCCCTCCCTAATTGCGAGTCGCAAACCCGTTTTGCGATTCAGTAACCAGGTTACCGAATCGCAAAACTGGGTTTGCGCATCGTGAAGTGCTTTTTGCACGTCGCAAACAGCGAAATTCACTGTTTGCGACGTGCAAAAAGCTACCTACATGTGGCCCTAAATGTTCTAGGTTGCCAAAGGACCGGTGCGCCAGAGAGCACCAGGGCCGGGTCCCGTGAATCCAGGTTAAAGGGAAACAACCATGATTTACCCCAGTTAACATTCAGCCCAGATAGAGAGGCACAACTTTGCAATACTTCAGCGACTCTGGCGGGGACATTAGAGACAGTCCTTAAATAGACGAGGAGGTCGTCTTCCTATATCGACACAACATGGAGCCCATCTCGCAGTGGGGTGCCCCAGCCCACCCAACCGCAGAGCTTTGCTGCCAGATGCTCGATTGCTAACGAGAAAAGTAGGAGAGAGGGGAGGACAGCCCTGATAGGTTCCCCTACCAATTGGGATTGGTCCAGATATGGCAGAGTCTGTTTTGACTCTGATCAAAGGCTGCATGTAAAACAGCTGTACAAGTCCCACAAAGTGGGGGCCAAAACCATAGTGGCGCAGGGTATGAAATAAAAATGGCCATTCCAACAAATCAAAGGCCTTTTCAAGATCGAGTACAAGGCATCCAGCGGTAGGCCAGGCCTGCGTGGAGTATTTAATGATACGTAAGAAGCGCCAGAGATTCAGCAATGTGCTACGCGCTGGTACAAACCCATTTTGGTCCGGGTGAACAAGAACGCATATGGTCATTGTCGACTTCTGGTTCCAGCGTTAACAGGTAGTCTTGAAGGGGTTGCCAGATGTTCTTAGGCCTGGAAGTTAGAGGTTGTAAAGAGGCATGAAGGTCACTGGTAGTGTCGCAGAACGTCATGTCCTACAGCCAGGCATCAGTAGTAGAGACCTTGCTGCTTCCCCAGTACAGTGCTATTCAAAGCTTGGCCAGCAGCAGGATGTGAAGCGTTGTAGACCCAGAATTATTGGTTTAACATACCTTAGTAATGCCATCAGTGGGTCCGAGTCAACTGTGTACTCAATCATAGTGAAGATCAAAGCAAAGATTGCCCCTCCCAGAATGAATTAATAAAGGTGCAGTTCCAGGCCATGTGGCCTGGTCTGCTGCATTTGGGACATTGATGTGACCTGGTAGGGCCCCACCGGACTAGCGCCTTGGGGGCAAGGTATGCACGTTGCGAATACTTGTAAGGAAGCAACTTATGCCTATGATTGTTAGAGACCAATTGGGTCTGCATGCAGCAGTAGCGTCTGGTGTTGCCTGGAATGGAGTGACCAAGGTCATCTTCTAAAGTGATCCTGGGCTTTTCTGTGTCTTTTGCTTGTAGGGACAGGCAGGTGTGGTAAAGTCGGGAAACCAATCTGCTACTATCTGTGGTGGATATCACTGAAGTCAGAGGGGGGAAGTAAGTCGCCTCCTCAGGTAATGTGGGCAGGGTGTCATGCAGAGTACTATGCAAGTGGTGAAAGATAAAGCCACCCATTGGTGTTGAGTCATTGCATGAGTTAAAAGCAGGACGGGTGATCACTCTACCATTTACAAAGAGGTCCCCCCAGGTAGGCACCAAGGTATGCAAACGTTGAGCTGTTAAGGAGCACTGTACCAGCTTCTCCCGAGTAAGCGGGAGCCAGGTACTGTTGAGGAAGGGCAACTGAAGCAAGTAGTGCCTGAGTCTGGACTAAACACAGCATGTCATGGAAAGGGTTTGTATGTCAGTCGGGTCGCTCTGGAGTCTCTGGCGCAAGAGGGAGGATAAAGGAAGATCTCACGCTTGGTCTTGTTCGGGTCTCAAATAAGAGAGTATGGCATCCGGATGGTACCAGTAATAGGCAGAATGGGCCTGCGCTTCTAAGCAATAGAGATAAAAATTCAGGACACCAAAGCCACTGCGCTCGTATGGAAGAGTAAATGTGTCCCATCAGATTCGGGGGCGACTGCCTGCTCAAAGAAGAAGTGTCAGGCGACCGCAAGGGTAGCAAAAAAGCTGTTGGTCAAAGCAATGGGTATGTTTAAGAAAATATCTAGAAAGCACGGAAGGATCATCATTTTTATTATACCAATTTGCCCTATAATGGATAGTGGTAGTTTAATCCACTGTTCGACCTGTGAAACAAGTTTGTCGACGGCAGACCCATAGTTTTGGTGAACGACTTCAGCTTTTTGCCTGTGTAGGTCACAGTGGTCTCAAAGAGTGGAAAATGTTCTGACTTATTCTAATTTATGGATGAGCCAGAGAGACAATAGATATTTTTTCCACGTACAGGGACACTAAAAGTTGTCTGTGCAGAAACTGGAGTCCCCTATGCATGTGTCAGTCCTGCAGATGCTTGACCAGTGGGTCCAGGGCAGAAATGAAGAGCAGGGGGAGTGGGGACAGCCCTGGCATGTACCTCTATTTACCGGGGAGGTGTCCCTGAACGTGTCATTGACCTGCAGCCATGCCCTAAGCTCAGAGTAGAGTAGCATGATGAGGTTGCATAAACCGTTTGGCACCCCTACCTTGGTCAGCGTCACCTGCAAGAATCACCACTCCAGTGAATCAAACGCCTTCTCGGTGTCCAGGAGGGCGACCGCTGCAGGGGTAGTCGGGGAATTCTGATTCAAAACGACAACAGTAGCACATAAATTGATAGTAGTGTATCGGCGTGGACTGAAGCCAGTCTGCAGGAGGAAGATTATCTGCTCCATCAGAAAAGAGCGGCGTGTGGCAATTACTTTGGCCAATCATGTATTGTCATGATTCAAAAGGGACAGTGGTCTTCGCCAGGTACAGAGATGTGCCATTTTACCAGGTTCCAAAAGTACGGTGATGACGGCTCCCTGAAGGGTGGGAGGTAGAATGCCCACCCTGAGAGACTTTGCATAGACCTCTTGGAGGTGGGGAGATAGGCTGTGTTTATAAGCTTTATAAAAGACACCGGTCAGCACGTCAAGGCCAGGGGCTTTAGAGCCACTCAAGGCGTCAATAGCTTGTATTATTTCCTCCCACATGATGGGGGCTGCCAAGAATTGTTGCTGCTCAGTCGACAACCAAACCATAGCTACTTCAGATAGGTATTCAACTATAGCTGAGTCGCCTCCAGACATACGGGTCATATATAAGCGCTGGTAGCAGGTTTGGAACATCTGGGTGATAGGTGCAGTGTCAACAACAGTTGTGCTGTCATCTGCTGGGAGTTTGTTATGTAGTTAGCATAATAGTTAGGTCGTAGAAGCCATGCCAGCATACGGCCCAGTTTCTTCTCCTCCCCTTACTGGTGAGCCTTGGGATATTAGCCCATATAGGCAAACTCTTATTCTGCCAAGCCCTGGAATTCCAACAATAACCTGGAGTGGCTGGGCAGTTGGGCCGTGCAGTTGAGTTACCTTCCATTGTAGACAATCTGTGTCACGTAGCTCTCTCTCCATGCTGGACAAGCCTCGTAGAATGCTTTGAAGCACCCTGCATGTTTGGCAATACAGATGCAGCATATGTATGCCTTGATGGCCACTCGTAGAGTGGAGTGCTGATCGACCGAGCCAGTGTTTGTTGAAAACTATGGTGTCGCAAAGTTCTAATTTGAATATGGCATCATGCAGTGCATTTTCTGGGAATCTGCATAGCCGGGCTGCTTGGCCTTGGTACGAGATACGAAGCATAGCCCTAACAGGGGCATGATCTGAAAGGTGCAAGACCTATGCGTCACATCTGTTAACCTAAGGAGGGCTCCTCGAGACACATACCAGTGGTCAGTACGGGTCCAGACATTGTGGGGGGGCAAATAAAATGTGTAATCTTTAATGTGGGGATGGCGGGTACGCCAAGCATCTTCGAGCTGGAAAGTGTCAAGAAGATCATTATGAGCGCGCAAGGACCGGGGCTTGGTGTTAGTGACAGTGCTAGTGGAGCCCATGGTAGGCTGGCTTGTAATATTAATATCTCCCTCCATTAGGGTAAAATCAGCCTGCATGCACCCTATCACAGAGGAAAGATCATGATAGAAATCGGGGAAGTCGATGTTGGGTGCGTAGATATTGACAAGCAATACCATTTTATTGACCAATGTGCTGGAGATAAGCAGGTATCTCCCATCCACATCAGCTATGCAGTCTTGACATACAAAGGGGATACTCCTGTGAATTAAAATACAGATCCCCCCAGAAGTAGGAGCTATAATGGGCAAAGAAGCGATTGGAGCCCCAAGTCGCTGCGTAGGGGCAGTTGTCTGGGGGGGGGACAGGATTGTTTAGGCCTCAGATGTTCCATTTTATGCACAGGAGATCAAGTCCTCGACTGCCTCTAGGTTGGGTGGTCATGTGCTGTTAGATGGTGTAAAGTGACGTGTAGGTCACAGTGTTGTGGTAATACAGTGTGGTACATCAGTAGTGCAGTAAACACAAAAAAACACAACAGAGCAGTAACAACCCTACTCCCCACCCACACCAGCAGAAGCAACATCTGGTGAAAGCTGGCCTGGTCTGTGGTGAGCACCTATGGTGTTATCACCTCATGCCAGGTCCAGGTATCCCCTATTAGTGAAGTGTAGACAGTGTCTAGGAAGCCAGGGCTCTCACCACAGAGGCTCCAGTTCCTCAGATTTTCTACAGCACGTCATGTGATGGGCGTTTCCCTGAGTTCTGCTCAGTTTTCTCCTCAAAACAGCCATTTCCAGGAAGATTCTTCTCAGGTCCGCTTTAAAATTCATCTTAATTCAGCCTAGAATACTCTGACCATGTCGGAATATCCAAAAAGGGCAAAAGGGTCTTATTTAAGCCATGTACGGCCTGTGGCTAAAAGGACTAGACTCAGAGGACTCTCACAGAGAGTGTATTTACTGTCTTTATCCAGAGCATAAAGTTAAAGATTCCAAAATCTGTTGTACATTCTCACAGAAAATCCCAAAGGACAGGGAAGGAAGACTACTCTTGGGGTTACGGAGACTTAAATAAAAGCAATATCCAGTCTCTGACGCAGAGTGATAACTCTTCAAACACTACAAAATTCCACAAGAGAGAAAGATCACAGTAAAATGATCCTTCGGAGCCCACTAGAAAGGCACTTAAATATCTCACCATGTGCAAACTGGATAATCTGAGGAGATTCTGCCACAGAATAAGAAGTAGTATTCCTCTAAGGCCTCTTCTGAGCCCTCAACACCAGTTATAAAGAAAGTTTCTCTGAGGAAAATATCAAAATCACTTCCTTTATCAACAGAGGGTACTTCTGGGAGAAAATAAAAAAATGTAATCACCCTCAACGACATCCACCACCATAATGTCAACTTTCAGAACGGCAGCATCGCCGATGAAAATATCCTCGTCTCCACTAACGTTGACAACCATTGCCTCTTGCAAAATTACATCAAAGGGGCCATCTACAAAAAAAGCACCTCTCTCATCAGCGTCGCAATGCTCATCTGAAAAGTCGTCGACGACGCTAAAGCCACCTTTGTCAAATGACTCGGCAATGAGCTAGATAACAATACCTGCACCATTGCCATCGACGACAGCACGTTGACAGCTTCAAAGACAACAACACTGATGATGAGAATACCACTGACGACCCCATCGCTGACAACATCACCATCAAGAGTCATTTGAAAAGTCAGTTGTCGCGGTACAAGAGTACTGCCGACAACACCACTGTTGATGAGAGTACTGATAACAACCACACCATCGGATGCGTTTTTCTCAATCAAAATTACTACTACAAAACTACTAAAGTCATCATTGGGGACAAAGCAATCGCTGCTTTTCCCACCTCCCAGCTGACCAGCCCCTCCCACCTCCCTGCCATTCTTCATGGCAGCCGCACTGCTGGCGTGCCCGTCCGCACATGGACAGCACCACGGACCCTGGTCCTCACGCCTCTCATCACTATGACGCCAGCACCCACCACACTCTCCACACCGGACAATCCACCGCCTGCCACATAGCGCCAAAGAACACCCATGACCTGTTCTCTTGCAGCAACTGCATCTCCTCCTGCCCCCGCACACCATACCCTACTACCACATGCCCACCCAGTTCCTCCGACCACCCCAGCTGCATCCTTCTCAACACCCGCTCCATCATCAAACACATGGTAGAGATGTAGGGACATGCTCGACTCCATCTCTCCAGACTTCGCCTTCTTCACAGACCCCAGGATGACCCCCACCTCAGCCACGGACATCGCCACCGCCATTCCAGACAGCTACAAAATCAAACACAAGGACCGCATCAACTGTCCAGGAGGAGGCATCGTCATTGTCCACAGAAACACCCTCCGCCTCATTACTAGCTCCGACGACCACTCTCCTGGCATGGAGCACCTCCACTTCCAGATCGAGACTAACCCAAACACCACACTCCGCAGCACCCTCATCTACAGACCCCTGGACCCCTTCCCCTCTTCAGCGAAACCATAGCCTACTTCATCCCACACCACGCTCTCGCATCAATGGACTACATCCTCTCCGGCGACCTCAGTTTCCACCTGGAGAACCACAACGACCACAACACATCATCCCTACTGGAGAACCTCGCCACCCTGGGACTTAAGCAACTGGTCACTTCGCCAACCCACTCGGCAGGACACACGCTCAACTCTGTCTTCTCTGCTAGCAACAACATCCACATCACCCACACCCGTACTTCATTGTACGGATCACCACTGCATCCACTTTTCCTTCACCAAACCAACCGAACAGCTCCGCGCCCACCACCACCCATGAAGGAGTTGAAACAAGGTCTCCGAAGACTAACTTGCGACCGCCCTCCACCAATCACCACCACCGGCCACCACAGACGCCAATGAAGCAGCACACAACCTTCACCACTGGATCTCCCACTGCGCCAACATCCTGGCCTCCCTCAAGACACTGACAGGCAGCCCTGCAGGAAAGCTAGCTGGTTCTCCCCCACCCTCCAAGAGTTCAAGTGCACCTGCAGCCGGCTCTAGAAAAGATGGAGGAGCAGCAAGACGCCGGCTGACCGAGCAGCCTTCCAAACCGCTGTCATGGCACACCACCAACTCATCAGAACCTCTAAGAAAATGGCCATCTAAGAACGCATCAATGCCAATCCACACAACAGCAAAGAACTCTTCACCTTGATCAAAGAATTCGCCAAACCCAGCACAGACTCCACAGACATCCCCCCCTCCTAAAACCTCTCTGACAACCTTGGCACCTTCTTCCACCGCAAGATGTTAGACATCTATGATGGCTTTGCCACCCAGGACCCTCCCTCCCCACCCGCAACCACTGCACCCAAAAGGAGCCAGCTCGCAACCAACCCTGCACAACTGGACCACTCTCTCCACTGACGACACCTTGAAGATCATGAAAAACCATCCACTCCTGAGCCTCCTCGAACCCTTGCCCCCACCATATCTTCAACTGAGCCAGTGCCACCATCGCTCCTGAACTGTGCTGCATCATCAACTGCTCCATGGAGTCTGCCACCTTCCTGGAAGACTGGAAGCACGCGGAAATCAACCCACTGCTGAAGAAACCCTGTGTAGACCTGACGGGCCTCAAGAACTTCAGACCCATCTTGCTGCTCTCCTTCCCAGCCAAAGTCATTGAGAAGGTCTTCAATGCCCAACTCACCGAATTCATTGAAACCAACCACAACTTGGACCCCTCCTAATCAGGCTTCAGAAGCACCCACAGCACCGAGACTGCACTTCGCGCAGCAATGGGTGACATCCACACTCTTCACAACCCTCATCTTACTGGATCTCTCCGCAGCATTCAACACCGTCTCCCCCCCACACCCTTTGCACTAAACTGCACGACACTGGCATCCGCAGCAAAGCATTAGAGTGGAACTGCTCCTTCCTCACCAGCCGTACCCAGCAAGTCAGACCCCCACCGTTCACCTCATAACTGACAGAGATCCGCTGCGGAGTTTCTCAGGGCTCCTCCCTTAGCTACACCCTCTTCAACATCTACATGGCCCGTTCCCTAACATCGTCAGAAACCACGGACTCAACATCGTCTCCTACGCCGATGATACCCAACTCATCTCTCCCTAACCGAAAAGCCCACAACCGCAAAAAGCAGCTTCCACAACGGAATGAGGGCTGTCGCCGCCTGGATGAAGGACAGCTGCCTGAAACTTAACTCTGACAAGACCGAGGTCCTCTTCCTATGTCCCAGGCTCTCCGCCTGGGATGACTCTTGGTGGCCTTCAGCCCTCGGAACCCCTGCCCACACCCACAGACCACACACGCAAACTCTGCATCACCCTTGACTCCTCGCTCTCAATGAACCTCCAAGTCAATGCTGTCTCATCCTCATGTTTCCACACACTGCGCCTGCTCCGAAAGATCTTCAAATGGATCCCAATCTAATCCAGGAGAACAGTCACCAAGGCACTCGTCACCAGCAAATTAGACTACCGCAAAGCACTCTATGCCGGCACCACCCAAGCACTCCAAAAGACACTGCAGAGAATCCAGAACGCCTTGGCCAGGGTCATCCTGGACATCCCTTGCCACAACCACGACTCCGGGCACCTGAGAGACTTTCACTGGCTCCTGCTAAACAAAATAATCACCTTCATGCTCCTCATGCACGCATACAAGACCCTCCACAACATCGGACCTGCATACCTCAATCAACGCCTGACCTTCCACATGCCCACCAGACACCTCCGCTACACCCATCTGGCCCTCGCCACAACCCCAAGGATGTGTAAATCGCCCAGTGTGTGTAATCCTGCTGCATGCCAGGTTTCCAGCTCTGCTGCAGATGTGGACGTGGTGTTCCTGGGG
This sequence comes from Pleurodeles waltl, assembly GCF_031143425.1. Lineage (NCBI taxonomy): Eukaryota > Metazoa > Chordata > Amphibia > Caudata > Salamandridae > Pleurodeles > Pleurodeles waltl. The sequence goes on from NC_090448.1 coordinate 43,496,617, forward strand.
TGCCCAGTAAAGCCAATGCTGGCTCATAGGGAATCCATGCTTGTGTGAGTTAACTACTCCTATAGTAGCATAGTGCACCATGCCTAGGAGAAGGGGCTCCGGAGCTCTAGCCCGCATGATCAGGTGGAATGAGTTAGACACACTGGCTAAGGTCCATGGTGGCAGCGTAGTAGCTGTGTCCAATAATTGCAGGCCCGAGAGCCATCTATCTACCCACTGCAGATGAGAGGCTAGGTAATATTGTTCCAGATTAAGCACTGCCAGGCCGTCCCGGTCCAAAGGTGCATAAAGTTTTGCCAGTGCTACTCGACATTGGACTGTGTTCCAAATAAATTCCCTGATCCTGGGTTCGAATTCTCTGAAAAACGTGGCCGGGACATAAACAGGCAGATTGGAGAAATAATATAACAAAGGAGGGAGCATCACCATCTTCAGGAGGGCCACCCTTACCGATAGTGGCAAAGTCTGCCAGAAGGATACTTGAGTTCGAATAGAGGCGATTCACGTGTTTAAGATTCCCATCATACAAATCAGTCAGTGAGTGATCTATTTGGACCCCAAGGTATCTAAGGGCCACATGTTAAAAATTTCAGATTTGCGACCCGCAATTTGCGAGTCGCAAATCCGAATGTAGGATGGTGTCCCTGACACTATCTGCGATTCGCAAGGGGGTCGCAAATGCCCACCTCATGAATAATCGTGAGGTGGTCGCAATTTGCTACCCCCTTGCGAATGGCGGCCCTCACAGGGATGGTGGCCTGCTGTGGACAGCAGACCACCATGTCTATGACTGCTTTTCAATAAAGCATTTTTTTTTTGTGTAATGCAGCCAGTTTTCCTTAAAGGAAAACAAGATGCATTACATAAAACAAAAAATTAAACGTTTTCGTTTCAATTTTTCAGAGCAGGCAGTGGTCCACAGGACCACTGCCTGCTCTGAAAAAATATTTACAGTGACATTCACAACCGGGAAGGGGTCCCATGGGGACCCCTTCCCTTTTGCAAATGAGTTAGCACCCATTTGAAATGGGTGCAAACTGCGACCGTTCGCGGTCACAAAACAATCCTACATTGCACTGCGAGTCCCTTTTAGGAAGGGAACACCCCTCCCTAATTGCGAGTCGCAAACCCGTTTTGCGATTCAGTAACCAGGTTACCGAATCGCAAAACTGGGTTTGCGCATCGTGAAGTGCTTTTTGCACGTCGCAAACAGCGAAATTCGCTGTTTGCGACGTGCAAAAAGCTACCTACATGTGGCCCTAAATGTTCTAGGTTGCCAAAGGACCGGTGCGCCAGAGAGCACCAGGGCCGGGTCCCGTGAATCCAGGTTAAAGGGAAACAACCATGATTTACCCCAGTTAACATTCAGCCCAGATAGGGAGGCACAACTTTGCAATACTTCAGCGACTCTGGCGGGGACATTAGAGACAGTCCTTAAATAGACGAGGAGGTCGTCTTCCTATATCGACACAACATGGAGCCCATCTCGCAGTGGGGTGCCCCAGCCCACCCAACCGCAGAGCTTTGCTGCCAGATGCTCGATTGCTAACGAGAAAAGTAGGAGAGAGGGGAGGACAGCCCTGATAGGTTCCCCTACCGATTGGGATTGGTCCAGATATGGCAGAGTCTGTTTTGACTCTGATCAAAGGCTGCATGTAAAACAGCTGTACAAGTCCCACAAAGTGGGGGCCAAAACCATAGTGGCGCAGGGTATGAAATAAAAATGGCCATTCCAACAAATCAAAGGCCTTTTCAAGATCGAGTACAAGGCATCCAGCGGTAGGCCAGGCCTGCGTGGAGTATTTAATGATACGTAAGAAGCGCCAGAGATTCAGCAATGTGCTACGCGCTGGTACAAACCCATTTTGGTCCGGGTGAACAAGAACGCATATGGTCATTGTTGACTTCTGGTTCCAGCGTTAACAGGTAGTCTTGAAGGGGTTGCCAGATGTTCTTAGGCCTGGAAGTTAGAGGTTGTAAAGAGGCATGAAGGTCACTGGTAGTGTCGCAGAACGTCATGTCCTACAGCCAGGCATCAGTAGTAGAGACCTTGCTGCTTCCCCAGTACAGTGCTATTCAAAGCTTGGCCAGCAGCAGGATGTGAAGCGTTGTAGACCCAGAATTATTGGTTTAACATACCTTAGTAATGCCATCAGTGGGTCCGAGTCAACTGTGTACTCAATCATAGTGAAGATCAAAGCAAAGATTGCCCCTCCCAGAATGAATTAATAAAGGTGCAGTTCCAGGCCATGTGGCCTGGTCTGCTGCATTTGGGACATTGATGTGACCTGGTAGGGCCCCACCGGACTAGCGCCTTGGGGGCAAGGTATGCACGTTGCGAATACTTGTAAGGAAGCAACTTATGCCTATGATTGTTAGAGACCAATTGGGTCTGCATGCAGCAGTAGCGTCTGGTGTTGCCTGGAATGGAGTGACCAAGGTCATCTTCTAAAGTGATCCTGGGCTTTTCTGTGTCTTTTGCTTGTAGGGACAGGCAGGTGTGGTAAAGTCGGGAAACCAATCTGCTACTATCTGTGGTGGATATCACTGAAGTCAGAGGGGGGAAGTAAGTCGCCTCCTCAGGTAATGTGGGCAGGGTGTCATGCAGAGTACTATGCAAGTGGTGAAAGATAAAGCCACCCATTGGTGTTGAGTCATTGCATGAGTTAAAAGCAGGACGGGTGATCACTCTACCATTTACAAAGAGGTCCCCCCAGGTAGGCACCAAGGTATGCAAACGTTGAGCTGTTAAGGAGCACTGTACCAGCTTCTCCCGAGTAAGCGGGAGCCAGGTGCTGTTGAGGAAGGGCAACTGAAGCAAGTAGTGCCTGAGTCTGGACTAAACACAGCATGTCATGGAAAGGGTTTGTATGTCAGTCGGGTCGCTCTGGAGTCTCTGGCGCAAGAGGGAGGATAAAGGAAGATCTCACGCTTGGTCTTGTTCGGGTCTCAAATAAGAGAGTCTGGCATCCGGATGGTACCAGTAATAGGCAGAATGGGCCTGCGCTTCTAAGCAATAGAGATACAAATTCAGGACACCAAAGCCACTGCGCTCGTATGGAAGAGTAAATGTGTCCCATCAGATTCGGGGGCGACTGCCTGCTCAAAGAAGAAGTGTCAGGCGACCGCAAGGGTAGCAAAAAAGCTGTTGGTCAAAGCAATGGGTATGTTTAAGAAAATATCTAGAAAGCACGGAAGGATCATCATTTTTATTATACCAATTTGCCCTGTAATGGATAGTGGTAGTTTAATCCACTGTTCTACCTGTGAAACAAGTTTGTCGACGGCAGACCCATAGTTTTGGTGAACGACTTCAGCTTTTTGCCTGTGTAGGTCACAGTGGTCTCAAAGAGTGGAAAATGTTCTGACTTATTCTAATTTATGGATGAGCCAGAGAGACAATAGATATTATTTCCACGTACAGGGACACTAAAAGTTGTCTGTGCAGAAACTGGAGTCCCCTATGCATGTGTCAGTCCTGCAGATGCTTGACCAGTGGGTCCAGGGCAGAAATGAAGAGCAGGGGGAGTGGGGACAGCCCTGGCATGTACCTCTATTTACCGGGGAGGTGTCCCTGAACGTGTCATTGACCTGCAGCCATGCCCTAAGCTCAGAGTAGAGTAGCATGATGAGGTTGCATAAACCGTTTGGCACCCCTACCTTGGTCAGCGTCACCTGCAAGAATCACCACTCCAGTGAATCAAACGCCTTCTCGGTGTCCAGGAGGGCGACCGCTGCAGGGGTAGTCGGGGAATTCTGATTCAAAACTACAACAGTAGCACATAAGTTGATAGTAGTGTAGCGGCGTGGACTGAAGCCAGTCTGCAGGAGGAAGATTATCTGCTCCATCAGAAAAGAGCGGCGTGTGGCAATTACTTTGGCCAATAATGTATTGTCATGATTCAAAAGGGACAGTGGTCTTCGCCAGGTACAGAGATGTGCCATTTTACCAGGTTCCAAAAGTACGGTGATGACGGCTCCCTGAAGGGTGGGAGGTAGAATGCCCACCCTGAGAGACTTTGCATAGACCTCTTGGAGGTGGGGAGATAGGCTGTGTTTATAAGCTTTATAAAAGACACCGGTCAGCACGTCAAGGCCAGGGGCTTTAGAGCCACTCAAGGCGTCAATAGCTTGTATTATTTCCTCCAACATGATGGGGGCTGCCAAGAATTGTTGCTGCTCAGTCGACAACCAAACCATAGCTACTTCAGATAGGTATTCAACTATAGCTGAGTCGCCTCCAGACATACGGGTCATATATAAGCGCTGGTAGCAGGTTTGGAACATCTGGGTGATAGGTGCAGTGTCAACAACAGTTGTGCTGTCATCTGCTGGGAGTTTGTTATGTAGTTAGCATAATAGTTAGGTCGTAGAAGCCATGCCAGCATACGGCCCAGTTTCTTCTCCTCCCCTTACTGGTGAGCCTTGGGATATTAGCCCATAGAGGCAAACTCTTATTCTGCCAAGCCCTGGAATTCCAACAATAACCTGGAGTGGCTGGGCAGTTGGGCCGTGCAGTTGAGTTACCTTCCATTGTAGACAATCTGTGTCACGTAGCTCTCTCTCCATGCTGGACAAGCCTCGTAGAATGCTTTGAAGCACCCTGCATGTTTGGCAATACAGATGCAGCATATGTATGCCTTGATGGCCACTCGTAGAGTGGAGTGCTGATCGACCGAGCCAGTGTTTGTTGAAAACTATGGTGTCGCAAAGTTCTAATTTGAATATGGCATCATGCAGTGCATTTTCTGGGAATCTGCATAGCTGGGCTGCTTGGCCTTGGTACGAGATACGAAGCATAGCCCTAACAGGGGCATGATCTGAAAGGTGCAAGACCTATGCGTCACATCTGTTAACCTAAGGAGGGCTCCTCGAGACACATACCAGTGGTCAGTACGGGTCCAGACATTGTGGGGGGGCAAATAAAATGTGTAATCTTTAATGTGGGGATGGCGGGTACGCCAAGCATCTTCGAGCTGGAAAGTGTCAAGAAGATCATTATGAGCGCGCAAGGACCGGGGCTTGGTGTTAGTGACAGTGCTAGTGGAGCCCATGGTAGGCTGGCTTGTAATATTAATATCTCCCTCCATTAGGGTAAAATCAGCCTGCATGCACCCTATCACAGAGGAAAGATCATGATAGAAATCGGGGAAGTCGATGTTGGGTGCGTAGATATTGACAAGCAATACCATTTTATTGACCAATGTGCTGGAGATAAGCAGGTATCTCCCATCCACATCAGCTATGCAGTCTTGACATACAAAGGGGATACTCCTGTGAATTAAAATACAGATCCCCCCAGAAGTAGGAGCTATAATGGGCAAAGAAGCGATTGGAGCCCCAAGTCGCTGCGTAGGGGCAGTTGTCTGGGGGGGGGACAGGATTGTTTAGGCCTCAGATGTTCCATTTTATGCACAGGAGATCAAGTCCTCGACTGCCTCTAGGTTGGGTGGTCATGTGCTGTTAGATGGTGTAAAGTGACGTGTAGGTCACAGTGTTGTGGTAATACAGTGTGGTACATCAGTAGTGCAGTAAACACAAAAAAACACAACAGAGCAGTAACAACCCTACTCCCCACCCACACCAGCAGAAGCAACATCTGGTGAAAGCTGGCCTGGTCTGTGGTGAGCACCCATGGTGTTATCACCTCATGCCAGGTATCCCCTATTAGTGAAGTGTAGACAGTGTCTAGGAAGCCAGGGCTCTCACCACAGAGGCTCCAGTTCCTCAGATTTTCTACAGCACGTCGTGTGATGGGCGTTTCCCTGAGTTCTGCTCAGTTTTCTCCTCAAAACAGCCATTTCCAGGAAGATTCTTCTCAGGTCCGCTTTAAAATTCATCTTAATTCAGCCTAGAATACTCTGACCATGTCGGAATATCCAAAAAGGGCAAAAGGGTCTTATTTAAGCCATGTACGGCCTGTGGCTAAAAGGACTAGACTCAGAGGACCCTCACAGAGAGTGTATTTACTGTCTTTATCCAGAGCATAAAGTTAAAGATTCCAAAATCTGTTGTACATTCTCACAGAAAATCCCAAAGGACAGGGAAGGAAGACTACTCTTGGGGTTACGGAGACTTAAATAAAAGCAATATCCAGTCTCTGACGCAGAGTGATAACTCTTCAAACACTACAAAATTCCACAAGAGAGAAAGATCACAGTAAAATGATCCTTCGGAGCCCACTAGAAAGGCACTTAAATATCTCACCATGTGCAAACTGGATAATCTGAGGAGATTCTGCCACAGAATAAGAAGTAGTATTCCTCTAAGGCCTCTTCTGAGCCCTCAACACCAGTTATAAAGAAAGTTTCTCTGAGGAAAATATCAAAATCACTTCCTTTATCAACAGAGGGTACTTCTGGGAGAAAATAAAAAAATGTAATCACCCTCAACGACATCCACCACCATAATGTCAACTTTCAGAACGGCAGCATCGCCGATGAAAATATCCTCGTCTCCACTAACGTTGACAACCATTGCCTCTTGCAAAATTACATCAAAGGGGCCATCTACAAAAAAAGCACCTCTCTCATCAGCGTCGCAATGCTCATCTGAAAAGTCGTCGACGACGCTAAAGCCACCTTTGTCAAATGACTCGGCAATGAGCTAGATAACAATACCTGCACCATTGCCATCGACGACAGCACGTTGACAGCTTCAAAGACAACAACACTGATGATGAGAATACCACTTACGACCCCATCGCTGACAACATCACCATCAAGAGTCATTTGAAAAGTCAGTTGTCGCGGTACAAGAGTACTGCCGACAACACCACTGTTGATGAGAGTACTGATAACAACCACACCATCGGATGCGTTTTTCTCAATCAAAATTACTACTACAAAACTACTAAAGTCATCATTGGGGACAAAGCAATCGCTGCTTTTCCCACCTCCCAGCTGACCAGCCCCTCCCACCTCCCTGCCATTCTTCATGGCAGCCGCACTGCTGGCGTGCCCGTCCGCACATGGACAGCACCACGGACCCTGGTCCTCACGCCTCTCATCACTATGACGCCAGCACCCACCACACTCTCCACACCGGACAATCCACCGCCTGCCACATAGCGCCAAAGAACACCCATGACCTGTTCTCTTGCAGCAACTGCATCTCCTCCTGCCCCCGCACACCATACCCTACTACCACATGCCCACCCAGTTCCTCCGACCACCCCAGCTGCATCCTTCTCAACACCCGCTCCATCATCAAACACATGGTAGAGATGTAGGGACATGCTCGACTCCATCTCTCCAGACTTCGCCTTCTTCACAGACCCCAGGATGACCCCCACCTCAGCCACGGACATCGCCACCGCCATTCCAGACAGCTACAAAATCAAACACAAGGACCGCATCAACTGTCCAGGAGGAGGCATCGTCATTGTCCACAGAAACACCCTCCGCCTCATTACTAGCTCCGACGACCACTCTCCTGGCATGGAGCACCTCCACTTCCAGATCGAGACTAACCCAAACACCACACTCCGCAGCACCCTCATCTACAGACCCCTGGACCCCTTCCCCTCTTCAGCGAAACCATAGCCTACTTCATCCCACACCACGCTCTCGCCTCAATGGACTACATCCTCCCCGGCGACCTCAGTTTCCACCTGGAGAACCACAACGACCACAACACATCATCCCTACTGGAGAACCTCGCCACCCTGGGACTTAAGCAACTGGTCACTTCGCCAACCCACTCGGCAGGACACACGCTCAACTCTGTCTTCTCTGCTAGCAACAACATCCACATCACCCACACCCGTACTTCATTGTACGGATCACCACTGCATCCACTTTTCCTTCACCAAACCAACCGAACAGCTCCGCGCCCACCACCACCCATGAAGGAGTTGAAACAAGGTCTCCGAAGACTAACTTGCGACCGCCCTCCACCAATCACCACCACCGGCCACCACAGACGCCAATGAAGCAGCACACAACCTTCACCACTGGATCTCCCACTGCGCCAACATCCTGGCCTCCCTCAAGACACTGACAGGCAGCCCTGCAGGAAAGCTAGCTGGTTCTCCCCCACCCTCCAAGAGTTCAAGTGCACCTGCAGCCGGCTCTAGAAAAGATGGAGGAGCAGCAAGACGCCGGCTGACCGAGCAGCCTTCCAAACCGCTGTCATGGCACACCACCAACTCATCAGAACCTCTAAGAAAATGGCCATCTAAGAACGCATCAATGCCAATCCACACAACAGCAAAGAACTCTTCACCTTGATCAAAGAATTCGCCAAACCCAGCACAGACTCCACAGACATCCCCCCCTCCTAAAACCTCTCTGACAACCTTGGCACCTTCTTCCACCGCAAGATGTTAGACATCTATGATGGCTTCGCCACCCAGGACCCTCCCTCCCCACCCGCAACCACTGCACCCAAAAGGAGCCAGCTCGCAACCAACCCTGCACAACTGGACCACTCTCTCCACTGACGACACCTTGAAGATCATGAAAAACCATCCACTCCTGAGCCTCCTCGAACCCTTGCCCCCACCATATCTTCAACTGAGCCAGTGCCACCATCGCTCCTGAACTGTGCTGCATCATCAACTGCTCCATGGAGTCTGCCACCTTCCTGGAAGACTGGAAGCACGCGGAAATCAACCCACTGCTGAAGAAACCCTGTGTAGACCTGACGGGCCTCAAGAACATCAGACCCATCTTGCTGCTCTCCTTCCCAGCCAAAGTCATTGAGAAGGTCTTCAATGCCCAACTCACCGAATTCATTGAAACCAACCACAACTTGGACCCCTCCTAATCAGGCTTCAGAAGCACCCACAGCACCGAGACTGCACTTCGCGCAGCAATGGGTGACATCCACACTCTTCACAACCCTCATCTTACTGGATCTCTCCGCAGCATTCAACACCGTCTCCCCCCCACACCCTTTGCACTAAACTGCACGACACTGGCATCCGCAGCAAAGCATTAGAGTGGAACTGCTCCTTCCTCACCAGCCGTACCCAGCAAGTCAGACCCCCACCGTTCACCTCATAACTGACAGAGATCCGCTGCGGAGTTTCTCAGGGCTCCTCCCTTAGCTACACCCTCTTCAACATCTACATGGCCCGTTCCCTAACATCGTCAGAAACCACGGACTCAACATCGTCTCCTACGCCGATGATACCCAACTCATCTCTCCCTAACCGAAAAGCCCACAACCGCAAAAAGCAGCTTCCACAACGGAATGAGGGCTGTCGCCGCCTGGATGAAGGACAGCTGCCTGAAACTTAACTCTGACAAGACCGAGGTCCTCTTCCTATGTCCCAGGCTCTCCGCCTGGGATGACTCTTGGTGGCCTTCAGCCCTCGGAACCCCTGCCCACACCCACAGACCACACACGCAAACTCTGCATCACCCTTGACTCCTCGCTCTCAATGAACCTCCAAGTCAATGCTGTCTCATCCTCATGTTTCCACACACTGCGCCTGCTCCGAAAGATCTTCAAATGGATCCCAATCTAATCCAGGAGAACAGTCACCCAGGCACTCGTCACCAGCAAATTAGACTACCGCAAAGCACTCTATGCCGGCACCACCCAAGCACTCCAAAAGAAACTGCAGAGAATCCAGAACGCCTTGGCCAGGGTCATCCTGGACATCCCTTGCCACAACCACGACTCCGGGCACCTGAGAGACTTTCACTGGCTCCTGCTAAACAAAATAATCACCTTCAAGCTCCTCATGCACGCATACAAGACCCTCCACAACATCGGACCTGCATACCTCAATCAACGCCTGACCTTCCACATGCCCACCAGACACCTCCGCTACACCCATCTGGCCCTCGCCACAACCCCAAGGATGTGTAAATCGCCCAGTGTGTGTAATCCTGCTGCATGCCAGGTTTCCAGCTCTGCTGCAGATGTGGACGTGGTGTTCCTGGGGTGCCCAGTAAAGCCAATGCTGGCTCATAGGGAATCAATGCTTGTGTGAGTTAACTACTCCTATAGTAGCATAGTGCACCATGCCTAGGAGAAGGGGCTCCGGAGCTCTAGCCCGCATGATCAGGTGGAATGAGTTAGACACACTGGCTAAGGTCCATGGTGGCAGCGTAGTAGCTGTGTCCAATAATTGCAGGCCCGAGAGCCATCTATCTACCCACTGCAGATGAGAGGCTAGGTAATATTGTTCCAGATTAAGCACTGCCAGGCCGTCCCGGTCCAAAGGTGCATAAAGTTTTGCCAGTGCTACTCGACATTGGACTGTGTTCCAAATAAATTCCCTGATCCTGGGTTCGAATTCTCTGAAAAACGTCGCCGGGACATAAACAGGCAGATTGGAGAAATAATATAACAAAGGAGGGAGCATCACCATCTTCAGGAGGGCCACCCTTACCGATAGTGGCAAAGTCTGCCAGAAGGATACTTGAGTTCGAATAGAGGCGATTCACGTGTTTAAGATTCCCATCATACAAATCAGTCAGTGAGTGATCTATTTGGACCCCAAGGTATCTAAGGGCCACATGTTCAAAATTTCAGATTTGCGACCCGCAATTTGCGAGTCGCAAATCCGAATGTAGGATGGTGTCCCTGACACTATCTGCGATTCGCAAGGGGGTCGCAAATGCCCACCTCATGAATAATCGTGAGGTGGTCGCAATTTGCTACCCCCTTGCGAATGGCGGCCCTCACAGGGATGGTGGCCTGCTGTGGACAGCAGACCACCATGTCTATGACTGCTTTTCAATAAAGCATTTTTTTTTTGTGTAATGCAGCCAGTTTTCCTTAAAGGAAAACAAGATGCATTACAAAAAACAAAAAATTAAACGTTTTCGTTTCAATTTTTCAGAGCAGGCAGTGGTCCACAGGACCACTGCCTGCTCTGAAAAAATATTTACAGTGACATTCACAACCGGGAAGGGGTCCCATGGGGACCCCTTCCCTTTTGCAAATGAGTTAGCACCCATTTGAAATGGGTGCAAACTGCGACCGTTCGCGGTCACAAAACAATCCTTCATTGCACTGCGAGTCCCTTTTAGGAAGGGAACACCCCTCCCTAATTGCGAGTCGCAAACCCGTTTTGCGATTCAGTAACCAGGTTACCGAATCGCAAAACTGGGTTTGCGCATCGTGAAGTGCTTTTTGCACGTCGCAAACAGCGAAATTCGCTGTTTGCGACGTGCAAAAAGCTACCTACATGTGGCCCTAAATGTTCTAGGTTGCCAAAGGACCGGTGCGCCAGAGAGCACCAGGGCCGGGTCCCGTGAATCCAGGTTAAAGGGAAACAACCATGATTTACCCCAGTTAACATTCAGCCCAGATAGGGAGGCACAACTTTGCAATACTTCAGCGACTCTGGCGGGGACATTAGAGACAGTCCTTAAATAGACGAGGAGGTCGTCTTCCTATATCGACACAACATGGAGCCCATCTCGCAGTGGGGTGCCCCAGCCCACCCAACCGCAGAGCTTTGCTGCCAGATGCTCGATTGCTAACGAGAAAAGTAGGAGAGAGGGGAGGACAGCCCTGATAGGTTCCCCTACCAATTGGGATTGGTCCAGATATGGCAGAGTCTGTTTTGACTCTGATCAAAGGCTGCATGTAAAACAGCTGTACAAGTCCCACAAAGTGGGGGCCAAAACCATAGTGGCGCAGGGTATGAAATAAAAATGGCCATTCCAACAAATCAAAGGCCTTTTCAAGATCGAGTACAAGGCATCCAGCGGTAGGCCAGGCCTGCGTGGAGTATTTAATGATACGTAAGAAGCGCCAGAGATTCAGCAATGTGCTACGCGCTGGTACAAACCCATTTTGGTCCGGGTGAACAAGAACGCATATGGTCATTGTCGACTTCTGGTTCCAGCGTTAACAGGTAGTCTTGAAGGGGTTGCCAGATGTTCTTAGGCCTGGAAGTTAGAGGTTGTAAAGAGGCATGAAGGTCACTGGTAGTGTCGCAGAACGTCATGTCCTACAGCCAGGCATCAGTAGTAGAGACCTTGCTGCTTCCCCAGTACAGTGCTATTCAAAGCTTGGCCAGCAGCAGGATGTGAAGCGTTGTAGACCCAGAATTATTGGTTTAACATACCTTAGTAATGCCATCAGTGGGTCCGAGTCAACTGTGTACTCAATCATAGTGAAGATCAAAGCAAAGATTGCCCCTCCCAGAATGAATTAATAAAGGTGCAGTTCCAGGCCATGTGGCCTGGTCTGCTGCATTTGGGACATTGATGTGACCTGGTAGGGCCCCACCGGACTAGCGCCTTGGGGGCAAGGTATGCACGTTGCGAATACTTGTAAGGAAGCAACTTATGCCTATGATTGTTAGAGACCAATTGGGTCTGCATGCAGCAGTAGCGTCTGGTGTTGCCTGGAATGGAGTGACCAAGGTCATCTTCTAAAGTGATCCTGGGCTTTTCTGTGTCTTTTGCTTGTAGGGACAGGCAGGTGTGGTAAAGTCGGGAAACCAATCTGCTACTATCTGTGGTGGATATCACTGAAGTCAGAGGGGGGAAGTAAGTCGCCTCCTCAGGTAATGTGGGCAGGGTGTCATGCAGAGTACTATGCAAGTGGTGAAAGATAAAGCCACCCATTGGTGTTGAGTCATTGCATGAGTTAAAAGCAGGACGGGTGATCACTCTACCATTTACAAAGAGGTCCCCCCAGGTAGGCACCAAGGTATGCAAACGTTGAGCTGTTAAGGAGCACTGTACCAGCTTCTCCCGAGTAAGCGGGAGCCAGGTGCTGTTGAGGAAGGGCAACTGAAGCAAGTAGTGCCTGAGTCTGGACTAAACACAGCATGTCATGGAAAGGGTTTGTATGTCAGTCGGGTCGCTCTGGAGTCTCTGGCGCAAGAGGGAGGATAAAGGAAGATCTCACGCTTGGTCTTGTTCGGGTCTCAAATAAGAGAGTCTGGCATCCGGATGGTACCAGTAATAGGCAGAATGGGCCTGCGCTTCTAAGCAATAGAGATAAAAATTCAGGACACCAAAGCCACTGCGCTCGTATGGAAGAGTAAATGTGTCCCATCAGATTCGGGGGCGACTGCCTGCTCAAAGAAGAAGTGTCAGGCGACCGCAAGGGTAGCAAAAAAGCTGTTGGTCAAAGCAATGGGTATGTTTAAGAAAATATCTAGAAAGCACGGAAGGATCATCATTTTTATTATACCAATTTGCCCTGTAATGGATAGTGGTAGTTTAATCCACTGTTCTACCTGTGAAACAAGTTTGTCGACGGCAGACCCATAGTTTTGGTGAACGACTTCAGCTTTTTGCCTGTGTAGGTCACAGTGGTCTCAAAGAGTGGAAAATGTTCTGACTTATTCTAATTTATGGATGAGCCAGAGAGACAATAGATATTTTTTCCACGTACAGGGACACTAAAAGTTGTCTGTGCAGAAACTGGAGTCCCCTATGCATGTGTCAGTCCTGCAGATGCTTGACCAGTGGGTCCAGGGCAGAAATGAAGAGCAGGGGGAGTGGGGACAGCCCTGGCATGTACCTCTATTTACCGGGGAGGTGTCCCTGAACGTGTCATTGACCTGCAGCCATGCCCTAAGCTCAGAGTAGAGTAGCATGATGAGGTTGCATAAACCGTTTGGCACCCCTACCTTGGTCAGCGTCACCTGCAAGAATCACCACTCCAGTGAATCAAACGCCTTCTCGGTGTCCAGGAGGGCGACCGCTGCAGGGGTAGTCGGGGAATTCTGATTCAAAACGACAACAGTAGCACATAAGTTGATAGTAGTGTAGCGGCGTGGACTGAAGCCAGTCTGCAGGAGGAAGATTATCTGCTCCATCAGAAAAGAGCGGCGTGTGGCAATTACTTTGGCCAATAATGTATTGTCATGATTCAAAAGGGACGTGGTCTTCGCCAGGTACAGAGATGTGCCATTTTACCAGGTTCCAAAAGTACGGTGATGACGGCTCCCTGAAGGGTGGGAGGTAGAATGCCCACCCTGAGAGACTTTGCATAGACCTCTTGGAGGTGGGGAGATAGGCTGTGTTTATAAGCTTTATAAAAGACACCGGTCAGCACGTCAAGGCCAGGGGCTTTAGAGCCACTCAAGGCGTCAATAGCTTGTATTATTTCCTCCCACATGATGGGGGCTGCCAAGAATTGTTGCTGCTCAGTCGACAACCAAACCATAGCTACTTCAGATAGGTATTCAACTATAGCTGAGTCGCCTCCAGACATACGGGTCATATATAAGCGCTGGTAGCAGGTTTGGAACATCTGGGTGATAGGTGCAGTGTCAACAACAGTTGTGCTGTCATCTGCTGGGAGTTTGTTATGTAGTTAGCATAATAGTTAGGTCGTAGAAGCCATGCCAGCATACGGCCCAGTTTCTTCTCCTCCCCTTACTGGTGAGCCTTGGGATATTAGCCCATATAGGCAAACTCTTATTCTGCCAAGCCCTGGAATTCCAACAATAACCTGGAGTGGCTGGGCAGTTGGGCCGTGCAGTTGAGTTACCTTCCATTGTAGACAATCTGTGTCACGTAGCTCTCTCTCCATGCTGGACAAGCCTCGTAGAATGCTTTGAAGCACCCTGCATGTTTGGCAATACAGATGCAGCATATGTATGCCTTGATGGCCACTCGTAGAGTGGAGTGCTGATCGACCGAGCCAGTGTTTCTTGAAAACTAGGGTGTCGCAAAGTTCTAATTTGAATATGGCATCATGCAGTGCATTTTCTGGGAATCTGCATAGCCGGGCTGCTTGGCCTTGGTACGAGATACGAAGCATAGCCCTAACAGGGGCATGATCTGAAAGGTGCAAGACCTATGCGTCACATCTGTTAACCTAAGGAGGGCTCCTCGAGACACATACCAGTGGTCAGTACGGGTCCAGACATTGTGGGGGGGCAAATAAAATGTGTAATCTTTAATGTGGGGATGGCGGGTACGCCAAGCATCTTCGAGCTGGAAAGTGTCAAGAAGATCATTATGAGCGCGCAAGGACCGGGGCTTGGTGTTAGTGACAGTGCTAGTGGAGCCCATGGTAGGCTGGCTTGTAATATTAATATCTCCCTCCATTAGGGTAAAATCAGCCTGCATGCACCCTATCACAGAGGAAAGATCATGATAGAAATCGGGGAAGTCGATGTTGGGTGCGTAGATATTGACAAGCAATACCATTTTATTGGCCAATGTGCTGGAGATAAGCAGGTATCTCCCATCCACATCAGCTATGCAGTCTTGACATACAAAGGGGATACTCCTGTGAATTAAAATACAGATCCCCCCAGAAGTAGGAGCTATAATGGGCAAAGAAGCGATTGGAGCCCCAAGTCGCTGCGTAGGGGCAGTTGTCTGGGGGGGGGACAGGATTGTTTAGGCCTCAGATGTTCCATTTTATGCACCGGAGATCAAGTCCTCGACTGCCTCTAGGTTGGGTGGTCATGTGCTGTTAGATGGTGTAAAGTGACGTGTAGGTCACAGTGTTGTGGTAATACAGTGTGGTACATCAGTAGTGCAGTAAACACAAAAAAACACAACAGAGCAGTAACAACCCTACTCCCCACCCACACCAGCAGAAGCAACATCTGGTGAAAGCTGGCCTGGTCTGTGGTGAGCACCTATGGTGTTATCACCTCATGCCAGGTCCAGGTATCCCCTATTAGTGAAGTGTAGACAGTGTCTAGGAAGCCAGGGCTCTCACCACAGAGGCTCCAGTTCCTCAGATTTTCTACAGCACGTCGTGTGATGGGCGTTTCCCTGAGTTCTGCTCAGTTTTCTCCTCAAAACAGCCATTTCCAGGAAGATTCTTCTCAGGTCCGCTTTAAAATTCATCTTAATTCAGCCTAGAATACTCTGACCATGTCGGAATATCCAAAAAGGGCAAAAGGGTCTTATTTAAGCCATGTACAGCCTGTGGCTAAAAGGACTAGACTCAGAGGACCCTCACAGAGAGTGTATTTACTGTCTTTATCCAGAGCATAAAGTTAAAGATTCCAAAATCTGTTGTACATTCTCACAGAAAATCCCAAAGGACAGGGAAGGAAGACTACTCTTGGGGTTACGGAGACTTAAATAAAAGCAATATCCAGTCTCTGACGCAGAGTGATAACTCTTCAAACACTACAAAATTCCACAAGAGAGAAAGATCACAGTAAAATGATCCTTCGGAGCCCACTAGAAAGGCACTTAAATATCTCACCATGTGCAAACTGGATAATCTGAGGAGATTCTGCCACAGAATAAGAAGTAGTATTCCTCTAAGGCCTCTTCTGAGCCCTCAACACCAGTTATAAAGAAAGTTTCTCTGAGGAAAATATCAAAATCACTTCCTTTATCAACAGAGGGTACTTCTGGGAGAAAATAAAAAAATGTAATCACCCTCAACGACATCCACCACCATAATGTCAACTTTCAGAACGGCAGCATCGCCCATGAAAATATCCTCGTCTCCACTAACGTTGACAACCATTGCCTCTTGCAAAATTACATCAAAGGGGCCATCTACAAAAAAAGCACCTCTCTCATCAGCGTCGCAATGCTCATCTGAAAAGTCGTCGACGACGCTAAAGCCACCTTTGTCAAATGACTCGGCAATGAGCTAGATAACAATACCTGCACCATTGCCATCGACGACAGCACGTTGACAGCTTCAAAGACAACAACACTGATGATGAGAATACCACTGACGACCCCATCGCTGACAACATCACCATCAAGAGTCATTTGAAAAGTCAGTTGTCGCGGTACAAGAGTACTGCCGACAACACCACTGTTGATGAGAGTACTGATAACAACCACACCATTGGATGCGTTTTTCTCAATCAAAATTACTACTACAAAACTACTAAAGTCATCATTGGGGACAAAGCAATCGCTGCTTTTCCCACCTCCCAGCTGACCAGCCCCTCCCACCTCCCTGCCATTCTTCATGGCAGCCGCACTGCTGGCGTGCCCGTCCGCACATGGACAGCACCACGGACCCTGGTCCTCACGCCTCTCATCACTATGACGCCAGCACCCACCACACTCTCCACACCGGACAATCCACCGCCTGCCACATAGCGCCAAAGAACAGCCATGACCTGTTCTCTTGCAGCAACTGCATCTCCTCCTGCCCCCGCACACCATACCCTACTACCACATGCCCACCCAGTTCCTCCGACCACCCCAGCTGCATCCTTCTCAACACCCGCTCCATCATCAAACACATGGTAGAGATGTAGGGACATGCTCGACTCCATCTCTCCAGACTTCGCCTTCTTCACAGACCCCAGGATGACCCCCACCTCAGCCACGGACATCGCCACCGCCATTCCAGACAGCTACAAAATCAAACACAAGGACCGCATCAACTGTCCAGGAGGAGGCATCGTCATTGTCCACAGAAACACCCTCCGCCTCATTACTAGCTCCGACGACCACTCTCCTGGCATGGAGCACCTCCACTTCCAGATCGAGACTAACCCAAACACCACACTCCGCAGCACCCTCATCTACAGACCCCTGGACCCCTTCCCCTCTTCAGCGAAACCATAGCCTACTTCATCCCACACCACGCTCTCGCCTCAATGGACTACATCCTCCCCGGCGACCTCAGTTTCCACCTGGAGAACCACAACGACCACAACACATCATCCCTACTGGAGAACCTCGCCACCCTGGGACTTAAGCAACTGGTCACTTCGCCAACCCACTCGGCAGGACACACGCTCAACTCTGTCTTCTCTGCTAGCAACAACATCCACATCACCCACACCCGTACTTCATTGTACGGATCACCACTGCATCCACTTTTCCTTCACCAAACCAACCGAACAGCTCCGCGCCCACCACCACCCATGAAGGAGTTGAAACAAGGTCTCCGAAGACTAACTTGCGACCGCCCTCCACCAATCACCACCACCGGCCACCACAGACGCCAATGAAGCAGCACACAACCTTCACCACTGGATCTCCCACTGCGCCAACATCCTGGCCTCCCTCAAGACACTGACAGGCAGCCCTGCAGGAAAGCTAGCTGGTTCTCCCCCACCCTCCAAGAGTTCAAGTGCACCTGCAGCCGGCTCTAGAAAAGATGGAGGAGCAGCAAGACGCCGGCTGACCGAGCAGCCTTCCAAACCGCTGTCATGGCACACCACCAACTCATCAGAACCTCTAAGAAAATGGCCATCTAAGAACGCATCAATGCCAATCCACACAACAGCAAAGAACTCTTCACCTTGATCAAAGAATTCGCCAAACCCAGCACAGACTCCACAGACATCCCCCCCTCCTAAAACCTCTCTGACAACCTTGGCACCTTCTTCCACCGCAAGATGTTAGACATCTATGATGGCTTCGCCACCCAGGACCCTCCCTCCCCACCCGCAACCACTGCACCCAAAAGGAGCCAGCTCGCAACCAACCCTGCACAACTGGACCACTCTCTCCACTGACGACACCTTGAAGATCATGAAAAACCATCCACTCCTGAGCCTCCTCGAACCCTTGCCCCCACCATATCTTCAACTGAGCCAGTGCCACCATCGCTCCTGAACTGTGCTGCATCATCAACTGCTCCATGGAGTCTGCCACCTTCCTGGAAGACTGGAAGCACGCGGAAATCAACCCACTGCTGAAGAAACCCTGTGTAGACCTGACGGGCCTCAAGAACTTCAGACCCATCTTGCTGCTCTCCTTCCCAGCCAAAGTCATTGAGAAGGTCTTCAATGCCCAACTCACCGAATTCATTGAAACCAACCACAACTTGGACCCCTCCTAATCAGGCTTCAGAAGCACCCACAGCACCGAGACTGCACTTCGCGCAGCAATGGGTGACATCCACACTCTTCACAACCCTCATCTTACTGGATCTCTCCGCAGCATTCAACACCGTCTCCCCCCCACACCCTTTGCACTAAACTGCACGACACTGGCATCCGCAGCAAAGCATTAGAGTGGAACTGCTCCTTCCTCACCAGCCGTACCCAGCAAGTCAGACCCCCACCGTTCACCTCATAACTGACAGAGATCCGCTGCGGAGTTTCTCAGGGCTCCTCCCTTAGCTACACCCTCTTCAACATCTACATGGCCCGTTCCCTAACATCGTCAGAAACCACGGACTCAACATCGTCTCCTACGCCGATGATACCCAACTCATCTCTCCCTAACCGAAAAGCCCACAACCGCAAAAAGCAGCTTTCACAACGGAATGAGGGCTGTCGCCGCCTGGATGAAGGACAGCTGCCTGAAACTTAACTCTGACAAGACCGAGGTCCTCTTCCTATGTCCCAGGCTCTCCGCCTGGGATGACTCTTGGTGGCCTTCAGCCCTCGGAACCCCTGCCCACACACACAGACCACACACGCAAACTCTGCATCACCCTTGACTCCTCGCTCTCAATGAACCTCCAAGTCAATGCTGTCTCATCCTCATGTTTCCACACACTGCGCCTGCTCCGAAAGATCTTCAAATGGATCCCAATCTAATCCAGGAGAACAGTCACCCAGGCACTCGTCACCAGCAAATTAGACTACCGCAAAGCACTCTATGCCGGCACCACCCAAGCACTCCAAAAGAAACTGCAGAGAATCCAGAACGCCTTGGCCAGGGTCATCCTGGACATCCCTTGCCACAACCACGACTCTGGGCACCTGAGAGACTTTCACTGGCTCCTGCTAAACAAAATAATCACCTTCAAGCTCCTCATGCACGCATACAAGACCCTCCACAACATCGGACCTGCATACCTCAATCAACGCCTGACCTTCCACATGCCCACCAGACACCTCCGCTACACCCATCTGGCCCTCGCCACAACCCCAAGGATGTGTAAATCGCCCAGTGTGTGTAATCCTGCTGCATGCCAGGTTTCCAGCTCTGCTGCAGATGTGGACGTGGTGTTCCCGGGGTGCCCAGTAAAGCCAATGCTGGCTCATAGGGAATCAATGCTTGTGTGAGTTAACTACTCCTATAGTAGCATAGTGCACCATGCCTAGGAGAAGGGGCTCCGGAGCTCTAGCCCGCATGATCAGGTGGAATGAGTTAGACACACTGGCTAAGGTCCATGGTGGCAGCGTAGTAGCTGTGTCCAATAATTGCAGGCCCGAGAGCCATCTATCTACCCACTGCAGATGAGAGGCTAGGTAATATTGTTCCAGATTAAGCACTGCCAGGCCGTCCCGGTCCAAAGGTGCATAAAGTTTTGCCAGTGCTACTCGACATTGGACTGTGTTCCAAATAAATTCCCTGATCCTGGGTTCGAATTCTCTGAAAAACGTGGCCGGGACATTAACAGGCAGATTGGAGAAATAATATAACAAAGGAGAGAGCATCACCATCTTCAGGAGGGCCACCCTTACCGATAGTGGCAAAGTCTGCCAGAAGGATACTTGAGTTCGAATAGAGGCGATTCACGTGTTTAAGATTCCCATCATACAAATCAGTCAGTGAGTGATCTATTTGGACCCCAAGGTATCTAAGGGCCACATGTTCAAAATTTCAGATTTGCGACCCGCAATTTGCGAGTCGCAAATCCGAATGTAGGATGGTGTCCCTGACACTATCTGCGATTCGCAAGGGGGTCGCAAATGCCCACCTCATGAATAATCGTGAGGTGGTCGCAATTTGCTACCCCCTTGCGAATGGCGGCCCTCACAGGGATGGTGGCCTGCTGTGGACAGCAGACCACCATGTCTATGACTGCTTTTCAATAAAGCATTTTTTTTTTGTGTAATGCAGCCAGTTTTCCTTAAA
Source organism: Pleurodeles waltl (assembly GCF_031143425.1). NCBI lineage: Eukaryota > Metazoa > Chordata > Amphibia > Caudata > Salamandridae > Pleurodeles > Pleurodeles waltl. Next base: position 43,517,262 of record NC_090448.1, read on the forward strand.
GGAAAACAAGATGCATTACAAAAAACTAAAAATTAAACGTTTTCGTTTCAATTTTTCAGAGCAGGCAGTGGTCCACAGGACCACTGCCTGCTCTGAAAAAATATTTACAGTGACATTCACAACCGGGAAGGGGTCCCATGGGGACCCCTTCCCTTTTGCAAATGAGTCAGCACCCATTTGAAATGGGTGCAAACTGCGACCGTTCGCGGTCACAGAACAATCCTACATTGCACTGCGAGTCCCTTTTAGGAAGGGAACACCCCTCCCTAATTGCGAGTCGCAAACCCGTTTTGCGATTCAGTAACCAGGTTACCGAATCGCAAAACTGGGTTTGCGCATCGTGAAGTGCTTTTTGCACGTCGCAAACAGCGAAATTCGCTGTTTGCGACGTGCAAAAAGCTACCTACATGTGGCCCTAAATGTTCTAGGTTGCCAAAGGACCGGTGCGCCAGAGAGCACCAGGGCCGGGTCCCGTGAATCCAGGTTAAAGGGAAACAACCATGATTTACCCCAGTTAACATTCAGCCCAGATAGGGAGGCACAACTTTGCAATACTTCAGCGACTCTGGCGGGGACATTAGAGACAGTCCTTAAATAGACGAGGAGGTCGTCTTCCTATATCGACACAACATGGAGCCCATCTCGCAGTGGGGTGCCCCAGCCCACCCAACCGCAGAGCTTTGCTGCCAGATGCTCGATTGCTAACGAGAAAAGTAGGAGAGAGGGGAGGACAGCCCTGATAGGTTCCCCTACCAATTGGGATTGGTCCAGATATGGCAGAGTCTGTTTTGACTCTGATCAAAGGCTGCATGTAAAACAGCTGTACAAGTCCCACAAAGTGGGGGCCAAAACCATAGTGGCGCAGGGTATGAAATAAAAATGGCCATTCCAACAAATCAAAGGCCTTTTCAAGATCGAGTACAAGGCATCCAGCGGTAGGCCAGGCCTGCGTGGAGTATTTAATGATACGTAAGAAGCGCCAGAGATTCAGCAATGTGCTACGCGCTGGTACAAACCCATTTTGGTCCGGGTGAACAAGAACGCATATGGTCATTGTCGACTTCTGGTTCCAGCGTTAACAGGTAGTCTTGAAGGGGTTGCCAGATGTTCTTAGGCCTGGAAGTTAGAGGTTGTAAAGAGGCATGAAGGTCACTGGTAGTGTCGCAGAACGTCATGTCCTACAGCCAGGCATCAGTAGTAGAGACCTTGCTGCTTCCCCAGTACAGTGCTATTCAAAGCTTGGCCAGCAGCAGGATGTGAAGCGTTGTAGACCCAGAATTATTGGTTTAACATACCTTAGTAATGCCATCAGTGGGTCCGAGTCAACTGTGTACTCAATCATAGTGAAGATCAAAGCAAAGATTGCCCCTCCCAGAATGAATTAATAAAGGTGCAGTTCCAGGCCATGTGGCCTGGTCTGCTGCATTTGGGACATTGATGTGACCTGGTAGGGCCCCACCGGACTAGCGCCTTGGGGGCAATGTATGCACGGTGCGAATACTTGTAAGGAAGCAACTTATGCCTATGATTGTTAGAGACCAATTGGGTCTGCATGCAGCAGTAGCGTCTGGTGTTGCCTGGAATGGAGTGACCAAGGTCATCTTCTAAAGTGATCCTGGGCTTTTCTGTGTCTTTTGCTTGTAGGGACAGGCAGGTGTGGTAAAGTCGGGAAACCAATCTGCTACTATCTGTGGTGGATATCACTGAAGTCAGAGGGGGGAAGTAAGTCGCCTCCTCAGGTAATGTGGGCAGGGTGTCATGCAGAGTACTATGCAAGTGGTGAAAGATAAAGCCACCCATTGGTGTTGAGTCATTGCATGAGTTAAAAGCAGGACGGGTGATCACTCTACCATTTACAAAGAGGTCCCCCCAGGTAGGCACCAAGGTATGCAAACGTTGAGCTGTTAAGGAGCACTGTACCAGCTTCTCCCGAGTAAGCGGGAGCCAGGTGCTGTTGAGGAAGGGCAACTGAAGCAAGTAGTGCCTGAGTCTGGACTAAACACAGCATGTCATGGAAAGGGTTTGTATGTCAGTCGGGTCGCTCTGGAGTCTCTGGCGCAAGAGGGAGGATAAAGGAAGATCTCACGCTTGGTCTTGTTCGGGTCTCAAATAAGAGAGTCTGGCATCCGGATGGTACCAGTAATAGGCAGAATGGGCCTGCGCTTCTAAGCAATAGAGATAAAAATTCAGGACACCAAAGCCACTGCGCTCGTATGGAAGAGTAAATGTGTCCCATCAGATTCGGGGGCGACTGCCTGCTCAAAGAAGAAGTGTCAGGCGACCGCAAGGGTAGCAAAAAAGCTGTTGGTCAAAGCAATGGGTATGTTTAAGAAAATATCTAGAAAGCACGGAAGGATCATCATTTTTATTATACCAATTTGCTCTGTAATGGATAGTGGTAGTTTAATCCACTGTTCGACCTGTGAAACAAGTTTGTCGACGGCAGACCCATAGTTTTGGTGAACGACTTCAGCTTTTTGCCTGTGTAGGTCACAGTGGTCTCAAAGAGTGGAAAATGTTCTGACTTATTCTAATTTATGGATGAGCCAGAGAGACAATAGATATTTTTTCCACGTACAGGGACACTAAAAGTTGTCTGTGCAGAAACTGGAGTCCCCTATGCATGTGTCAGTCCTGCAGATGCTTGACCAGTGGGTCCAGGGCAGAAATGAAGAGCAGGGGGAGTGGGGACAGCCCTGGCATGTACCTCTATTTACCGGGGAGGTGTCCCTGAACGTGTCATTGACCTGCAGCCATGCCCTAAGCTCAGAGTAGAGTAGCATGATGAGGTTGCATAAACCGTTTGGCACCCCTACCTTGGTCAGCGTCACCTGCAAGAATCACCACTCCAGTGAATCAAACGCCTTCTCGGTGTCCAGGAGGGCGACCGCTGCAGGGGTAGTCGGGGAATTCTGATTCAAAACGACAACAGTAGCACATAAGTTGATAGTAGTGTAGCGGCGTGGACTGAAGCCAGTCTGCAGGAGGAAGATTATCTGCTCCATCAGAAAAGAGCGGCGTGTGGCAATTACTTTGGCCAATAATGTATTGTCATGATTCAAAAGGGACAGTGGTCTTCGCCAGGTACAGAGATGTGCCATTTTACCAGGTTCCAAAAGTACGGTGATGACGGCTCCCTGAAGGGTGGGAGGTAGAATGCCCACCCTGAGAGACTTTGCATAGACCTCTTGGAGGTGGGGAGATAGGCTGTGTTTATAAGCTTTATAAAAGACACCGGTCAGCACGTCAAGGCCAGGGGCTTTAGAGCCACTCAAGGCGTCAATAGCTTGTATTATTTCCTCCCACATGATGGGGGCTGCCAAGAATTGTTGCTGCTCAGTCGACAACCAAACCATAGCTACTTCAGATAGGTATTCAACTATAGCTGAGTCGCCTCCAGACATACGGGTCATATATAAGCGCTGGTAGCAGGTTTGGAACATCTGGGTGATAGGTGCAGTGTCAACAACAGTTGTGCTGTCATCTGCTGGGAGTTTGTTATGTAGTTAGCATAATAGTTAGGTCGTAGAAGCCATGCCAGCATACGGCCCAGTTTCTTCTCCTCCCCTTACTGGTGAGCCTTGGGATATTAGCCCATATAGGCAAACTCTTATTCTGCCAAGCCCTGGAATTCCAACAATAACCTGGAGTGGCTGGGCAGTTGGGCCGTGCAGTTGAGTTACCTTCCATTGTAGACAATCTGTGTCACGTAGCTCTCTCTCCATGCTGGACAAGCCTCGTAGAATGCTTTGAAGCACCCTGCATGTTTGGCAATACAGATGCAGCATATGTATGCCTTGATGGCCACTCGTAGAGTGGAGTGCTGATCGACCGAGCCAGTGTTTGTTGAAAACTATGGTGTCGCAAAGTTCTAATTTGAATATGGCATCATGCAGTGCATTTTCTGGGAATCTGCATAGCCGGGCTGCTTGGCCTTGGTACGAGATACGAAGCATAGCCCTAACAGGGGCATGATCTGAAAGGTGCAAGACCTATGCGTCACATCTGTTAACCTAAGGAGGGCTCCTCGAGACACATACCAGTGGTCAGTACGGGTCCAGACATTGTGGGGGGGCAAATAAAATGTGTAATCTTTAATGTGGGGATGGCGGGTACGCCAAGCATCTTCGAGCTGGAAAGTGTCAAGAAGATCATTATGAGCGCGCAAGGACCGGGGCTTGGTGTTAGTGACAGTGCTAGTGGAGCCCATGGTAGGCTGGCTTGTAATATTAATATCTCCCTCCATTAGGGTAAAATCAGCCTGCATGCACCCTATCACAGAGGAAAGATCATGATAGAAATCGGGGAAGTCGATGTTGGGTGCGTAGATATTGACAAGCAATACCATTTTATTGGCCAATGTGCTGGAGATAAGCAGGTATCTCCCATCCACATCAGCTATGCAGTCTTGACATACAAAGGGGATACTCCTGTGAATTAAAATACAAATCCCCCCAGAAGTAGGAGCTATAATGGGCAAAGAAGCGATTGGAGCCCCAAGTCGCTGCGTAGGGGCAGTTGTCTGGGGGGGGGACAGGATTGTTTAGGCCTCAGATGTTCCATTTTATGCACAGGAGATCAAGTCCTCGACTGCCTCTAGGTTGGGTGGTCATGTGCTGTTAGATGGTGTAAAGTGACGTGTAGGTCACAGTGTTGTGGTAATACAGTGTGGTACATCAGTAGTGCAGTAAACACAAAAAAACACAACAGAGCAGTAACAACCCTACTCCCCACCCACACCAGCAGAAGCAACATCTGGTGAAAGCTGGCCTGGTCTGTGGTGAGCACCTATGGTGTTATCACCTCATGCCAGGTCCAGGTATCCCCTATTAGTGAAGTGTAGACAGTGTCTAGGAAGCCAGGGCTCTCACCACAGAGGCTCCAGTTCCTCAGATTTTCTACAGCACGTCGTGTGATGGGCGTTTCCCTGAGTTCTGCTCAGTTTTCTCCTCAAAACAGCCATTTCCAGGAAGATTCTTCTCAGGTCCGCTTTAAAATTCATCTTAATTCAGCCTAGAATACTCTGACCATGTCGGAATATCCAAAAAGGGCAAAAGGGTCTTATTTAAGCCATGTACGGCCTGTGGCTAAAAGGACTAGACTCAGAGGACCCTCACAGAGAGTGTATTTACTGTCTTTATCCAGAGCATAAAGTTAAAGATTCCAAAATCTGTTGTACATTCTCACAGAAAATCCCAAAGGACAGGGAAGGAAGACTACTCTTGGGGTTACGGAGACTTAAATAAAAGCAATATCCAGTCTCTGACGCAGAGTGATAACTCTTCAAACACTACAAAATTCCACAAGAGAGAAAGATCACAGTAAAATGATCCTTCGGAGCCCACTAGAAAGGCACTTAAATATCTCACCATGTGCAAACTGGATAATCTGAGGAGATTCTGCCACAGAATAAGAAGTAGTATTCCTCTAAGGCCTCTTCTGAGCCCTCAACACCAGTTATAAAGAAAGTTTCTCTGAGGAAAATATCAAAATCACTTCCTTTATCAACAGAGGGTACTTCTGGGAGAAAATAAAAAAATGTAATCACCCTCAACGACATCCACCACCATAATGTCAACTTTCAGAACGGCAGCATCGCCCATGAAAATATCCTCATCTCCACTAACGTTGACAACCATTGCCTCTTGCAAAATTACATCAAAGGGGCCATCTACAAAAAAAGCACCTCTCTCATCAGCGTCGCAATGCTCATCTGAAAAGTCGTCGACGACGCTAAAGCCACCTTTGTCAAATGACTCGGCAATGAGCTAGATAACAATGCCTGCACCATTGCCATCGACGACAGCACGTTGACAGCTTCAAAGACAACAACACTGATGATGAGAATACCACTGACGACCCCATCGCTGACAACATCACCATCAAGAGTCATTTGAAAAGTCAGTTGTCGCGGTACAAGAGTACTGCCGACAACACCACTGTTGATGAGAGTACTGATAACAACCACACCATCGGATGCGTTTTTCTCAATCAAAATTACTACTACAAAACTACTAAAGTCATCATTGGGGACAAAGCAATCGCTGCTTTTCCCACCTCCCAGCTGACCAGCCCCTCCCACCTCCCTGCCATTCTTCATGGCAGCCGCACTGCTGGCGTGCCCGTCCGCACATGGACAGCACCACGGACCCTGGTCCTCACGCCTCTCATCACTATGACGCCAGCACCCACCACACTCTCCACACCGGACAATCCACCGCCTGCCACATAGCGCCAAAGAACACCCATGACCTGTTCTCTTGCAGCAACTGCATCTCCTCCTGCCCCCGCACACCATACCCTACTACCACATGCCCACCCAGTTCCTCCGACCACCCCAGCTGCATCCTTCTCAACACCCGCTCCATCATCAAACACATGGTAGAGATGTAGGGACATGCTCGACTCCATCTCTCCAGACTTCGCCTTCTTCACAGACCCCAGGATGACCCCCACCTCAGCCACGGACATCGCCACCGCCATTCCAGACAGCTACAAAATCAAACACAAGGACCGCATCAACTGTCCAGGAGGAGGCATCGTCATTGTCCACAGAAACACCCTCCGCCTCATTACTAGCTCCGACGACCACTCTCCTGGCATGGAGCACCTCCACTTCCAGATCGAGACTAACCCAAACACCACACTCCGCAGCACCCTCATCTACAGACCCCTGGACCCCTTCCCCTCTTCAGCGAAACCATAGCCTACTTCATCCCACACCACGCTCTCACCTCAATGGACTACATCCTCCCCGGCGACCTCAGTTTCCACCTGGAGAACCACAACGACCACAACACATCATCCCTACTGGAGAACCTCGCCACCCTGGGACTTAAGCAACTGGTCACTTCGCCAACCCACTCGGCAGGACACACGCTCAACTCTGTCTTCTCTGCTAGCAACAACATCCACATCACCCACACCCGTACTTCATTGTACGGATCACCACTGCATCCACTTTTCCTTCACCAAACCAACCGAACAGCTCCGCGCCCACCACCACCCATGAAGGAGTTGAAACAAGGTCTCCGAAGACTAACTTGCGACCGCCCTCCACCAATCACCACCACCGGCCACCACAGACGCCAATGAAGCAGCACACAACCTTCACCACTGGATCTCCCACTGCGCCAACATCCTGGCCTCCCTCAAGACACTGACAGGCAGCCCTGCAGGAAAGCTAGCTGGTTCTCCCCCACCCTCCAAGAGTTCAAGTGCACCTGCAGCCGGCTCTAGAAAAGATGGAGGAGCAGCAAGACGCCGGCTGACCGAGCAGCCTTCCAAACCGCTGTCATGGCACACCACCAACTCATCAGAACCTCTAAGAAAATGGCCATCTAAGAACGCATCAATGCCAATCCACACAACAGCAAAGAACTCTTCACCTTGATCAAAGAATTCGCCAAACCCAGCACAGACTCCACAGACATCCCCCCCTCCTAAAACCTCTCTGACAACCTTGGCACCTTCTTCCACCGCAAGATGTTAGACATCTATGATGGCTTCGCCACCCAGGACCCTCCCTCCCCACCCGCAACCACTGCACCCAAAAGGAGCCAGCTCGCAACCAACCCTGCACAACTGGACCACTCTCTCCACTGACGACACCTTGAAGATCATGAAAAACCATCCACTCCTGAGCCTCCTCGAACCCTTGCCCCCACCATATCTTTAACTGAGCCAGTGCCACCATCGCTCCTGAACTGTGCTGCATCATCAACTGCTCCATGGAGTCTGCCACCTTCCTGGAAGACTGGAAGCACGCGGAAATCAACCCACTGCTGAAGAAACCCTGTGTAGACCTGACGGGCCTCAAGAACTTCAGACCCATCTTGCTGCTCTCCTTCCCAGCCAAAGTCATTGAGAAGGTCTTCAATGCCCAACTCACCGAATTCATTGAAACCAACCACAACTTGGACCCCTCCTAATCAGGCTTCAGAAGCACCCACAGCACCGAGACTGCACTTCGCGCAGCAATGGGTGACATCCACACTCTTCACAACCCTCATCTTACTGGATCTCTCCGCAGCATTCAACACCGTCTCCCCCCCACACCCTTTGCACTAAACTGCACGACACTGGCATCCGCAGCAAAGCATTAGAGTGGAACTGCTCCTTCCTCACCAGCCGTACCCAGCAAGTCAGACCCCCACCGTTCGCAGCGGATCTCTGTCAGTTATGAGGTGGAGTTTCTCAGGGCTCCTCCCTTAGCTACACCCTCTTCAACATCTACATGGCCCGTTCCCTAACATCGTCAGAAACCACGGACTCAACATCGTCTCCTACGCCGATGATACCCAACTCATCTCTCCCTAACCGAAAAGCCCACAACCGCAAAAAGCAGCTTCCACAACGGAATGAGGGCTGTCGCCGCCTGGATGAAGGACAGCTGCCTGAAACTTAACTCTGACAAGACCGAGGTCCTCTTCCTATGTCCCAGGCTCTCCGCCTGGGATGACTCTTGGTGGCCTTCAGCCCTCGGAACCCCTGCCCACACCCACAGACCACACACGCAAACTCTGCATCACCCTTGACTCCTCGCTCTCAATGAACCTCCAAGTCAATGCTGTCTCATCCTCATGTTTCCACACACTGCGCCCGCTCCGAAAGATCTTCAAATGGATCCCAATCTAATCCAGGAGAACAGTCACCCAGGCACTCGTCACCAGCAAATTAGACTACCGCAAAGCACTCTATGCCGGCACCACCCAAGCACTCCAAAAGAAACTGCAGAGAATCCAGAACGCCTTGGCCAGGGTCATCCTGGACATCCCTTGCCACAACCACGACTCCGGGCACCTGAGAGACTTTCACTGGCTCCTGCTAAACAAAATAATCACCTTCAAGCTCCTCATGCACGCATACAAGACCCTCCACAACATCGGACCTGCATACCTCAATCAACGCCTGCCCTTCCACATGCCCACCAGACACCTCCGCTACACCCATCTGGCCCTCGCCACAACCCCAAGGATGTGTAAATCGCCCAGTGTGTGTAATCCTGCTGCATGCCAGGTTTCCAGCTCTGCTGCAGATGTGGACGTGGTGTTCCTGGGGTGCCCAGTAAAGCCAATGCTGGCTCATAGGGAATCAATGCTTGTGTGAGTTAACTACTCCTATAGTAGCATAGTGCACCATGCCTAGGAGAAGGGGCTCCGGAGCTCTAGCCCGCATGATCAGGTGGAATGAGTTAGACACACTGGCTAAGGTCCATGGTGGCAGCGTAGTAGCTGTGTCCAATAATTGCAGGCCCGAGAGCCATCTATCTACCCACTGCAGATGAGAGGCTAGGTAATATTGTTCCAGATTAAGCACTGCCAGGCCGTCCCGGTCCAAAGGTGCATAAAGTTTTGCCAGTGCTACTCGACATTGGACTGTGTTCCAAATAAATTCCCTGATCCTGGGTTCGAATTCTCTGAAAAACGTGGCCGGGACATAAACAGGCAGATTGGAGAAATAATATAACAAAGGAGGGAGCATCACCATCTTCAGGAGGGCCACAATTACCGATAGTGGCAAAGTCTGCCAGAAGGATACTTGAGTTCGAATAGAGGCGATTCACGTGTTTAAGATTCCCATCATACAAATCAGTCAGTGAGTGATCTATTTGGACCCAAAGGTATCTAAGGGCCACATGTTCAAAATTTCAGATTTGCGACCCGCAATTTGCGAGTCGCAAATCCGAATGTAGGATGGTGTCCCTGACACTATCTGCGATTCGCAAGGGGGTCGCAAATGCCCACCTCATGAATAATCGTGAGGTGGTCGCAATTTGCTACCCCCTTGCGAATGGCGGCCCTCACAGGGATGGTGGCCTGCTGCGGACAGCTGACCACCATGTCTATGATTGCTTTTCAATAAAGCATTTTTTTTTTGTGTAATGCAGCCAGTTTTCCTTAAAGGAAAACAAGATGCATTACAAAAAACAAAAAATTAAACGTTTTCGTTTCAATTTTTCAGAGCAGGCAGTGGTCCACAGGACCACTGCCTGCTCTGAAAAAATATTTACAGTGACATTCACAACCGGGAAGGGGTCCCATGGGGACCCCTTCCCTTTTGCGAATGAGTTAGCACCCATTTGAAATGGGTGCAAACTGCGACTGTTCGCGGTCACAAAACAATCCTACATTGCACTGCGAGTCCCTTTTAGGAAGGGAACACCCCTCCCTAATTGCGAGTCACAAACCCGTTTTGCGATTCAGTAACCAGGTTACCGAATCGCAAAACTGGGTTTGTGCATCGTGAAGTGCTTTTTGCACGTCGCAAACAGCGAAATTCGCTGTTTGCGACGTGCAAAAAGTTACCTACATGTGGCCCTAAATGTTCTAGGCTGCCAAAGGACCGGTGCGCCAGAGAGCACCAGGGCCGGGTCCCGTGAATCCAGGTTAAAGGGAAACAACCATGATTTACCCCAGTTAACATTCAGCCCAGATAGGGAGGCACAACTTTGCAATACTTCAGCGACTCTGGCGGGGACATTAGAGACAGTCCTTAAATAGACGAGGAGGTCGTCTTCCTATATCGACACAACATGGAGCCCATCTCGCAGTGGGGTGCCCCAGCCCACCCAACCGCAGAGCTTTGCTGCCAGATGCTCGATTGCTAACGAGAAAAGTAGGAGAGAGGGGAGGACAGCCCTGATAGGTTCCCCTACCAATTGGGATTAGTCCAGATATGGCAGAGTCTGTTTTGACTCTGATCAAAGGCTGCATGTAAAACAGCTGTACAAGTCCCACAAAGTGGGGGCCAAAACCATAGTGGCGCAGGGTATGAAATAAAAATGGCCATTCCAACAAATCAAAGGCCTTTTCAAGATCGAGTACAAGGCATCCAGCGGTAGGCCAGGCCTGCGTGGAGTATTTAATGATACGTAAGAAGCGCCAGAGATTCAGCAATGTGCTACGCGCTGGTACAAACCCATTTTGGTCCGGGTGAACAAGAGCGCATATGGTTTCCTGCAGCTCAGTCAACGTTAGTGGTTCTTCTAGGAAGCTGGCCTGGTGTGTTGTGAGCACCTATGGTTTTATCACCCTATACCAGGTCCAGGTATCCCCTATTAGTGAGGAGTAGTCAGTGTCTAGGAAGCCAGGCTCTCCAGAAGTATCTGTGGATGAGCAGCCAAGGCTTATCCAGCAGACATGCAAAGCTTATGCAATACCACTTAGTCACACAGCACTTACACACATGAAAGAACCACACAGTGTTACAAAAACAAAGGTACTTTATTTTAGTGACACAACTACTAAAATACTATATAGGCAATACTCTACTAGCAGGTGAGTAAACACACTATTATATACACCTTAGTAATCAAAAATGGGCATAGAAAGCAATAGAAAACAGTAAAATAACAGTAAACACTGGTGACCCTAGGGGGAGACCAAACCATTTACTAAAAAGATGGAATCCGAAAGTCAGATCCCCAACCAGGTAAGTGGAATCGATAGAAGGGAGCTGGAGGAACTAGGAACCCCAAAAGGTAAGTACCATGGTGCCCCCCAGTGACCAGGAGAGAATAGTTAAGTACCTGGTTTTTCCGAACCCCACAGAGAAACTTTGTAAAAGGACTGTGCAAGAACCAAGCAAGACTGAAAGAAACAGAAGATGGATCTAGACAGAAGAGGTCCTGAAAATGAAGGTGACCAAGTCCAGTTCCAGTTGGATTGTCCGGTTGGGGCAGAAGCCCCTTCCCACCCTTATGGAGGTGCATAACCAGTTCAACGGTGAAGACCAGGAGTCTGCTATGCAGCCCAGAAGCAGAGGAAGAGTTCCAGAAGTGATGCAGTTGATGTCCCACGTCAGAAGAAGAGTTGCAGTCCATCAATGGTATGGAAAAACCAACAAGCCTTGGCAAAGGCAAGGGTCACAGAAGAGAATTTGCAGAGCTGCTGGGGACCTGGAAGGTCCTCCACGGAGGGGAGGCCCAGGTGACCCTCAGCAGTGAGGAGAGCCAGAAGCCACAGATGCAGCCCCCTCAGGCAACTCAGAGGCAGCAGGCACAGGAGTCGCAGTGAGGCCCACTCAGCACACCTGGAAAGGAGTCTCACATCACTGGAACAGCAGGCAGGCGACTACGTGTTGCAGAGTGCTAGAGGCAGGGGCTACACCTTCACTCCAAGGGAGATTCCTTCTTGCTTCTTGGTGCAGACTAAAGACTTGCCACCCTAAGAGGATGCCCAGCTGGGGAAATGTTGCAGTTGCTGGGAGGAGACAGAGAAACAATGTTGCAGAGTGAAGTCGTCGTTGGAGCTGCACATTGTAGGTTCCTGTGAAGTCCAGTTGCAGTTCCAGTGGCCAGAAGCTGAGGTAAACATTGCAGAGGAGTTCTGCTGAAATCTTGCACGTTGAATCTGAGGACCCTCTATAGCTCTTTAAAGGGGGATTGGTCACCTACCAAGATGGCAGACTCAAGTGGCCATCTGGAGGAGCTCTGAGCACCATCCGTGGGGTGGTAATGGACAGGGGAGTAGTCACTCCCCTTTCCATTGTCCAGTTTTGTGCCAGAGCAGGGAGAAGAGGTCCCTGAAACGGTGCAGACTAGTTTATGCAAGGAGGGCACCAAATGAGCCCTTCAAAGCATACCAGTGGATTGGGGAGGCTACCCCTCCCAAGCCATGTAACCACTATTTCCAAAGGAAGAGGGTGTTGCCTCCCTCTCCCAAAGGAAATCCTTTGTTCTTCCTTCCTGGGCTTGAGCTGTTCAAGCAGCAGGAGGGCAGAAACCCATCTGAGGGGTAGCAGCAGCTTGGGCTGCACGGAAAACCCCAGAAAGCTAGTAAGAGCAATCTTGGGGTCCTCTAAGGAGCCCCCAGAGTGCATGGAATCATACATCCAATACTTGCAACAGTATTGGGGTATGATTCCGACATGTTCGATACCAAACATGCCCAGGTTCGGAGTTACCATTATGTAGCTGGACATAGGTAGTGACATATGTCCAGTCCAGAAGAACAGGCGAATTTAACATAGCCTTGTTTACAGCATCAACTATCAGATATGTGTACCATTTTTGTAAAGTAGCAGAGGAAAGGGAGGACAGGTTCAAGGACAAAGACCAGAAAATAAGTTTCCAGAATCCTGGAGCATTGCAGATGATTAACACTTATGCAGATGTATAAACATGCTAATCAGAACAGTGATAGTGAGATCCAGCGTCAGTGAATAAGCAATATTGAGGAGAATTACCATCTCAAACTATTTCATCTGCTCTCTGCGGTGTCCCGTCTGGAGGGGCCACAGACTCATCCTCCGAACGATCACCAAGTAGGGAGTCATTCTTCCTGCCGGCGTCTACAGGACCCCCTTCCGGGTCCAAGGTTCGCATCGGCTCTCCAATAGCTGCCGCAGTTTGTAGAGCACATCATCGATCATGTATGATCTGTTCCAGGTCAGGAGCATGGGCCAAACGTTGAGAGGGAGAGGAAGTCCTGCGGCGTTACCGGTTCCGCTGACAGTCAGCCTGTGCCTGATGTGCTCTGCCCAGAGAATCCAGTGACTCAATCCCGACTGGCCTGGCCCGACGACTCCAGCCATTCCTAAGCAGCCTCAGGTGCATCAAAGAATCGCGATTTTCCCTGAACCATAATGCGTTGCCTCGCAGGAAAAAGGAGAAAGTACTTCAAATTAAGAATCTGCAGCTGACGATTCACGGATAAAAAGGAGCTCCTTTGTTTCTGTACAGCCATGGTATAATTGGTGAACAGCATGAACTTGGCACTGTCAACTTGGATGTCTGGGAGCACCCTTGCTTCAGGCATTATGGAGTCTCTATCTGCACAGTGAAGTAAGCAGAACAAAAGAGGGCGCGGGCCCGTACACGATGGTGGAGGTCGTGCCTGCACCCGGTGAGCCCGTTCCACAGTGAAGAATGGCATGAGCGCCCCGGCAGGAACAAACTCGTGTATCCATGGCTCTACGTATGACACAGCATCGTCTCCCTCAACCCCCTCTGGAGGCTCACCACTTGGATGTTGTTTCTCCTGGAGCATTCTTCGATGTCTTCTTCCCTACATTCTAGGGCAGTTACCGATCAAGTAGAGATTGCATGGAAGTTTCCACTCGTTGGGTCTTGGTGGTAAGGTTGTGTAGAGTGTGTTCCATGGAACGAGTCTTATCTGCCAATTTGCGATGGTCCGCATATGTGAGATCATTCGCCACAGTGTCAATTTTATGTTCCAAAGTTGTTCTTGTTTGATCCATAGATGTACCAAGGTGCTCTACCGCCACTAATACTGCGTCTGGTTTACGGTCCGTTGATGTTGGAGAGCCAGAGCTCACTGCCCGCTATGGAGTGCAGTTGCCCCATGGTACCGGTTACCGAGGACAGGTTACTCCAAACGTGTCCAAAAGGGGTTCTGTTTATTACTTGCCATCTGCGGGCGGCCACTCAGTCCTTCACTGCTGTGCAGTCACATTCACATAATCACCACCATCCACAGGAAAGCGCGACCCAGGTCCACCCCCCCTATAAATAAACCTGAGAGTTACTATTTCAGCTGCTCCATGAATGCCACAGTAGCAACAATTAGAATGGTCTCTGTTGTTTTGGGTAGTAGCGTACCAGGAGGTGAGCAGGCACGGGAGCCAGTGGTGCACCTTCACACTCCTCTACTCCCCGAAATCCAGATGTGCCAAAGTTACTCACTAGGGGAAACAGCCCGCGCCAGGCCGATCCAGAGCACGCCTCCTTCAACTGCTCAACGAAGAGGGCATTGTCACATCCCCAACTCACCAGTGGCAGGGCTCCCCAGTATCTCCCACCAAAGAGGGGGTCAGCCAGGCCACGCAGAGTCCTCCACCCACTCAGGGGGCCCGCTTACCGTCAGCACTCCCGGCCTCTACCAGCCTCGGTGGCCTCCAGTCCGAGGCCCAACTCTGGGTGTGGAGCGATGCACCCCTTTGGGGAGTTAAGGGGTACTCCCGTGAGGTCGCCCATCACAAGCTGATCCGCCTGAAGCTCCAGGGTCCGTCACCACAGCATCTCTCAAGGGGGCCCACCTAGCCCAACTGTAACAAGGCCGCGAGGGAGACCCCAGTGCAGCAACTCTCCATCCGCGTGGCCTGCAGCGAGTCCTTACACCTCCTCCCTCTCGCCAGTGGCCCTGTGAGTGCATCGGAGGCAGCGTAGCCTGCAGCCAACGTCCACCGCGGGGGACTGTCGCCTCCGTCCCCCACATCCACCACTCCTCCGCTCACCTGCCTTGGCAACCGCCTCTTCCCACACGCACCAGTAGCCCTCTCGTGTCAGCAACACCTGAGCTTCTGACACCACAGGTCGCGGTCGTCTGCTTCGACCATCAGGCCACACATTAGTTCCCAGGTGTAACAATGGCAATCCACCGTTCTGCAACTCCAGATGCAGCGCCTACAGATGGATAAAATAAGGATAAACTGGGCCTTGTGGCAGAGCTCCCTCAAAGCCCGTCTGCCATCTTGGCTCCTCAAGCCACGCCACCCTCAACAGACACCCACATGATGCCACTGACGCCCTTAATACCTATGACAAGCATTTCACTGTCTGGACTGTCCTCGGAGGAAGTTTTACTTCCAGAACACACCTCCCCAAGTAGGATTACTCTGTTTCCACCAACTCATCTCCTAGACGACGATTCAGACGATGAGGGGCCTTTCGGAGTGCCTCACAGCCCTTTATAATCACAAGTAAAATACCAAGACGCTGAAGAGGACGATGACTATTACTATCAGGATGATTCATACATGGATCAACACACACAAGACCATTATCAGTTCTGTTTGCTGCACAATCAACAGGAGCAAGCAGTCCACATGCCACAAGATTTGATATTCAATCTAAAAGCAATGCTCCAAGACTACTACAAACAATTTCCCAAACCTGCTCCATCTGTACCTCCATCACAGTTTCAAACACCAGCGAGATCATCTCTTCAAGTGCCACTCACTTGCCCTACTACACTGCCTTTATCAGTGCCTCCATTATTGACAATGCCATTAGCAGGTCCGCTGGCAGGTGGCCAGGATACCTCAGAAGAGGAACAACAACAAGAAGGTGAGGTAAGGGACCAAGCCTCAACTGCTACAGGTTGGGGTGATTACGTCATACAACCACCATCACCACCTCTACCACCTCCTGAAGACTCTCCACCAGACGATATAGGTGGTTCTCATAACAGAATGGAACGTGCAAGGAGGAGGTTTCAATAACCCCTTACCTCCAAGCAGACAGAATGTTTCTTATATGATTTTAAGGAGCCCATGAAGAAATCAGTGAAAGCAATACCTATAATAGATTGTATCTGGCAAGAGGGTATTTGTCCTATGAAAAATCCAGCCACCACATCAGCAGTCATGCCCAGACTGGATAAAAAATACAAAATACCAGACGATGCTCCCACATGCTTAGTAGGCCATCGAAAGCCAGACTCCATTATTTGTCAAATGGCTCAGAGGCGCTCCAAAAACCCCTCCGCACCTATCACTACACCACCAGATAGATGGCCACGTCCTTGATTCTATTGGGAAGCTAATTCACTGGCGATTCTCTCAAGATTCGACAGACAAATGTGGTTGGACATGTCACAATTCATAGATCTCCTGCCGGATGAATCTGAAGAGGAAACTAGGAAGAATTCTCCAGGAGGGAGAGCGAGCTTCTGCGGAAATAATAGACTGTGCCATTGACATATTCTCAAAAGGATGTTGGCAGTTGGCAGGAGCAGCTGTTCTTAGGAGACAAGCCTGGCTGAAAGCCACGACCTTTAGGCCAGAACTGCAAAAAAAGTTTAGCTATGCCTTGTGATGGTGAATCATTGTTCGAGAAACATATTGATGATGCTTTGCAAGCCATCAAGACCGATACTGATACAGCCAAATACTTGGGTATATTGCAAACAAAAAGGGAGCCCTTTCCAGGAGCCAGAGGCAGGAGCATATTTTCTTATTGAGGAAGATTTCAACATTATAGACAGCACTATTGAGCCTACCAAGGGCAATACTGTTCACAGTACACCCAGCAGTACAGGCAGCTGCCTTCTGCAGCCTACAATCAGCCAACTATAGGAAAACAGCCTACCAGGGGTCGAGACGCTACAAGGAAGCAATGGCCTTCCACCTCTGCTGGCTACCCCATATTTCCAATCAAAACAGATGCTAGGAGGTTGAATTTCCCATTTTTTACACCAATGGGCTGGTATAACAACGGACAAATGGGTCCTGGATGTCATAACCCGAGGTCACACACTCAAATTCATCAACAAGCCACTGAATTACCCACCCCCTCCACATCTAAAACTACTGACGGAATTTTCTCGTATGATAACAAAAGGGAGCAATAGAAAGAATTCTGAAGCCTCAAAAAGGAATGGGCTTCTATTCCTGTTTGTTTCTCATACGGAAAAAAATCAGGAGACTGGCGCTCAATATCGGACCTCTGCAAACTAAACAAATATCTGAAAAAACAGTCATTTCGAATGGTCACCTATCAAGACATCTTACACTTTCTAAACCATGGGGACCACATGACATCTAGCTACCTCCAGGACACATACTTCCACATACCCATTCATCCCAATCATCGAAAGTACTGATTCCAGGTAACCAGCACCACTTCCAGTTCAAAGTACTCCCTAAAGTCAGCTCCTCAAATATTCACAAAAATTCTTGCTCCGGTGGCAGCCCATCTAAGACGAAGAGGAGTTCAAGTATTCCCATACTTGGACGATTGGTTGATCAAAGCCCACACAACTCACAGTCACAGCGTATACAAACTTATGTGTCATGTTGTTTGAGAAACTGATGCTCACAATGAATCTTCTAAAGTCATCGCTCACTCGAAAAATGAAACTAACCTTTCTAGGTGACGTCCTCAACACCAGCACAGACAAAGCTTCTGCCT
This sequence comes from Pleurodeles waltl, assembly GCF_031143425.1. Lineage (NCBI taxonomy): Eukaryota > Metazoa > Chordata > Amphibia > Caudata > Salamandridae > Pleurodeles > Pleurodeles waltl. The sequence continues at coordinate 43,535,137 of NC_090448.1, forward strand.
CCTTGGACAGACAGACAAAGTTCCAGCAGTTGGCCCAAAAACGTATCAAAAGAAGGTCGATGTCAGTTCTGATATACAAGTTGTTCCTGGGAATACTATCTTTCTGCATTCCTCTGATCCCAAATTGCAGGTATCACATGAGGCACTGCAAGAGGAGATAGACAAGCAGTGGAACCAAGCACAAGGATCCTTCAACAACATCATTCAAATCTTTCTGATAATGGTATCATCCATGCAATGGCGGGGTCAGAGAAGAAATATTGCAAAAGGATTAACATTTCTATCACCAATGGCAGATTTTGTGATTACAACAGACGCATCTCTACAAGGATGAGGCACTCACCAACAAGATCTCTCCATCAGCGATAAATGGTCCAACTCTGACAAGAGGATGCACATCAATCTTCTCGAACTAAAGGCAATAGCTCTAGCACTCTGCTTGTTTCTCGCCAGAGTTACAAAATCATCCATGCTCATCAGATCTGACAACACCATGTGCATGCACTACTTAAGCAAGCAAGGAGGAGCAAGATCAGCAGCCCTGTCACATCAAGCATAGATTTGGAAGTGGGATGTACAGAACAAAATCACTCTGAGAGCGGAACATTTACCAGGAGCATCAAATGTACTGGCTGACACACTAATCAGACTGACTTTAACCTACCACAAGTGGGAGCTTGCCCATCAGCTATTACAAGACATATTCACTCAATGGGGAACACCGAGCCTGGACCTGTGTGCACCAGAGGCACCACCACAGAGGATTGTGTGGAGATGCATTTTCAATAAGATGGTTGAAAATATTTGCTTACACTTTTCCCCCATTCCCTTAATCCCACAGATACTTCGAAAATTGAAGAGGGAACCATGCAGGATCATCCTCATTGCTCCCAAATGGCCCAGACAATTCTTATTCACAGAACTTATCCTACTATCAGAACAACCACACATACAACATACGCCCTGTCTGACAATGTTAAAAATGAACAAGGGCCAGATCCTGCACCCCAATCCGATATCTCCACATTTATCTGCATGGCTCCAGAATTCCATGCGTTCTAAAAACCTGAACATTCCCACTGATTGTAGAGACATTCTGGCCAAAGCCAGAGCAGATTCCACCAACAAATCATATAAACTACAATAGAAACATATCTGTATTTGGGGCCAGCAAAGAAATTTACACACATTTTCTTCTACTCCTGAACAAATTTTGCCATATCTCTTACATCTAGCAAAATCTGGCCTTGCCCATTCATCAATAAATGTTCACCTAGCAGCAATATCTCTTTTTAGGAGGGTGGACAAATCACCTCCTCTTGGCCATCAAGAATTATCAAGCAATTCATAAAAGGACTTTTCGGGTTTTTCCCCCTGTGAAGAAACCACCTCCTACTTGGCATCCTAATATTGTATTAAACCAGCTGATGAAAGACCCATTCAAACCTGTCCACAAGGCAGACTTAGAATATCTTAATTGGAAACCTGTACTGCTAACTATCTTACTTGGAAAACCGCACTGCTACTAGCACTTACATCTGCCAGAAGGCCTGGTGAGATACAAGTGTTCCCTATAAAAAACTTTTCATGCAGTTAAAAAAAGACAGTATTCTCCTTAGGACTATCTCTAAATTCATACCTAAAATACCTTTGGAATTTCATCTAAACTAACCCATTGTTTTAAAAACATTTTTTCTGAATCCTCAGACAAGAGCGGAGCAAACTCTTCACATCTTGGATATTTAGAGCTGCATCAAGATTTATTTACATAGAACACAACAATTTTGAAAATCAGACCAGTTATTGGTGACATTTGGTAATTTGAGAAAAGGGTTTCCAGCATCCAAAGCCACAATTGGAAGATGGATTGCAGATGCCGTCCAATTCTGCCATAATAAAGCAGGAAAACCATTGACGCATAGAGTGAAGGCCCACTCTACAAGAGCTGTGTCTACATCAACAGCTCTATTTCCAGGTGTGTCCATTCAGCAGATCTGTAGAGCAGCAACAGGGTGCAGCAGACACACCTTCACTCAGCACTACTGCCTGGATGAGGCTAAGTCAGACGCAGCAGTGGTGCAAGCTGTTTTACGCCACATATTCCAATAAGGTGAGCCACATTCTAATTTCTATTTCCCACTATTCGCTTATTCTGTATATGCCCGTTATTTATAATTACAGACTGCTGACTATTCTGATCCAAGCATGTGACTCTATGAAAGATCCAATAATGGAGAAGAAAATAAATGACTTGCTTTATACTGTAGTTCTCCATTATTGGAATCTTTCATAGGTTCACATGCGACCCACCCTCCTCTCCATAGGGGCTCCCCTAATTGGGCTTTCAGTATTAACTCACCCTTGTGCTGTAAAATCAGAGGAAGTGGAGCCTCTGTGATGAGGGCTGTAATGGGGGCTGTCGCGTGATTTGTCATTTGACATCTTTTGTCCTTTTTAAAAAAAAAAGGATATAGATAGGCTATTAAGTTAAACTATCCTATTTAGTTGTAAATCATTGACAACATGGGCTCAAAGTAATGTCTTAGCTATGACCAATGATTATAAAAATGTGAAATGGGAATGGGTGGAAGATGACATAAATTTCCAGCTATCAATTTATAGAATAGTTGTAACAACGCTTTCCCCACTGAAGCATATAAACACGATATTGGTGGATTTGATCAATTTGCATGGTATCTTGATCACCCGGCTAAAACCACATTTTCAGATAACAAGGAGGCGAACAGAGACTGGGACTAGAACATTGAGGTGGTTCTCAAACTCTTGCCGTCTGGCTAAAATACAGCTATTGGGAGCACTTAAGGCAGGGAACTGCCGAGAGATTAGAAAATCCAGGGCTGCATACAAAGTTGTACTTAAAAACGCAAAAAAAGAGTGGGTAACTAAATATTGGAATAGGATGGTTGATGCACTTCACGAGAAAGATTTTAAATTATTCTGGAAATTAGTGGCAGACAAAAGTAGTTCTCAAGGTGTGGGGAACTTCCCCGTAATTCAGCCAGAAACTTGGGAGACGTGTTTTAAAAATGTATACAGAAAACCTCAAACTCGTAGCACTTCCTTAAAACCCACTGAACTTTTTGCCAGTACTTTAATGGACGGGAGAGTTACACCACCCAAATTTGACCTGATTTTCTTCTCCCTAAAAGAAACAACTATGGCTCTTCAATCAATAAGGAAAGGGAAGGCCCCTGGTCTTGATGGCATCCCAGGTCATTTATATTTGTCTCGACCGACAACTTGGTCTCTGTATCTAAATGCACTCAGTAATGAGATACTGAGGGGGGGAGGACTTCCTACCACGTGGCAAGGAGCAATCATAGTCCCTATCTACAAGAAAGGGCCAAAGGAACAACCTTCCAACTATAGGCCTATTAGCCTAATTGATGTTAGTCAAAAGATATTCAGCAAGCAGGTACTGAATAGACTACAGGCATGGATAGAGGATTCTCATATTCTCTCTGACTTCCAGGCAGGTTTTAGAAAAGCAATGAGTACAATAGATCAGGTATTTAGGTTTAACCTCCTCTGCTGGAAATACTTGTCACTTAATAAGAGCCATCTATATGTAGCCTTCATTGATTTAAAAGCTGCCTTTGACATGGTACCTCGGGACCCATTATGGAATGTTATGGAGAGTTATCATCTTGATGGAGAACTACTAAGATTGATTAGGTACTTACATGAAGGGTCTTATGCACAGGTACGTTGGTCACAAAGTGGCTATCTAACGGCAGCCATACCTGTCAATAGGGGGGATAGGCAGGGGTGCATTTTGGCACCAACATTGTTTAATCTTTACATTAACGGTGCGGCAGACCAACTGTTACACTGCAATCATGATGCCCCAAGGCTAGCTAGATCCCTGTCCCCATTTTAATGTTTGCTGACAACACTTTATTAATTTAGAGAACACCCATGGGCTTACAAAATGAACTGGATGCTTTTTATAATTTTTGTCTTACTAGAGGACTTGAAATAAATCCAACAAAATCAAAGTTTATGGCCTTTAACCCACATAAATTGTTTAGGGGGAAAATGACCATAGCAGGTCAATCAGTGGAGAGAGTCAGCTTCTATCTGCCACCATTTGAAAGTTAGCACTTATTTCATGTAATAAAGTAACCCAATGTTGTTCAATGGGAGAGATTGGCCTTGCAGTAGTAAAAAACTAATGTTTGAGTTTTTGACTACCACGACATATACAACTTAAACTCACATGACCTACTTTTTAAATACAGTGCACCCTGCCCTGTGGCTCTTTAGGGCTTATCTTAGTGGTGACTTTAATGTATTAAAAAGGATGATTTAGGCCTGGCAAAGGATAATTTTTCCGGATTAAATTGGCAGTTTAAAAACTGCAGTATAGGCTGCAACGGCAGGCCTGAGGTAGGTTTGAAAGTGCTACTGCAGTGGGGGGGGCACAATGGGTCCTGTAGGGCCACTAGCAGCATTTAATTTACAGGCCATGTGTTTGTGTAGAACCACTTTACTACAGACAGGTGTAGGCCAATTCTACCATGTTTTAGGGAGCAAGCACAAGTACTGGTTAGCAGTGGTGAAGTGCACAGAGACCTAATGCCACAAAAACAAATTCAGAAAGCAGGAAGGTTGAAGGCAAAAGTTTGAGGAGTAACCCCACAGAAAGGGCAAAGTCTGACAGGGCAAATCCAGTACATCCATAATTATGCAGTATTGCATAATTCTTAGTCAAAGCTGTATCCTTAAGATAGGAGGTTTGATGTAAATTTTCATTGATTTGTGATTATGGGCCAACATTTGTTTCTAAGTGTGACCTGCACACCTAACTCCTAGTTTTCTGTCATGGCATCTTCACCAAATTCACATACAGTAACACACTCATGTATTCTTTTCCATGTCAACTGCTTTTTTTTCTCCCATCATCCACTCATGTGGCATTTCCGATTCTGCAAGAGTCAATAATGTGCATGTGCCTTATTTATTTAAAAAAAAACATATTTTCTTCTATATGTGATTTTCTGGTGTTTAGCAAGCCTGCACATTCATGTTATGCTTGCAGTATGTGATTGTGTACTGTGAACTGCACTTGTCACAGAAAGCATGAATTGCTCATATATTGTGCTTGCTCCTGATACCCTGTTTGCACGCAAATGTATTTTCTTCTCTTCCTATTACCTGGTAATGGAAGGTGTAGGCAGGGCTCAGACCTGACACAGAATAGTATCAGCATGAAAAGTAATTTGAATGCTGTGGTAAAAAAATGATGTGCTGTACATAATGTACTACAAGTTTGTTCTGAAATACGCACCCTGCTATCTAGATAACATTTTCCTCACTGCTTTGGATGAAGGCTTAAGTGAGTGCATAAATATCACTGGCACCCTTTGTGCAGGTGATAATTTCATTTTTAAAACTACATTTTTCAGTTGCACCATTCACTCTGTGCTTTTGCATATCGAACTACCTTCCTAAAGCTGGGGGTTTACAAAAGCTGTCAAATACCTCTTTGGAAACCATCTCAGTTAATATCAATAAGCTGGCAGGGACACTGCCTAGAGGAACTGCAGGGAAAAGGCCTGTCATTTCTTTGCATATTTTCCCCAGCTTTACCTCTAGATCTCAGTATTTTGTTTTACTAATTCTCTAAATGAGGGCATCAATGTCCCCATAATATTATCCTCATATATAGTTACTCCAGTCTACTGTCAGTTAAAAACACATCCAGTCATGCAATTCTCTATGAGCTCGTAATGCCTGAATTACTCTGTAATTTTTTTTAATCTGAGTCAATACTTCCTTGTTTTGATTATTAAACATGAGGCGTCATACCTCCACAGACAAGCTTAATAAGTTGAACCTTTTCCTGTAAATTAAATTAAACATGCTCCTCCCCACCAACAGTGCATATATGCTCACCATGTGCATTACACATAATGTAGCATACCTAGCTTACAAGAAAACTACTGATATCACTTTTCCACTTAATCATTTAATATAAATTAAGGGTGGGATGCATTGATCAAAACAAGGAAGTATGGACTCAGACTAATGGAACTACAGGACTACAGGAACATCTTTGCCTTGTTCTTCACATTACATATTAGGTATGCTCAACCTATAGATGAAATACCTGTTGATCTGCTGGCAGTCCTCCCATGTGGTTGGAGTGACAGGGCCAAGTTTAGCAGAGTTGCAACGACAGGATACAGCATAAGATGGCTGGCTGGAATGTTCCTCTCTAACCTGGTTTGTGGCAGCCTGTTGTTTTATAATAAAAGATGTTGTTGTTCTGAGAACTGCCCTGATATGATGAAACATCTTTTCTGTATAGGGTAGACATTGTACTCTTTGGTTCAATATATTTATTGAAGCAACTGCAGTCTACGTAAAGAGGCATGAATTGTGATTACTAGATAAAACACAACACTGTTATGATTGTGACCAGAAATGAGAAACAGATAAAAAGTCCCAACATACTGTCACACTAGGGAATTTAAAATCCCTACCTGCACTACTAAAAATCTACATGAGAACGATAGTAGTGTTAGCCCTAATCTGCCAATGGCTAGTCTCTACAAGGAAGACCCATCTCCCATACCTGGATAATAAGCAGGGAGGTTGCCTGTTGGTCTGCTGGCAGTTCTCCCAGGTAGTTGGAGAGTCAGAGCCAAGTTTAGCAGAGTTGCGATAATAGGATACTGTCTGTAACCTGGCTTGTGGCAGCTTGATGTTTTATAATAAAACGTGTTGCTGTTCTGAGAACTGCCCTAATGTGATAACGCTTCTTTTCTGTGTAGGGTAGACATTGTACTCTTTGGACCGGCAATACTCGTTAAACAGTCTTGGGCTGTGCACAAGATGATATGTTGTGCAAAAGAACTGGCAGCAAATTCTGCATGGCAGGGCAACTGATAAAAATAATAAAACATCACGATTAAAGTGAAGCTTTTGCTAAAATTATTTAAAAAAATGAAATGAACTAAGTAAAAGGGCACAGGCCACAGGCCTAGACCTTAAATAAATGTGCCCATGCAAAGCTCTAACATAACCCCACAACACCCTCCCCAATGTCATTGCAAGAGTGCAAAGGTCTTTCCTTAAAATCCTATGCTAAAATCACTATTCCTACACTACTGTTATTAAAAGCAGGCTAAAAATTTACATAAAAAAGAGATCATATTTCCATGTTGACAAGCACGACAGACCAAAGTCAGGCCAAATTAAAAATGGTCAATTCAGAATTTGGAAGATAATTGAATGCTAAGTATGCCAAATGTCAATGTTCATCAATAGTCGTGATTCAGCAAAAAAACAACAATATCATAAATGTTGATGGAATCCAGGAAAGATCCCACTATGGCAGTCGAAAAGCTAACCAGCTCACTGGTGAGAAAAGCGAGGGAGCACTCATTTTCTGGTTCCTCAACCACAGGTCCAGCCCAGTAGGCAGCATCCCTGTAGTGCCAGGTGTTATAGCACCAGGAGCCACAAGTTCCACGAAGGGAGGCTCATAGGAAGCATCCCAAAGCAATTGCAGTCTCAGTGGGCACGTCTGGCAATGAACCCTCATCAAGAACACCAGCAGACTCTCTCCCAAAGAAGATATGCTTAGCAAGACACACTTCCGGCGCATGTTTGAATGGGCACCACAAGCATTGGAAGATGGGCTGCACACAATTCAGGACCATTCTGAATGACATTGACCAGTATGACTCCAGTTCTACCCGGAGTGGTGCTCCAAAGTATGCATCATGTGTTCACGACACAGTTGGGCTGGTGGAAGCGCCGTCATTCCTTTTTGTTGTGGTGGGGCAGGTACTGCGAATTAAAAGCAGCAACAGCAGAATACCGCCAAGTAATGCCAAAGTTATTGGAAATCCCCCGAAGACATTCGAAAACAGTGAATGTATGGCAAAAGGTATTACTTCAAACACAGTTTGAAAATTTCTGGCAAAAACAGAACCAAGAGCCTTAAAAAGGTGTACAATCCTAGCAGTGTTAGATGCATTAAAAACGTGATAAATCAATTCACCAAAATGTTTTGGAAAGTTGGTATTTAAAATGGACTGTACCTCTGGCGGACGACCTTGCTACTTGGAGATCTTAGGTCTCGCAGGAAGATGTAAACGCCACATGTTTTTGAAACAAAAGAGCTTTCAGTCTGCTCAGCTTGTCAAAATTTACATTAGAAGTAGCAGTATGAGGCCATATGTCTGCTACTTTTATCTCTTGCGTGGGGGGAAAAGCAAATCTCTGCAACAAGTCACAATTTGGTAGACCGTAGCCATGTAGGCTATGTCGGCCTGCATACCACAATTGCTTTCATCATTCAGCATCACATAACTCCCATTCGAGAGCACCTGGAACACTGAGCGAATCATAGGGTCAGGAACAAGCAAGCTAAGTTTGCTACTGAAGCATTACATGCTCTGTGCAAGTACAGCAGTTTACAAATCATTGAATGGCTCACAGAAGTCTTGCATTCGCTGGCACCAAGAGAGACCTCTTTCATACCATTTAAACATATATACAAAAAGGGTATTTCCCACACCTCATGAATGTAACTATCGCCTAGCTGCCCAAATATATCAACTGGAATGTGTTTTAACCGTACTGCAGATGGAATTTCCACCACAGTAAAAGGCTACTTTTGTAACTTTTCGATATCAAGCATGATGTAAGTAGCTTTTTTCTTAGCCATTTTCTGTTGTTTCCATGTCAATTTAAATGCAGCAAGCATCTCCCTGGAGATGACGTATTGTCAGGGCATGCAGCCACTTTTAAGAACTTGTAATGTTCAACCCAACTGCATAACGGACCTAAGTTGACTCTGTTCATGATGTAAAAATGACATGCTGTTTTGAATCATTTTAATTGCAGATGACACAATGTTGTTTAGGGTGTAAATCTGTTTGGTCAATGTGTTCATACCATTATCAACAACAGCTAGAGCTTTCTGCAAATGTTCCTGATCTATTTGCCTTCACTGGGCAGCAGCCTCCTTTTTTGGAAAGCTTCTAAATTGCATTATATATTGCATATAAGAAACATTTTGTGCGTGGTTTTCTAGGACCTAACAAGAAATCTTGTACGTCTATATCTTCTGCCAGGAGACTGAACTGTTCTTTAATGGCTGTTAATGGGGAAGTTTTTAACCATTGTTGGCATAGTTTTCCCAAGCTGTATGTGATGACAATGCCAGAATGTTGTGTGGTGATGTAATGAGGGTCAGGTAAGCTTGTTCTAAAATCCCTTGTGGAGTTTACAAAACGTGCATGGCAACCATTTGTGTACACTGGCCACAATAACAATCCATTGGGACCTTAAAGTGTTAAATTAAAGGTGGCGTTCTGAACCCACCCATTGAGCTGTTCGTCTGTAATATTTCAAATCTTTTGCCATTTTATAAATTTGGCTGGTGAGGGCATACTGGGCGCATTTAATTCTTTAATTTTTGCTAAGCCTAAGCAACTTGTTTGTTGTACAGTTTCATTACGAAATATAATTTGTAACAGAATAAGGCATGCTCTAAATAAAGCTTCCCTACCCTGTATTTGCCAATCCCTAGTTACCCACACACGTTTCAAGTCAATTGACTTTAACCAATACTCATAGCCTTCTATAGGCAACGGGGAAACAAAGAAATCAGAATAAATCAACTTAGTATCAGTTAACAAATATTCTGCAATTTCAAAGATGGCAATTTAAAATAATTACACTCAGCATTTTTAACATCATGCCCAGTAAAATATGAAAACTTTTCTACATATATTTTTGAACTCCCGACTTTAGGGGTTGGATCATGTTCCCATTGTGTGTAATTATAAACAGTATTTGGGGTGCTGGCTTTGTGCAGAAAGTCATGTCCGTAATGGTGGTAGCAAAACATTTCCCCATAATTCACAGGTGTTTGATAAACATCTTCACTTTCAAATGCAGTTTAATATTCAAGCTCAAAAAGCATAGAATCAACTGTTTTTATTTCCCAAACATCAGAAACAAACCCTGGTGTTATAATATCATTCAATGAAACTGTGAATTCATATTGGAGCATTTTTTGTCTGACCAAAGATATCCAATGGTACTTTATCCCAAACAGCCCCATCAGGTATTGGAACAGCTGAAATGTTCACTAGGGACAAGCCTCTTCGGACCTTATGAGGATAGCTAAGGAATTAAAACCTCATCCACTAGTTCAACAGCACAGCGTTCAGGAAGATAGTGACCATGTATCAGCAGAAATAAACCAATAATAAAACCAATCCAAAGAAGAAAGGCAAGCAAAGTCAGAAATATCCATAGATAGATTGTTTTTTTTAAGCCAGTTGAAAAGCTTACATGTGCTTGATAAAGGTACTGCAGAAGACGCTGAAGAATTTGAAAATGAGTTGTTGATGTCGGCAAAATAACCAGAAACTGCTCTTACAAACATTGGAACCTGTGCAGGTGAAGGAGAACTGGCAGATCTATCCCGTGGTGGTTTGTAGTAAACAATTCTATCCGTTTATGTTGAATTTGAATAAAATAAATCAGAATTTTGGACATTCCTTGTCGATGATGTGGGGACGGGAACCAATGAATAATCATTTTCCACTCTCCCCAAGCTGGGGGATATTTCTTCAACATTATTCAATTGTTGTAGAGGCACATCCTTATGGGCAGTGAGACGGATAGGGTAACTACCCCGAAGTCCTCTTGGTCTACTGTGCAGGACTGGCCACATAGTGTAGCTTGGTGGTAAAATGATAGTTTTGCTACCGTTTATTCCCAGGACTGGGATCGGTGATCTATATGCTGGGCCAAATTCCTTCTTCACAGCATTTTTTTTTTACGCTCTAGATTCCTAACTTTTGCCAAATCTCACATTCCCAAGGTGGCGGCATTTGCAAATGAATTTTCGTCACTGAACTGTTTTAATTCCTGCAAGACAATGACATGTTCATTTATGTCAAAAGATATTTCTGCCACCACGTGCCAGAGCCATTAAGATCTGGGGCATACATAGGTGTTCCTCTAACAGGACTTCTTATATCTGCCGCCCCAGAGACATTCTGGGCAGATTATTTAATGCTGTCTGAACTCCATACAGGTGGTGCAACAAACTATGACCTGTACCTAGAACTCTTGCTGTTAAGGATTGCTTTAAGTATTGTTTTTTACGTTCCACAACCGTGTTTCTCTCTTGGGGGATAGGGAGACGAGAAATGCAGTTGAACACCCAATGTCGCCATGGTGTCCCTGAATGCCCTGGAGGCAAAGACAGGGCCCTGGTCTGAGTGAAATGCTGCAACAGCATATGTCCAGATCAAGACTTGCAAATCTTTAATAACGTTTTGAACGTCAGCCGATCGTTGTGGCCATACCCATTGTGTTAGAAAATGACCCTCTCTGAAGGCTTTTTGCCTGTGTCCTCCCCTTTTTCTGGCCTTGTTTTTTGTTGGCTTTACGATTCTGGGCACCTTACCACTGCTAACTAGTGCTAAAGTGCTTGTGCTCTCTCCCTAAAACATGGTAACATTGGCTCATATCCAACTGGCATATTTATTTTTACCTATAAGTCCCTAATAACGTTCAATAGATGTGCCTAGGGCCTGCAAATTAAATGCCACTAGTAGCCCCTAAGCACTGATTGTGCCACCCATATAAGTAGCACCTTAACCATGTCTCAGGTGTGCCATTGCTAGACCTGTGTGTGCCACTTCCACTTGGCTTTTAAAACTACCTGCCAAGCCTTAAATTCACCCTTTTACATAGAAGTCACCCCTAAGGTAGGCCCTACGTAATCCATAAGGCAGGGTGCTATGTAAGTAAAAGGCAGGGCATGTACTTATACTTTTTACATGTCCTGCTAGTTAAAAAGTACAAAGTCGTTTTTCACTACTATGAAACCTGCTCCTCTCATAGGCTAGCATTAGAAATTCCCTTATATGCTTTTAAGTGTTAATTTTAAATATAATAGGAGGAGCCTTGTCATATTTGGTATCGTTGGAATGGTAGTGAGAAATACTAACTGGTGAAGTTGGATTTTACTTTACTATTTGAGAAATGCCACTTTTAGAAGGTAGGTATTTCTCTGGTCTCACTGCCATCTGTGCCTTACAGCCTGTCTCCAATCCACATCTGGTGTGTGCTGGTTGACAGCTCGCTTTATGCACTCCACCCAGACAGGCATAAACACTGGACACTCACCTGCATTTGCATTCATCTGCATACAGATGAGTTTCCCTAGGCAAGAAGAGTGGAGGGGCTCTCTCTTACACTTTAAAGGCCAGTGGCCTTCCCTCACACAAAGGACTGAAAACATCCCACAGGGCTCGTGGCAGACAGGGCTGGGTTGAAAGGGAATTCATGCACTTCAAAAACACTCTTTGAAGTTTCCTCCACTTCAAAGGCACTTTTGGGTGTATATACTGGGTCTGTGACTCCACCAAATAAGAATTTTCTGGACCTACATCTGAACTCTGTCAGAGGGACTGCCTGGCTGCCAAAGAACTCATCTGGACTGCTTTCCTGGAAGGACTGCGGGCCTGATTGTCACCCTGCTGCCTGCTGACCCCTGACTCTGCTGGAAGGACTCTGCCTTCCACCTCAAGTGCTCTACGTGGTCTTAAATTGAGCTTGCCTCCTAACCTGAGGTGTCGGGCAATCAAAGACTTCACCACAGAAAAGAAAATCCAGCGCATCGGAATATCGATGCAATGCCTGCAAAATTCGACACAACGCCTGCTGGATCGACGCAGTGTCTGCCTCGTGGGTGAAAAATCACTGTATCGCTTGCTGAATCGACGCAGTGCCTGTTGCCTCTTCTTATTGCATTCTGGGTTTTCCACGCATCGTCCTTGGGCATCAAAATACCCCTGCATCGTAGTGAGGAACCAAGGCTGGCCCCTGGAAACCGACGCATTGCTTTGCAATGTGGAAAAAATGGATGCATCACTTTGCAGCATGGAAAGAATCAACACATCGCCTTTACCGTGCCAGAAAAATCGATGCATCGCTTTACTTTTTGACAGATCTCCTCCTCTGCAACTCTTGTGCGTAGTTATTTTTGATGCATCCCAGGGACGGCGTGTCAAAAGGATACCACCACTGATTCTTAAGGATTGAGAATCATTTAAACCTTCAAAAAGTGATATCTTGATTTGGGCATATTGTTTTTTTTTTGTTTTGGTCTTATTTTATTGAGATAAATATTATCTATTTACCTAAGCTGGTGTGGGGTACTTTTTGTGGTGTTTTCACTGTGTTACTGTAGGAGTTGTTGCACAAATACTTTACATATTGCCTTCTAAGTTAAGCCTGCCTGCTCTGTGTCAAGCTATTGGAGGGTGAGCACAGGATAATTTGTGTTGTGTTGTGACTTACCTTGACTAGGATTGTGGTCCCTACTTGGACAGGGTGCATACTGTTGGGAAGTGTCCTTCGCGCGCCTCCGCGCGACAGGACAAAGGGAATGTGGAATATGGAGAATGGAGAATGTTGGGGTGGTTTGAGCGTTACGGGGCGGTTGAAACGAGGTGGCTGAAGCGGGAGGACGGAGGTCGAAGCTGTTAATCTGTAACTGAAATAAAGCAACATTTTACCAAACTCCGGTGTGCGACTGCAGTACCTTTCAGTGGCGACGAGGGTCGAAGTGTCGACTACAGCTACGTGAAGGATCCTTCAGCAACCTGAAGAATTCTTCTCAGCTTCTTCTTCGTTGGCGCTCTCACTTCATTTCCAAAGGCATCTTTAAAGTGGAACCGCTGCCCGCTGTTGATGTGCCACAGGGAGAGAGTAACATTTCTAGAAACTCCCTCCCACCCCTATGTAAGTACGTCATCGCGCATCATCGCACGGCTAGTGCGCGTGTATACCGACAGCCATATTGCTGTATGCCTTGGACAGCGTGTCACGGTGACATGCACACCTTCAGCGGCCATTTTGAAGTCACTGCGTAAAAAAAAAAACAGACCACGCATCTTCTATCGGCCATATTATCTAAGCTACAGCGTTACGGTGACACGCATACCTTGATTTTCATATTTTTTTAAAATTACATCTACATACGGGAGCGCGCATTTACCGGCACCATACTGCAATTTGTGCCTGCGTGTCACAGTGATACGCACACCTTTCACTGTTCTATTTAGACTTTTCATCCAGTGAACTTATGCATCCATCAGTGATATTTTCACTGAATTTCTCACCATATTTATATACTTGAATAGAAATTGCGTGTCCACGGTGATACGCACATCAAAAAAAAAAAAAAAGACAAAAAAAAAACAAAGAAGAAAAGAGAAGCACTTAAGTGAACACATCTTGTTAACTTTTACCGGACAAGTACATCTTGTTATTTTAATATATCCTATTATGGCACACGTTGTCAGTTAGTTAGAGTGAAAATTTTCAGTCCGTAGTGTCACGTTCACATTTTTGTTTTAGGTGTTTGGGTGCACATTTAATTTTATCATTATTGTATTTAAACGCTGTGGTAATTGTGTCACTAATGCAGCAATCTATCTCTCCGCCGCCTCCTTTTGTTCCCAATCCGGCCTCTCCTGATGCAGATTGGGAACAATGGAAAGAGGCATTTGAGGCATATTTAGACGCTCTTGATGGAGAAACTTTCACCCACAAAAGAAAATATGCAATTTTAAGGCATTGCCTAGGTAACGAAGGGCAGAAAATTTTGAAATATATTCCTAAGGTAACTGTATTAACTATTGAAGGTGAAGGTGTTGAAGATGAGTATGATACTGCTATTAAGTCTCTGGACGTAAGATTTAAAAAGTGCAGAAATGTCACTCTAGAAAGGCACATATTTTACAAAAGAGACCAAGCCGAAGGAGAATCTGCATCAAGTTACGTATGAGCTTTGAGACTTTTGGCAGTTTCGTGTGAGTATAAAGAATTTGAAGAAGAAATGTGAAAGGATCAGCTAGTGGAAAAAAGTAACAACAAGAAAGTACAGGAGGCCTTATTATCTACGCCAAATTTAACTTTACAAAAGGCATTGGAGATTGCCACCAGAATTGAAAGCATGGAACAAATGTCAGTCTCTGACAACAGGAACCAACCCCTACGACCAGATGTATTTGCTGTAAAATCTAAATACAAAATAGGTAACAAGAAGAGTGAGAGTACTTTACAATCTACCGGAGGAAAAACTGAGAAAAAACTTTTGAAACCTTTAGAATGTTATAGATGTGGCAGCACTTCCCATTTGGGCAATGCTAATTATTGTCCGGCCGTCGATACAATTCGTGCCAACTGTTATAAAAAAGGTAATTTTGCGAGAGTGTGCAAATCAAATAAGGTTAATAATGCTGAAAGAGCCAACTCCAACCAGGTCAACAGTGTGGTTGCTAATAATTGCATTTCTTCCAGTAGCGATGAGGGGGAAGTATTTATGGTGCAAGAGAACGAGATAAAGAATTGTTACAAGAAAAGACCATTTTGCTCGGTAGAAATAAATGGTGTTCAAGTCCAGATGATGGCCGATTCTGGGTCACCATTCACACTTTTGAGTGAGAATAAGTGGAACGATTTGGTTAAAGGTCAAGGGGCTACTTTAAATCAGTCACGTATTCAGCCAATAGGTTATGGAGGTAATTCTATTGATGTGTTAGGGGAATTTCAAGCTGAGCACAGGTTTAAGAGCAATGTCATGCGAGCAACCATATACGTAGCTAAAGATGACGCATGCCTGTTAGGTTGGTTTGATCAAGGTAAATTAGAATTAATATTGGATCCGAATAATCCTGAACAAGTTATACTGAGAAATGAGTTCATGCAGGTGTCTACTGTCATGAGTGATAAATGGGAATCGCGTTATCCTGAAATTTTTAAAGGTGGTGTGGGTCTATTCAAAGGAATTGCTCATAAAATTAAAATTAATAAGAATGCCCAACCTATAGTTCACAAGGTACGGAAGTTCCCCTCACCTTGAGAGATGATTTAAAGAAAGAACTGGATAATTTGTGTTCTCAGGATGTAATAGAACCAATTGAATCCTCTGACTGGGTGGCACCTGTAGTCCTGGCTAGCAAAGCGAATGGTCTGTGACGAATGTGTGTGGACTTACGCGACCTTAATGATCAGATTTGGGTGGACCAATTTCCTCTACCGAACATATCAGAAATGCTATCTTCTATTAAAGGTGCTAAGGTATTTTCTTTGCTCGACATGACGTCAGCATACCACCAAATTAGTCTACACCCTAATTCAAGACACTACACAGCCTTTATTACACCTTTTGGCCTATTTCAGTTTAAACGCATACCATTTGGGTTGGCGTCTGCATCCGCAGTTTTTCAGAGAACAGTGGAAAGTATGTTTAAGGAGTTGAGAGGTGTAATAACTTCCCAGGATGACATTTTGGTTTACGGGAAGGATGTGCAGAAACATGATGAGAGATTGGGTTGTGTATTAGACACGTTGAAATTTAAAGGCGTAACCTTAAGTCCTGCTAAATGTTGTTTTGGAGTATCAGCTGTCAACTACTTAGGTTTTGAGTTGTCGGCTGATGGCATCAAACCCAAAGGAAGTTTAGTGAAAGCCATTCAAGATTTTGGGAGCCCAGAGAACAAGGATCAATTGAGGTCTTTCATGGGTTTAATAGAGTTTTATGCCCGATTTGTACCAAATTGTTCAGAAAAAATGTATAATTTAAGGAATCTTCTAAAGAAGAATGTTAAGTTTGTGTGAGACGAATGCTTTAACTGTGAGTTTGAACGTATTAAGCATGAAATAGCTCAGGCAATTCCCCTGAAACCATTTGACACCAGGGATCATACCATCATTATGACTAATACCAACCAAAAAGGGTTGGGAGCCGTGTTATTGCAAAGAAGGGACGGCAAGGAAGAAGTGGTCGCGTTCGCATCAAGGAGTCTGAAGGGTGCCGAAGCAACGTATTCGGTGATTGAACGTGAGGCCCTAGCATGCTGGTGGGGCATTAATCACTTTAAACAATTTGTGTGGGTCTCTAGGTTCACTGTGAGAACAGATCACAAACCATTGGTTCAATTGTTCACAGCCAAGGGGGCTGAGAAAGCCACTCCTAGGATCGCTAAGTGGCAATATAGATTGGGTGAACACAATTTTAAAATAGAATATGTACCTGGTAAGAAAAATGTTTTGGCTGATTGCCTGTCTAGATTGCCTGGCACTGATCCTTTAGAAGACTCTTCTGCTGATAGTAGCCCTAAGGATGATGATTGTGATACCGTTGTATGCTCAGTTAATGAACAATTGGATGGTGCGTTGAGGGAACAGGAATGGAGGGAAGCTTGTGAAGAAGATCATGATGTGAAATCGGTCATGAATGCGGTGGTCTCGGGGTGGTCACAATGGTCCTCTGAAAGTGAACTAAGGAATAAGTATAAACATGTCTTCGACTAGTTGTCAGTTATTAGGGGATTATTATTTAGGCCCAAGCAGATAGTTGTACCAAGTGGTATGAGAAATAAAGTTTTATGTTTGGCACATGAAGGTCACATCGGGATGCGAGCCATGAAGAGGAGGATAAGAGAAGGTTTTTGGTGGCCTGGGGTCGATAAGTGTATAGAACATTTCGTAAGAGATTGCATATATTGTGCCACCAGTGACAAGTTCCAAGTTACAGTACCAAGCCCGATAGAAGCAGTGCGTGTGCCAGATAAACCGTGGAGTAAACTTGCAATTGACATTATAGGGCCAATGAAGTTGTCTTACGGGACCCTAGAAGATGGGTTGGTACTGATTGATTATTACAGCAGATGGCCAGAAGTGAAATTTGTGAAGATCCCTGACTCTAGCAATGTGATCCAATGGTTGGAAGGTATTTTCGCTAGAGAGAGCATTCCTGATGAAATTTTGACCGATAATGGTCCTCAATTTACTTCAGAGCAATTTGAGAAGTTTATGCAGTTCTTAGGTATCAAACACTCAAAAACCTCGTTGTACCATCCAAGGAGTAATGGCCTTGTGGAGAGGTTCAACAGGGTCCTAAAGGACAACATTCAGTTGTCCAAGGCGAGTGGACTACATTGCAAATCTGAATTGTTGTGGGCAGTGCGCACCACAAATAACTCTGATGCACACGTTTCACTGTTTGTTCTGTTATGTGGTCGCATTCCGTCCTCAAAACTATCCAGAGAATGGATGGGTCATTTTAGTGTACCATGGTATAAAGTTGATAGCGTGGTGGAGAAACGTGCGACTGCTCAACAGAGATATACGTCAAATCCACAGAGGACGTGTAACCGCAAGATTGAGTGGAAGGAAGGCGATTTGGTGAGAGTGAAGTCGCCAAGAGCCATGATTAAGGGTACATCTAAATTCAGTGGTTGGAAGAGAATAATTCAGGTGGGTGATAGTGCTGTTAAATTGGACAACGGCAAGTGGTGGAACAAGAGTAAAATATCTGTATCGAAGATTGTGAGTAAGGAAGATGTGCAGAGTGCAAATGCTAGTATGCAGGACGCGTATGATAACAATGGTGCTTCCAGTACAATTGTTCCACCTGCACATCATTGCGTACGTTCTTCCAGAATTGTCAAAATACCTAAAAAATTTAATGACTGTGTTGATGCAACGTTAAGTAGAACACCTAGATGCAAACCATTATTTTTAGGTGGTCAACGATGTTATTAATATGTTAGAAGACAAAAGTTATTTATGTAAGGTATAATAATCTTTATTGCAAGTTTTGTTACTGTCGTATTACAAATTGTTGTAAGGGAAGAGATGTGTTGGACGTGTCCTTCGTGCGCCTCCGTGTGACAGGACAAAGGGAATGTGGAATGGGGAGAATAGAGAATGTTGGGGTGGTTTGAGCGTTACGGGGCGGTTGAAACGAGGTGTCTGAAGTGGGAGGACAGAGGTCGAAGCTATTAATCTGGAACTGAAATAAAACAACATTTCACCAAACTCCGGTGTGCGACTGCAGTACCTTTCACATACCTCTGCCAACTTGAGACCCAATTTCTAACATTGGTGATCAGCAGTGAGGATAGGACTTGGGATTCTGCAGTGCCATACAATAGCTGCGTGTACCCTACCTACCCACGTTTGAAGACCATTTAGATTTTCTTTTCTTTTTCTGCAATTTTTTCCTGCTTCACATTTCTTAATTCATCCTATACATCATGTCTCTGGCTGGTTCTGCAAGTGGAGCCATGGAGTTTAAACTGGCTAAGCTGGGGGATTATAGTGGTAGCCAGTTGAAAAGCTTCTGCAAACGGATGGGGGTACCTACCCAATGAGTCACCCAGAAGGTGGATATCCAAAAGGCACTGAGGGCCTGGGCAGAGGCCCACACCTAGGGGGATGATAAGTTGGAGAAGCCTGTGGCTTGCTCTTCTGAGGAGTTACCTGCAGCAGTGGAGGGGGACACCCCTGAAATTGTGCTACCTTTGAGGGCAGAGGGCAGTGTCTCAAATCACTGCCTGACCACAGAGGAAAGGAGAGAGAAGAGAGAATGTCGGCTGCAGTTAGCAAGATTAAAAATGGAGACTGAGGGGAAAGCCAGGCAAGCTGAAAAAGAAGCTGACAGAGCGGCTGTAAAATCCTTGGCAGAAAGAAACTACTTTTGGCTCATGAATGGAGTCTGAAGGAACTGAAACTCAAGGGCAGGCATGCAGATTCCAGCAGTCTTGGTGGCAGCATACATACAATACCTGATGGAGATAGGAAGGTTTGTATACCCAAGGATTTAGTGCTCAGTTATGTGGTAGGAGATGACATTGATAAGTGGTTTTCTGCTTATGAAGTTGCACTGTGGGTACATGGGGTTCCTGAAGAGCACTGGGGGGGAAGGGGGGCTTGTAGAAACACATGCCAACACTTGGGAGGGACACACTTCTAACACTGGAGGTTGGGGACCAGACCAAGTACACTCCCATGAAAGCCATTTTGATTGCCAAATTTGGACTGACCTCTGCGAAGTGTCGCCAAAGATTCAAGGACAATAACAAGCTCCCCAACCAATCCTGTATAGATTTCATTGATTACTCCAATAGGGTCCTGAATGGCTGGGTGCAGGGCAGCAAAGTCAGTGATTATGATGGGGTGTACAATTTAATCATGAGAGAGCACCTGCTCAGTATCTGTTTTACAGAGTTGAGCCAGCCCCTAATTGACAGTAAGCTGACTGATCCCAGGAAGCTTGCTGAGAAGGCAGACCTCTAGACTAGCACCAGAGTGGCAATAAAGGTACCTGGGAGTGACCCCAAGAAGGGTGGTTCAGGTTTCCCCCCAGCCGAGTGAGGGGGAGGTTAAAGACGACTCAGAGAAGTCCCAGAGTAAGGGGGTAGGAAAGTCTTCCCATGCTCCATCTGAGAAACAGGGTGGTATTTCTGGTGGACGGTGGCCTAGGGCACCCCATTTCCAACCCTGCTGCTTTGAGGGCTCCCAACTAGGACACAAGTAAGGGGACTATGTCCAAAGAAAACCACCCACTGGTGGGACCTCTAATGGGTTAGCCAATTTGGCCTTAGGGGAAAGTAGTCCACAGGGACAGATCATAGACCCTGCTATAATCTCCCTCAGTCGGGAGATAGACTTAGAGGGTGAGCTGGTGATCCCTGAGGCTAGGAGTCATCACTTCCACCAGGTGGGAGTGAATGGAGTCCCAGTCACTGCTCTGAGGGACACTAGCGCTAGTCATACCATGATGGTGGAGAGACTAGTTTCCCCAGAGCAGTACACTGCTCAGGTGTGTAGAGTGACTCCAGCCCATGGGGAGGACTTTTTTCCGCCCTATGACCCTGTTATCTCTGGAGTGGGGTGGGGAGGTGACAAGGAGAAGGTTCATAGTTAGTCATTGAATGCCCTTAGACTGCACTCTGGGGAATGAGTTACCCCCGGTGGTAGGAGAACTAGGAGGAGTGCACCCTAAAGGCGCCCTGATAGTTCAGTTGTCTGGAAGTACCACTCCCCAGAGGATGGGATGGGAGCCCAGCTGTAGAGACACGGTGAGGGAGCATTTACCCCTGTCTGTGCAGCCCAAGGGTACAGACCCTAGGTTGGAGGACCAGTTGGAGGATACCACTCCTGAACTGGTGCCCTGTTGCCTGCTGATCCCTGACTCTCCTGGAAGGACTCTGCCTTCCTCCTCAAGTGCTCTCCAAGGGCTTGGATTGAGCTTGCCTTGGTCTCAGGGCTAACAAAGACTTCACCAAACAGAAGAAAATCCAGCGCATCAGAAAATCGATGCAGTGCCTGCAAAATTCGACGCATCGCCTGCCAGATCAACGCAGCGCCTGTTGCCTCTGCTCAACACATTTTGGGTTTTCCACGCATCGTCCTGGGCGTGAAAATATCCCTGCATTTCAGTGAGGAACAAAGGCTGCACTCCTGGAAACCAATGTATCGCCATGCAGCGTGGAAAGTATCGGCGCATCACCTGCCGCACCGGAAAAATACATGCATCACTTTACTTTTCGACGCATCTCCTCCTCTGTGGCCCCTCTGCATTGTTATGATTGAGAATCATTTAAACCTTTAAAAAGTGATATCTTGACTTGTGCATATTAGATTTTTGTCATTTTGGTCTTATTTTGAGATAAATATTATCTGTTTTCCAAAACTGGTGTGGAGTACTTTTTCTGGTGTTTTCACTGTGTCACTTTATGAGGTATTGCACAAATACTTAACACATTGCCTTCTAAGTTCAGCCTGCCTGCTCTGTGCCAAGCTACTGGAGGGTGAGCACAGGATAATTTGAGTTGTGTTGTGACTTACCCTGACTAGGATTGTGGTCCTTACTTGGACAGGATGCATATCTCTGCCAACTAGAGACCCAATTTCTAACACATAGTAATCTGGAACATGAATCGGAAGCGACTAACGTATTTGTTTGCACCATTAGGTTATAAGGGACCACAGTGGTCCAGGTACACACACTGAAGTGGTTTGTTGGAACCCAAAAGAAGTGCACTCTTTAATTTGTTGACAAATGCCACAACAAAGGACATAGGCCCTCTGCCGCCCGCCAAACAAACCGCTGGTAGACCGCCTTTGCGGTCTGAACATCGCCCGCCCTATAAAGAGCTCACCACAGGGCCGGTGGAAACAGCGTTTTCGCCCTCTGGCCCTGCAGTGAACAGGGCATTAGTACTGACACAGGCTCGTAAACGCGTGTCGCCAATGTGGAGGTACAGCGGGTGCAGCAGCACCTGTTGCGCTTTCCACTGCCCGTAATTAGGGCAGTGGAAAGCGCAACTGGGCTGTCCATGGGGCCCCCAGCACCCTCTTTCCGCCAGCCTTTGCATTGCGGGCCACCTCCATGCAAAGGCTGGTGGAAAGGGTACTCGTAATCTGCAGGGCCGTGCTGCCCTGGCGAATTACAACCGCTGAGACCTCCAGGCTGTTAACTGGCGGCAACCTGGCGATGTTGGCAGTCCGACCGCAGTGCTTTTTCCGCGGTCGGAATGTCGCGGTCGGATCTCCACTTTGGTAGCGCTCTGACAGCTACCTTGACCCTGGCTGTTTGGTGACCGCCAGGGTCATAATGAGGCCCATAGTATTTGGTCTGTTTGTATAGACCTGGCCACCAGTAGCGTTTTTGAAGTAATGAAATAGTAGCTGCCCCACCTGCATGGGCAGAAGCAACCCCCTCATGTGCTGCTTTGATGAGATCTAGTGTCTGGTCTTGGTTGGGGGATCACATGATCTCCCACTCCTGGTATTGTTACAAATGCAGTGTTCTGGGTACTTAAGTGGTAGTAATATTTGGCAGTATAATAGCTTGCTATCAGATGAAGCCTTCACGGCAGCTAGTTTTTCATCATCCATCTCATATGAGAACGAGTAATCTCAGCAATAGAAGCTGTGGCTACTGCTGATTTGGCTGCCCCACTGGCCAGAGTGTTTCCTACAATGTGTACTCCAACACATTGGTGACCCAATGTATTGCTACATGGGGCTTTGATAGCACATTTTTAAGATCTGCTACCCTCCCCCCACAAAAAATTATGTTTGTTGATGTTCCCTGTGGGATTCCTGAACCCATTTTGGCACCAATAATGCAGATTCTCATTGAAGGACTGGGTAGAGTAGTACGAATCTCACAAAATCAATGTAGAACTTTCGGGATCCATGTGTTCCAATGCCAGAATCAGAGCCTTAGGCTCTAAACATTTTGCAGTGCAGTCCCCTGATGTCTGTGTGTAGGTATTCTGAAGGAGGAATGCACCATCCCTCATTACCCCCGTTCACAACTGCACAAGCAGCAGAGTATTGGTGTTTAGCCCCTACAGCTGGTTGGGCTGAACCATCAGTTTAAATAATGATCTGATATTGTTCAAGAGGCAAAATATTTGTAGGCATTGGGTATTCAATTTCATATTGAAGGAATTCTTGTGTCTGTAGTTTTGGATCAAAAACATAATCAGCATCAGTGGCCGCCAGAGACGATGCTCATTGGGTCAAAGGTGGATGTAATGCTTTTGCGTTTGGTGCCCTAGCTTTTGTAACACATCAAGGGCTGGTATTGGGGTGACAACAGTAATGTTCTGATGGATACAACTACCTGTGGATTCCTCACCTGATGAATACTCCCATGGCGCCAGCATTCGACGGAAATCTTCTTACTAGTCTCTGCACGTCGACGAGGACGTCACTCTAGCCCACGCGACGCCGTCTGACGTCATACAGGCAATAAGAGGTCCTCGCCGACGTGCCGATGACAGTTCCCTTTTTTCCGTGCATTCGAAACGGTTATCTTCGAGGGAGCTACTGTTACCTTCGTGGTTACAGTGTATTGTCTGCTGCGTAGTCTTCTCTGCGGTAATAATGTCTCAGAGGAAGTCGGGTTTCAAGCCCTGTCGAGAGTGTGGGGGCAAGATGTCAGTTACAGATCCTCACTCCGACTGTCTATGGTGTTTGAGCTCCGACCACGACGTCTCGACTTGCGATTCATGTCAACACATGAATCCGAAGGCCCTCAAAGAGCGTGAGGCCAAGTTATTCATGGCAAAGTCAAAGAAGAAGGAAAAACATCATAAGAAGTCTTCTTCGCCAAGGTCTCACCGGCGTCATCGAGACTCCCGGCGCCGTAGAGACTCACGACGCCATTCCAGCAAGGAGTCTCGTTCGAGGTCACCTTCGGCTCGGCGTCGGAAGACTTGGGAAGTCAGCCCCACGGTCACGCCGCATCCTTCGACGCCGTTGCCATCTCCGGCGTCACCGACTTCGCCTGGTCAGGCGTCGGTGATTGAGGTGGTGCAGCCTCTTGGGTTTTCTCCGGCGTCGCAGACGTCGAGGCCGGCGTCGGGGTCGCCTTCGATCCATGCACCCCAGTATCCGGCTTTTCCCACTCCTGGAGCCGATAGTACCGCGTTTCCTAATGCGATGTATACCATCTTTCAGCAGATGGCTCCAGGAGCTGCTCCGGCTGGTCCTTCGGGGCCCTTGGCCTTTTCGTTGGGTGATCCTGCGCCTCTTCGGCCGGCACCCTTTATGCCCTTTCTCCCTTTTGGGAATGTGGGCTCGGCGCCGGTGCCGGCGTCGGTGGCCGCTCCGGTGGCTTCGGATGTTTCGGCCCCGGAGGTTGCCCTTCCGTCGAAGTCAGGATTTTGCCCTGTGACTCCAGTTGGTCCATCGGCTCCAAGACCTCGTCCTCCGGCTCCTGCCTCGGCGCCGAAGCTGCCTGTGGCGCCGGACGCGGCGTCAGATGCTTCTGGAGATCGGCGCCGTTCTTCGACGTCGGCGGAGGCCATGTCGACTCCGCGTATCGAGGAGAGACTTCATTCGAGGAGGCGTGCTCTCCGTCTTTTAGAAGAGCAGGAGTACCAGCGAGTCTTAGAGGAGGGAGAGATTGAGGACTCTGGAGACGGACTACATGGTCTGGATACAGCCAGTGGGCTGGACACTTCCCCTGAGTGGGACCTTTCATCTCCAGGGGAATATACGGAGGAGGCGGCTTCCTTTCATGCTGTGGTGAGGAAGGCAGCGAGCTTTTTGGACCTGCCTTTGCCGGTGGCAGAGGCAAAGCAGAATTTGCTGACAGAGGTATTGCATCCGGCCTCTGCTGCAGCTGAGCCTCTCTTGCCATTTAATGAGGCTTTGCTGGATCCGGTGTTGGAGGTGTGGAAGAAGCCGGTGTCTTCCTCGGCCGTTCATAGGGCTGTGGCCAGGAGGTATCGAGCTGCACCATCTGACCCTGGTTTTCTCTCTAGACACCCTACGCCGGAGAGCTTGGTGGTGCAAGCCTCCTGTTCCTCAAAGTCAGCGCCTGGTTCCTTCCCGACGGTGCCTGGAGACAGAGACTCCAAGAAACTGGATGCGCAGTCCAAGAAAATATTTTCGTCATGCAGTTTGGCGTTGAAGGCCACCAACGCAACGTGCATTCTGGGGAGGTACATCCATGCTCTGATGGATGATATTTCATCTTCATTTACGGAGCTCCCCCAGGGTCTCTTGGATGTGGTCTCGGACGCCCAGGCTGCCGCGACCCAGATTATCCAGTCTGGGCTGGACACGACCGACTCGGTGGCCAGGGCGATGGGCACGGCTGTGGTGGCAAGAAGACAGGCCTGGCTCCGAAACTCAGGGTTTTCTGCGGATGTGCAGTCGACCCTGCTGGACCTCCCGTTTGATGGGGACAGACTGTTTGGAGCCAAGGCAGATTCGGCCTTGGAACGATTTAAGGAGAGCAGAGCCACAGCCAAATCGTTAGGACTGCAAGCTCCTTCTTCCTCTGCCTCTTCTAGATTTTTCAGGAGGTTTCGGGGATTTGGGCGTGGCTATTCTTCCTCTTCCTTTCGGGGGAGGTTCCAGCAACCCGCCTCTTCCCTCCCCTATAGGTCATTTAGAGGGAGGGGGAGGGGTGGGGCCCGTACCAGAGGAGCCTCTCAACTGCACTCTGCCTCTTCCTCGTCCTCTGGAGGGGTGCAGCAGGGGAAGCAGCCTTAGGCTTCCACCGTTTTCCACTCACTCCTCTCCTGTAGGGGGAAGATTACAGCATTTTCTCCACAAGTGGGAGTCTATCACAACGGACACTTGGGTTCTCGGCATTGTGGGGAAAGGCTACGCCCTTCCCTTTCGGGAGTTCCCGCCCCTCATCCCGCCCCGCCCATCTTATTGTTCAGAAGAACACCTCCTGTTGCTAGAACAGGAGGTTCGAGTCCTCCTTTCAAAGGGCGCGGTAGAGTTGGTCCCAGAGCAGGAAAAGGGTCGAGGTTGTTACTCAAGATACTTCCTGATTCCCAAAAAGGATGGTCAGTTGAGACCAATCCTGGATCTGAGGATCTTGAATTGGTTCCTCAAGCAGGAAAAGTTCAAGATGCTGACCCTAGCACAGGTGCTTTTGGCGTTGAACAAAGAAGATTGGATGGTGTCTGTCGACTTGCAGGATGCTTACTTTCATATCCCGATCCTCAAGTCGCACAGGAAGTATCTCCGGTTTGTGGTAGGGTCGCAGCACTATCAATTTGCGGTCCTCCCGTTTGGTCTTACTTCAGCACCTCGAGTCTTCACAAAGGTGATGTCAGTGGTTGCGGCGGAGCTCAGAAGGAAGGGGATAGCAGTATTCCCTTACTTGGACGACTGGTTGATCAAAGCCAAGTCCCCGGAGCTTGTGTCGCATCATCTGCAGTCAACAACCCAGTTGTTGTTCGACCTGGGCTTTTCGGTGAACGTGCCCAAATCTCACCTGGAGCCCTCTCAGCGCCTCCTGTTCATAGGGGCAGTACTGGATACAACATTGAGTCGAGCCTTTCCTCCGCCTCAGCGGATTCAAGATATTCAGGAATTGGTTCCAATGTTTCGAAATGGAGCGGTAGTTCCAGTCCTCAAGGTCCTTCGTCTGCTCGGTCTGTTCGCCTCCTGCATTCTGTTGGTCACGCATGCTCGCTGGCACATGAGGGCTCTTCAGTGGTGCCTCCGAAGGCAGTGGTCTCAGCACAAGGGAGATTTAGAAGGTACTGTCAAGATCTCCAGAGATGCTGCTGTGGAATTGAAGTGGTGGATTGCGGGCAACAATCTTTCACAGGGAAAGCCGTTCGCGCAGTCGCCACCAGTGGCCACGGTCATAACGGATGCTTTCACCCTAGGATGGGGAGCTCATCTGGGGGATCTGGAGATCAAAGGGCTTTGGTCTCCAGAGGAACAGGTGTTTCATATCAATCTGTTGGAGTTACGGGCTGTACGTCTGGCTCTCAAGGCCTTCCTCCCATCCCTTCGTGGTCAGTCGGTACAGGTCCTGACGGACAATACTACCGCGATGTGGTACATAAACAAACAGGGAGGAGTAGGGTCGTACCTTCTCTGCAGAGAAGCTCTTCGGCTATGGTCCTGGGCAAAGGACCATCAGATTTGCTTGGTGGCAAATCATCTGGCCGGGGTCTTGAATGTACGTGCGGACAGTCTAAGTCGCCAATTCTCGGCGGACCACGAGTGGCGTCTCCATCCAGATCAAGTCTGTTTAATCTTCCAGATGTGGGGGTTTCCTCGGATAGATCTGTTTGCCACTCGGGAGAACGCGCATTGCCCGTTATTCTGCAGCCTCCAGTATCCGATGCAGGGAGCGTTGGGGGACGTGTTTCAGATAACCTGGTGCGACCAGTTGCTTTACGCATTTCCCCCCATACCCTTGATTCCTCGAGTGTTGAGGAAAATTCGCCAAGACCGGGCCCAAGTCATCTTAATAGTTCCGGATTGGCCAAGGAGGGTATGGTACTCCGACCTTCTCCAACTCTCACTGTGCCCTCCGCTCCGTCTCCCTCTCAGGGCAGACCTCCTCTCGCAGTCGCAGGGGCAGGTTTTACACCCCAACCTCCAGAGTCTGCACCTACATGCTTGGAGATTGAACGGGGCAACCTGAGTTCCTTCTCTCTCCCGCCTGATGTAGTGGATGTTATCTTAGCGGCCAGGCGACACTCCACTAAATCTATCTACGCTAATAGGTGGTCTAAATTTGTTATGTGGTGTGGAGAGAGACAGATTGATCCCTTACATGCTCATCTGTCACACGTTTTGTCTTTTGCACTGTCTCTAGCGCAGAAAGGTTGTGCAGTGGCTACCATTAAGGGTTATTTGTCGGCCTTGTCAGCCTTCATTTGTCTTCCAGACCAACCATCGTAATTTAAATCCCCTATTGTTCTCAGATTCTTGAAAGGTCTTCTGAATCAATATTCTCCAAAACCATTTGTTATGCCTCAATGGGATTTGTCCTTGGTCCTGACTTTCCTTATGGGGTCCCCCTTTGAGCCTATGCATTCTTGCCCCTTAAGGTATTTGGTTATTAAAACAGTATTCCTGGTAGCTATAACATCTGCAAGGAGAGTGAGTGAGTTGCAGGCCTTATCGGTTAAACCCCCTTATATGACGTTTTATGGGGATAAGGTGATGTTGAGGACCAAGGCTGCTTTCCTTTCGAAGGTTGTTTCACCCTTTCATTTGGCTCAGACAATCACTTTGTCCACGTTTTATCCTCCGCCTCATCCTTCAAAGGAGGAAGAAAGACTACATCGCCTGGACCCAAAAAGGGCGTTGAGCTTCTATATCGATAGAATGAAGGATATCAGGCTGGAGGATCAGCTGTTTGTCGGATACGTGGGCAAGAGGAGAGGAAAGGCAGTCCACAAGAGAACACTCTCCAGGTGGGTTGTTCTTTGCATTAAAATCTGTTACTCTTTGGCAAAGAAGGATCCGCCTGAGGGCATTAGAACTCATTCCACCAGAGCTAAGTCGGCCTCTTCGGCCTTGGCCAGGGGTGTTCCTGTGGTCGACATCTGCAAGGCCGCAACTTGGTCGTCCCTTCACACTTTTGTGAAACATTACTGTTTGGACTCTGAGGTCAGAGGGGACGGTCATTTTGCACAGTCAGTGCTGCAGGATTTCTTGGTTTGACCATTTAGGCACCCACCGCCGGGCGTGGTACTGCTTTGGGACTCTATTCATCAGGTGAGGAATCCACAGGTAGTTGTATCCATCAGAAGAACGAGTTACTTACCTTCGGTAACGACTTTTCTGGTGGATACATTAGCTACCTGTGGATTCCTCACGGTCCCACCCGCCTCCCCGTTGCCTTTTTGGTCTCTCCAAGCAATCCTTGAGTGTGCTCCTTTTGGTCTTCAAAGTTGCAATACATTTTGCATATATGATATTTGTATATATGTGTATATTTATATATAAATCAATATATATTGTGTATATACATGATTCGTATGTATAAATATATTTATTAGTTTAAAAAAAAAAAAAAAAAAAGGTTATATTAAATCTACAGCTATTTTATTGCAATGTTGTGTGATTTACAATATTAAGAGATGTTGCTTTGCTCTTTCATTACATTGGGTTATTATTATTATTATTATTCTCATGCACGTAAAAAATGTTGGTACTGTCATCGGCACGTCGGCGAGGACCTCTTATTGCCTGTATGACGTCAGACGGCGTCGCGTGGGCTAGAGTGACGTCCTCGTCGACGTGCAGAGACTAGTAAGAAGATTTCCGTCGAATGCTGGCGCCATGGGAGTATTCATCAGGTGAGGAATCCACAGGTAGCTAATGTATCCACCAGAAAAGTTGTTACCGAAGGTAAGTAACTCGTTCTTTATGCCCTTGGTGAGAGGTCTCTCTTTTTATGACAACCATCTGAGCAGCAGTCAGAATTTTTTTAGTGGGAGCGAAACCCTGTTCAGTGTTTGTGATTCCTATGCTATAGGAACAGTGTCACCTTCATTGAATGTTACATATGTGAACGCGATGGCACCAGCAATTACTATGATGACCAAATTTGTTTTGTTGTCACGTGTGGGTAAGTGTTGCAATGCTCTAAGAATACATGCGTGTTCAAGTGCCCAATGTTTGCTTGAAAAGTCTGGATGTATTAAGTCATAAAGGGGGTCATTACAACATTGGCGTTAAAAGCCGCTTACCGCTGTGCAGAAGACCGCCAACACACTGCCGTGGCCGCGGAAATCCGCCACAGCTATCATGACCCACAGCACGGAATCCGCCAAAATTCAGACACCCACACACGTCCGCCACACCAAAGGTCAGTGATAAACTGGCGAAAGCAAATCCTCCACCGTCATGCCAACAGAAATACGCCCACACTATTACGCCACACAAATCCACGCGGAGGTCTTTCAACCGCGGTATTCCATTGGCGGTACACACCGCTGCGCTCAAAATACACACACATTTACAAAACACAACCACATTGGACAATTCGAAATACACACACCTGATACACATACACACACCACTCCCACACACCCAATACAATATAAAACACACACCCACATCACCCAGAAACCCCTACGACAGAAATTGAGAAAGAAGCACAGAGAGAGACACTACAAACTACTACCAAGCATCCACAGGCACACCAGACCATCACCCACATAACTTCCACGTACCTCATACAACACACCACTACATATCAGCACACTTATCACCACACACACCACCCCACACATCACCCACACCACCCCATGGTACGGCAAAGACACCCCAGGTTCTCGGAGGAGGAGCTCAGGGTCATGGTGGAGAAAAACGTCTGGGTAGAGCCACAGCTATTTGGAGCACAGGTGCAGCACACCTCCATAGCTAGGAAGATAGAGCTATGGCGAAGAATAGTGGACAGGGTCAACGCAGTGGGACAGCACCCAAGAAATCGGGAGGACATCAGGAAGAGGTGGAACGACTTACGGGGGAAGGTGCGTTCCGGGGTCTCAAGACACCACCTTGCGGTTCAGCAGACTGGCTGCGGACCCCCACCTCCTCCCCCACAACTAACAACATGGGAGGAGCAGGTCTTGCCGATTGTGCATCCTGAGGACCTCGCAGGAGTAGATGGAGGAATGGACTCTGGTAAGTCAAATCTTAACTATTACATCCCCCACCCTACCCCCATTCCATCACATACCCCCACCCTCACCCTCACTCCAACTCCTCACAAATGTCCCAATATCACAAACCACACATCTCAACACCAAGCCCTGGATGCAACACCAAAGCATGGACATCCATCACCAAAGCATGCCCACTGCACATACCCATACACCCCCGTAAACCATCATCACACAAGGTCCCACACAGGAATGCAAGTACTGGGGTACACGGTCACCCAACCATTGCACACCATGGCACACACAGATGTAATAAACATCCTTTTATACCCCTGCAGGACCCCTACCCAACGTCACCGGACAGGAGGGTCCACACATGTCCACACCACCAACAGAAGAGGCCCACAGTGATGACAGCAGCTCTGTCCAACTGGATCTAGATGACCAGCCCGGCCCATCGGGGACCCCTGGACAGTTGGTTCCCATCACACAGTCACAGGCCACTACAGAGCTTCCACCCTCTGGAAACACCAGCACAGCACCCACCCAGCGGGCCCATACCTCTGTCCCCAGGACACGTCAATCAGCAGTGTGTCCACCACTACAGGGAACCCAGGCTAACCCACCACCCCAACAACAAGAGGGACCTGGGGGCAGTGGTAGTGGGCACACGGTCCAGGGGACGGAGGCCCAGGAACACAGGGGAACTGGGAGGGCTGCTGTGCGACAGGGGGAGGACAGGCCAAGGGAACCCACTCTCCACGAGGCCCTCTCCTCCATCATGGGAGCCTACCACCACTCCCAGGAGACGATGGCAACGGTACTGGCCAAGTTTCAGGAGACCCAGCGGCTGCAGGAGGAACAGTATTTGGGCTTCAGGGAGGAACTCAGAATATCCACTTCCTATGCCCATTTGGGCAATGCACCTGTGAGACTAATAGACTGGACTCTGCCACGGACATTCCTCCACCATCACCCCTGACCATTTTACAACACCCTCCAATATTGACCACTTAAATAAACACCCTTGAAGCACAAAACAATCTGGAGTCAGTCTGTGATATCTAAATTGTGTATTAGCAATTACAGTGACAAAATGCTCTTTCAATTGTAATGTCAACATACCTATGTCACACAGCTCTAGTCCATGAGGAAACAAAGCAGATGTCACACAGTGGGACCCACATCTGTGAAATCGTAAGCGAAAGTGACAACTCAGTGACCATACACTGGGTGAAAACAACAGACAGTAGAGAGGTAGTAGTGTCAAAGTACATGTAGTAGGCAGGTCTGTACTCTTACGTGTGTCTCACTGGAAATATTGCAGGATCACTGAGTTCCTGTTGTCCATGTCCTCTTCTTCTGCTTCCTCGTCTTCACTGTCCACAGGCTCCACAGCTGCAACAACACCGCCATCTGGACCATCCTCCTGCAGAAAAGGCACCTGTCGTCGCAAAGCTAAGTTGTGAAGCATACACCAGGCCACGATGATCTGGCACACCTTCTTTGGTGAGTAGAATAGGGAACCACGTGTCATATGGAGGCACCTGAACCTGGCCTTCAGGAGGCCGAAGGTCCGCTCTATAACTCTCCTAGTTCGCCCATGGGCCTCATTGTAGCGTTCCTCTGCCCTTGTCCTGGGATTCCTCACTGGGGTCAGTAGCCATGACAGGTTGAGGTAACCAGAGTCACCTACAAATGGTGAGGGACAACTGTTAGACACACACTAACCTATAGGGATATCCCCAGACCCAGACAACCATTCCCACTGTCTTGCTTCCAGGTACTCACCTAATAGCCACACACGGTGCCTCTGGAGTTGCCCCATCACATAAGGGATGCTGCTATTCCGCAGGATGTAGGCGTCATGCACTGAGCCAGGGAACTTGCCATTCACATGGGAGATGTACTGGTCTGCCAAACACACCATCTGCACATTCATGGAATGATAATCTTCCGGTTTCTGTACACCTGTTCACTCCTGCGGGGGGAACCAAAGCCACATGTGTCCCATCAATGGCACCTATGATGTTGGGGATGTGTCCCAGGGCATAGAAATCACCTTTCACTGTAGGCAAATCCTCTACCTGAGGGAAAACGATGTAGCTCTGCATGTGTTTCAGCAGGGCAGACAACACTCTGGACAACACGTTGGAAAACATAGGCTGGGACATTCCTGATGCTATGGCCACTGTTGTTTGAAATGACCCACTTGCAAGGAAATGGAGCACTGACAGCACCTGCACTTGAAGGGGGATTCCTGTGGGATGGCGGATAGCTGACATCAGGTCTGGCTCCAGCTGGGTACACAGTTCATGGATTGTGGCACGGTCAAGCCTGTAGGTGATGATCACATGTCTTTCCTCCATTGTCGACAGGTCCACCAGCGGTCAGTACACCCGAGGATGCTGCCATCTCCTCACATGTCCCAGCGGACGGTGCCTATGAAGGACAAAAGCGAGCACAGAGTCAACCAACTCAGAGGTACGTACCCACAGCTTACACAGAACACAAATCCTAATCCGAAAAGTGGCCTGTATGTGTGTTGAGTCTAGGCCTAGGTATGTGTGACACAGTTTAAAATTAAGCCATGTGGGCCCCTGAAATGGCGGCTGCCCAACCTCTAAAGTGGGACAATGGGATGTGAGGTAACTGAGCTGGTGTTGTACACTGTTGCGGTAGGCGGTCAAAGACCGCGGCGCAATGCTGCATTGGTTCACATTGGACCCTATGGGTCCCAGGAGCCAATGACGATGTATCGGCGGTGACGGTACGCACCGCCGCGGACATGACCGCCATTTTCTATCTGTTCAATCACTCGATACCTGATCTTCGACAGGAGAGGACCTACACTGCAAGTGCTGCTGTGACCTCGGTCTGGAAGAGACAATGGCTCGAGTGTCTGGAAAAGGGCCCCTGCCTTCACATAGGAGGAGTTGGAGAAACTCGTGGATGGGGTCCTCCCCCAGTACACGCTTCTCTACGGTCCTCCAGACAAACAGGTAAGTACACTCGCAATTTGCGACATGAAATTCCGAATCGCTATTAGCATTTCGCAAATTGCGTGTCGGAATAGCGACTCGCAAATACAGAATCGGTATTTCACGTCGGAAATTGTGTGTAGCAATTCGATGCATCAAAAATTCACAAATTGCTAATTTTTGCAGAATGGCCTTTTGCACATGCAAATTACCACGGAGTGAAACCAGGTGGTAACCAGGTGCAACCTATATAAAGAGGCCCAGAATGCCTCAGACTCTTTTCCACAATGGCTGCACTCTACGTCATGGTGAGGAGAATGAGGATCTTGGTAGGTTTGAGGAGAGGGAGGAGGAGACAGGCGCGCATTTTCAGAGTGCGCATTACCGTTTTTGACCAGACTGAGGAGGAAATATATGATAAGTACAGGTTGAACTCAGCCATAATACTTGACCTGATAGCTGAGCTACAACTCATACTGCAGCACACAACACATAGGACTAATAGCATACCCACCCATGTGCAGGTATTATGCTCCCTGCACCTACTTGCCTCAGGGAGCTATCAAGGGGTCATAGCAGCAGCTGGAGGAGTATCACAGAGTGCCCTCTCTAGATTTTTCAATGCATTTCTTAATGCCATGCTGAGTAGGATACACCAGTACATCAGATTCCCCCACACCCCACAGGAAATACAGCAGACAAAAATAGATTTCTACCAGATAGCACAGTTCCCCCACGTCCTAGGTGCCATAGATGGTACACATGTTGCAATCTGTCCACCATCGGCCACAGAGTATGTGTACCGCAATCGTAAATATCAACATTCCATGAATATACAGATGATATGCAATGCCTCCTACATCATTTTTTTTTAAATATTTTTTTATTAACATTTTATTATTTAATAAACAGTATTATGTTTACAGCACCATCTTGTTTGCTTCGTGTTAGTGCATAACAGTGTTAATATCACTACTGTCTACATTGTTTGAATGTTCTACTTCATTAATTATTCGATAACCTTTATACTTTAAACTTATGCAAGAATAGAACATCAGTGGCGCTTCTTCTCGTATGGGTTGCCCAATTGGCCTGGTGTAGCAGAGTCATGTTTTCCTAGCTATTATACAACACCTTTAACTCGTTTCAAACATTAATCAACTTAAACTTAAACACGATGGCAATGTAGGGGGTGGAGGCTGCTAATGCAGGGGGATGCCATTTCTTGGCTTTTCCAGTATGTATGGTGTCATTACTCATAGACTTGTCTGGTTTCAGGTGGGTGGGGCGTCTACCGGGTCCAACCTGTCTGTTACTCAATGTCCTGGGCTCTGTCCCCTGTTGTCCGCCTTTTGTTCAATCTCAGCCTTATCGTGTCTTCCCTTATCATGTCCTAGAGGGCGAGGCAACATCTCCTCCCTTCCTATGTTTATCCAGTCTCCACTCCTGTTGGTGTGTCTGCGTCCGCTGTTCTCAATATATTGTCCCAGCTTGTCATTGCTACTTCCCATTTCTGTGCTATAGGGTGGCGACGTAGTCCCCTCCCCTCCTCGCTCTTCAGGACCTGGAGTTCGGCTCTAGCCCATGTTGTAACGTCTTGTCTCCACCCAACCCGGGGGGGCCGAAACTGTGCCTTCCAGTTCTTTGTGATCTGTCTCCTATATAATACCAGTGCCAGACTCAGAAATCGGGTCTCCACTCTTCCCCGCGGCAACCCATCCCCAAAGCCCATCAAACATCTGTCAGGGGTCGGAGTCAGGTTCATATTAAGGAGTCTC
This sequence comes from Pleurodeles waltl, assembly GCF_031143425.1. Taxonomy (NCBI): domain Eukaryota; kingdom Metazoa; phylum Chordata; class Amphibia; order Caudata; family Salamandridae; genus Pleurodeles; species Pleurodeles waltl. The sequence continues at coordinate 43,570,669 of NC_090448.1, forward strand.
GATAGGTCGGACATCACCTCTTCCCACCCCAGTTGGATCTCTGGACAGGTCCATACCATGTGGTCAAAATTTGCATCTACATTTTTACATCTGGGGCACACCCTAGGAACTCCCCCATAGATTACTGTTAGCCGATGTGGGGTGAGGTACGTTCTGTGGAGGTAATTATATTGTATATATCTCAGTCGCGTGCTGCGAGCGACGGTCCGGGGGTAAGCCAAAGCTCTGTTCCATTCCGCATCTGACGGTTCCCTACCGACTGTCCTCCCCCATCTCTCTCTCAGTGGCCGCAGGGAATCTAGTGCATCCTCAACTTGAACTCGGTATAATTTAGATATCAGATGGGACTCATCTCCTGATGTCAATAGGAGATGCAGCACCCTGTGAGTGGCTGGTTCCGCGTTGACCGTGATCCTGTGCGTTTTCAGCCCATGTATCAGTTTATGATACATAAGGAACTGATCCGGGGAGACTCCACTGTCAACAAGATTAGTGAAAGACCTCAACACTCCCTCCTGAAACAGGTCTCCCACCGTTTCTATTCCTGCTCTCCTCCAGGTTCCGAGGCTCATGCCTCCCAGGTTCCTCTCACCAGCCTCGATCGTAAGTACCGCCAGGGGTAGGGCCGGAGAGTACGGGGGGACAGTGCCATCCCTTTTCACGCACCTCTTCCAACATGCTGACGCCACTTTTGTCATCGGGCTGTGCATGTGGGGATTAAGCTTCCTATTTGTCATTCGAGCAATGAACTGATTTATGTCCTCCTCTACTTGGTCGGTGTACCTCTCCAGGTGACCCTTACCTGTGAGCCACCCGGCAACCCATTGCAGCTGGGATGCCAGGTAGTAGGCTTCAAAATCTGGCGCTCCTAGACCCCCCTTGTTAGTTGGCCTGCATAGTATCTGGAGCGAGGTGCGTCTACGACCATCATCCCATATAAGTTCTCTGAGTAGGGTGTTTAGTTCACGAAACCACGCTGTTGGAATCAGAAGGGGCAGGTTAGCGAAGTAGTATAGAAGCCGGGGCAGCATGACCATTTTGGACAATGCTACTCTGGCCATTATCGTCAATTTCAGCGATCGCCAGAACCCCACCGAGGACTTTAGAGATCGTAGAGCTCTGCCCAGGTTACTCTCGCGCAAGTCTGCCCTGTCGTGAAACACCTGTATGCCCAAGTACTTAAAGGTTCGAGGGGCCCAAATCATATCCCCAGGGCATGTTGTCGGGCGTTCGCCGCCCGGAGCCATAGGGAACACGCATGTCTTGCTACGGTTGAGGCAAAGTCCAGATATGTTCCCATAGTTCTCCAGCACTCCCAGCGCCCATGGGAGATCCTTCTCTCCGTCCCTAAGGTAGACAAGTATATCATCAGCATATAGCGAGATGATATGTTCTTGGTGTCCCCATTCCACTCCTCTACCCACGCCCTCCTGCCGCATCTGGGACGCCAGCGGCTCGATGGCCAGGGCGAATAACAGTGGGGACAATGGGCAACCTTGTCTGGTTCCCCTGTGAATTGGGTAAGTTCCGGACACTGTTTTACCTGTTCTCACTCTTGCCAGCGGTGACGTGTACAACAAGTCCACCCATTTGACCCAATCTTCACCCATTCCCATACGGAGCATCACTGCTCTCAAGTAGTCCCATCTGATCAAGTCAAATGCCTTCTCAAAATCCACCGCGAGCAACACTCCTGCTGCAGGTTTCGTGTCGCTAGGCATATTCAGGACTGCAAAGAGACGTCTCAGGTTTAAGGAGGTGCTGCGATTCGGGACGAAACCATTCTGATCTACATGTACCAGAGTTGGTACAAGAGGGAGTAAACGGTTGGCCAAGATCTTGCTTAGTATTTTAAAATCACTGTTTAGCATTGACAGGGGGCGGAAGTCAGTCACCGAAGGTTGCCTAGATTTTGTCTTAGGGAGTGGGACTACCATTGCCTCTCTCATGGTGCACGGCATTATCCCATTCTGTAGCGATTCTGTATACATCTCTACCAACTGGGGGGTCAGTTGCTTCTCGAATTTTTTATAAAAGTCCATGGGGAGGCCGTCTGTTCCCGGGGTCTTCCCTGAGGCTAATTGAGCTATAGCTTCACTGACCTCCGCCACCGTCACTGGGCCCCCCAGCCTATCCCTGTCTCCGGCCATCAGGCTTGTTATAGGTATATGTTGTAGGTAATTATCAAAGACCTCCGTACTGATTTCAGCCAGTTTTCCATATAAAAAGGTGTAATATTCCTTGAATGCATCATTTACAGGGCCTGGTCTACTTCTGCATGACCCTTCCTTATCCAGCACATTTGTGATGGGCTCGGCCTCTCCACCCGGCCTCACCAACCAGGCTAACATTTTCCCAGACCTACCTTCTTCAGATTGTAGGGAGGCAAAGTATTTTTGTGTGCTGTGGCATCTGAGTTGTTCTTCGATCTGGGAATGGTCCCTCTTTGCCTGATTATATTTCTCATTTACTAGTGTGCCAGCCCCCTGAGTAAGTTCTCCCTCATGAATTATCTTCTCTAGCGTAGTCAGCTCCCTTTCAAGTGTGCGTCTCACTCCGGCCGATTGTCCAAGACAAAAACCCCTTGTCACCACCTTGAGGGCCTCCCATTCCGTAGATCTAGAGGTGGTGGATCCACTGTTAAATTGAATATGGTCAGTCAGGTGCTGTCTTAGGGCGTCTCTATATGCTGGGTCCTCAAGTGCTGCAGGGGACAATCTCCAGGCCGGAATGGGGGGCCTAATCTCTGCTGCCATCCATGTTACCAATAGAGGGCTGTGGTCGGACAGTGTACGGCCCAGATATTCTGAGTGAACCATCCCACGTGCAAGGTCTGCCGTACACGCCACCCTGTCGGTTCTGGTGTGGAGTCGGTGAAGGCCCGAATAATATGAGTAATCCCTGTTGTGTAGGTGTTGTTCCCACCATATATCCACCAGCCCCCAGTAGCTCATCCATTCACTAAGTTTCCCAGCTATCTTACTTGACATTGCACCCTGCAGTGGGGGGGAGGATCTATCCAAGTCTACATCTAATATACTATTGAAGTCCCCTCCAACCAAAAGCTCTCCTCTCCTCTGGCGGGTGAGGTGGCTCGATAATTTCGTCAAAAAGGGGATCTGGTCTTGATTTGGGGCATACATGCAGCATAGGACAATCGGTGTGCCGTATAGCCTTCCCTCCAGAATCACGAACCTCCCCTCACGATCTATGTTGGAAGCTTCTATCTCTAGGGGAACCCCTGCACGGATCCAGATCATTACTCCCCTTGCGTACGCTGAGTACTCTGTTGCGAACACCCGCCCCCTCCACCTACGTCTCAATCTCTCAGGTTCACCAGCCGCCAGGTGGGTCTCCTGTAGCATTGCTACCTGTATATTCCTCCTTTTTAAATAAGCCAGTATTTTGTGTCGCTTGGCCGGTGACCCCATCCCTCTAACGTTCCACGTTAAGAAATTGTATTCTGCCATGTTGGTGATTTTTAAATTTACATTGGCTACTCTTTGCTACTCTTACCGTCTGCTGTCCCCTGGTCATTAGTGAAGCACTGTTGTTACGCAACCATTCACCACCCCTTGCCATCCTAACTTGTAACTGCTTATCCCAACTCCCCCTCCCCAGGGCACCTCTCAAACAGTAGGCTGCCCAAAAACAGAAAAAACACCCGTGCAACAGTGCAGCATGTTTCATCTTTTAGTTGCAGTTCTCGCCAGTCCACCTGTACAGGCGAGATTCCAGTAGGGGGGTGGCCCTGCACGGAGGGGCCATTAGTGCACCATTTGCGCCCGCCCCAGGGTGTCCGGTAAGCCTCTGGGCCTCAGAGGTCATCTGCAGTTTGTGGGGTCACTACCGGGGCCTGCACCAAGCTGCGCGAGCCCCCCGCCGATGACATCACAGTCTCGTCAGATTCACCGCCAGAGTCCTCCCGGGGGGTCCCCTCTCCGTTCACACGGGCCGCTGCCTCCAGTGCTGCTCTTCTGCCACTTTCTTTTTGGTTCCGGGATGGCGCCATGCGTGGGCGACTTCGGGTCCGTCTTCCCCTGGGGGGCCGGCACGGTCCACCCCCGGTCGGGCCCCCCCTCCCGGGCCGCTCTGTCTGGGTCCCATGAGCTTCCAGCCATTCCCATGCCTCCTCCGGGGATTGAAGAAATGTTGTTTTACTGTCAAGCATTACTTTCAGCTTAGCCGGGTACAGCAACGAATATTGTATACCTTCGTCCCTTAGAGCCCTTTTAACTGCCATGTATGAGGCACGCTTACTCTGTACCTCTACTGTAAAGTCCGGGAACAGCGTGACTTCGCCATTTGCTACCTTAAATGGGCCCTCTTCTCGCGCCCTTTGTAGCAAGATGTCCCTGTCTCTATAGTGCAGTAATCTTGCGATCACCACTCGGGGGGGCCTGCCCGGCGCCAGGGGCCTCGCAGGCACGCGGTGTGCTCTTTCCAGAGTGTAGAATGAAGTCAGCCGGCCCGGTGCCACCACTGTGCTCAACCATTTTTCCAGGAATTCCACTATATTTGATCCTTCTGCCCCCTCCGGGAGGCCCACCACTCGCACGTTATTCCGCCGGCTTCTCCCCTCTGCGTCCTCAGCTCTTCGCTCTAGTCGCATCACTCTATCTCTGAGATGCGACATTTCGGCCTGCAGGTCTTTTTGTTTTGGTGCGATGTCGGCCAGTGTGGTTTCTGTCTCTTTGACTCTGTCCGATAATTTGTGATGGTCAGCCCTCAAGAGGCCCAGTTCGACCGCGACCTGATTGATGTTGTGTTGCAGTGTTAACTTAGTGTCTTCTATCGCACCTAATATTTTGTCCAGGGTGTCCTGTACATCGACCTGCAGTGGACCCTGCACATCCCCCCCCCTGCGCCCGGGGGTCGCTGTGCCGTCCATGACTTTAGCCCTGTGGCGGTTCTTAGGGGACTTCGATTGCGTAGGAGATCGACCCCCCCCAGTGGCGAATCTGACCACGGTACGTTAGCTCAGGGGATCCCCCATCTAGAACTTCCGTCTCAAGCGCAGTTCAAAGCCCGCATGGGCCGCCAGGTAGAATCCCATCAGCACCAGAGACCCGTGCTTTCTCGCTCTGGATCTCCGTGGACTCGGGGCGCGTTGCACCAGGACACGAGGCACCACACCAGTTCAATCCCAGTAGTCGTCACTTCAGGGGCCGGACCGGTCCGGTCAGGCAAGGCGCCCACTATCGACCATCCCCCGTGGTGGGCCACTGCGCGGGGTACCGCGGACCGCTCCCATCCCGTTTCGGCAGGCGAGCCCTGCTAGGCAGTTCATCCACTCTTAAGGAGGTGCCGCAAAGCGCTGCGTCGCTGTGCCTTACCCCCGGGCCATCGGCCGTCCGCCGATACTCAGTTCCTCGATTGGCATGCCCCAGTCGGGGTCACCCCGGGATTCCCATCTCCCCAGATGCAGCCGGGCGATCCTTCATGCTCTGTGGCCCGGGGCCCACCATGCTAGTCCCAAGCTCAGGGGCCAGCGCTCCGTTCACGCAGTAGGCCACCATGGGCATGACCATCCAACAGGTGGCCCCTCTATCCGATCTCGCCCGGCCGAGGGTCTGGTACTTTCCTCCTTCAGGGCGGCCCTCCCGATGCCCGGCCCGTTCCGCAGGCGTGTGCCGGTGTTCAAAGTGGGTGTCCGCTACACCAGAGGCCCCTTCCGCCAGACACACCGTGCCGCATGCAGGGTCGGCGCCACAGCAAGGCTCCCGGCAGCCGGGCCCCCGTTCTTGTTGCTTCTCCTTACTTGCGAGGATGGGGACGGAGGGCCCGCACGCACCCCCGGTCGCCGTCACACCATCCTCCGCGGACTCGGAAACACAAGGCTTTCCACGATCAGCCCTGCAGCAACCCCCAGGCAGGAGGGGGGGGCGCCCCCGTCTCCCCAGCCGCGGTCGGCTGGCTCCCCCTCAAACGGCGCGCGGTCCCACGCCCAGCCGCGTGCCCGCTCACTCGCTCAGTCCGGCTCCCGGCATTAACGCGGCGACAGGCCCCAGGCCGTGGGGCTCGCCGGCCGTCTCCGACGGGCTCTGCCAGGCTCGCTCTGGGCTCCACTGGTGCTCGGGTCACCCACACGGGTCCCCGCACTCGCTCCCCGTCAATTTGCCCCGGGGTGTGGCCCAGGATAACAGGAGAAGTTTAGGCCCCTCCGGAGCAGACGGATCAAGCGTGCGCCATCTTTGGCTTCGTGGCCATGCCCCATGCCTCCTACATCATAACGGATCTTGTGGCCAGGTACCCAGGGAGCACACATGATTCGTACATCTTTCGCCACAGTGGGATTCACACAAGACTGCTAGCTGGGGAGTTTGGTGAAGGATATCTACTAGGTATTGTCCCTCTATACACTGGTGCATTGATGGCAGTGTGACGTCAGATGGCTCAGATACTCAATATACCCTCTGTTCCTTCCAGAAGACAATGCCTACGCAGTGCGCACCTACATGATGACGCCCTACCTAAATCCTACAACACCAGCAGAATGTAGATACAATTCAGCACACAGGGCAACCCGCAATGTGGTGGAGCGCACCTTTGGCCTGCTGAAGAGTCGCTTCCGGTGCATCCACAAAAGTGGAGGGGCACTACAGTACAGCCCGGACACGAAGCGGTAGAATAGTGGCCACATGTGCGATCCTGCACAATATAGCTACCACCAGGGGCATACCTGTGGAAATATCCTATCCAGACTCAGACTCAGATGAGGATCCCATACCACCCATACAGCCAGCAGACAGGACCAGTGCAGCAGAGGGCAGGCAAAGGCGTGCTGACATCACACACAACCATTTCAGATGTAAGTAATAACAACACAACTTCACTGACATGTGTTCTGGTAGTTAGTACCTTTATTACCTTAACTTCAGGTAACATGAGTGTCACTAGGAAAAAATAATAAACACATGTGTCATAAAAGAACCATTTACAGTGTCTCACTATTGCCTTCATAGTTCACTGTAAAACAAAATTTGCAGTCAGTCCCCTGTGGCCATCAAAGTCACTTTTTATGGCCACGCATTCCACTCGAGTGTGCAGTGTCCTCGCCGGCACCTCTGGTATCTGCCTCGGTGGCAGTGCTGTGCCTGGCACTGTGACGCCTAGGATCTGTCGTCGGCACTGCAAGGCTGCTGAGGCTAGATGACTCCTCAGTCTCCCCTAGTCCAAGTTCACTGGGTGTAGCACTGCGGTTAGCCAGCATAGTATCCAGAACATTTGTAATCTGGACCAGTCCCTGCACTACATCCCAACTGCTGTGTGCTGCCTCCACCTGTGCGGCCACAGCACGCCGTGATATGAGGGCAGTAGATGTCGCAAGGCGATTGACAGATCTACAAAATCCACTAAACATCCCCATGAATCGCCTCTCATGCCTGTGGGCGCTGACTCTCTCATGCCTTATCTCTGTACAGAGTTCCTTCACTGCATTGGTCAGTTCCCTGGTGTTCTCCACAGCTGTGATCTGTCCCTCATGCAGTTTGCAAATGTTTGAATTGAGGCACTCCAACTGCTTATGCAGCCCCCCCCATGTTGGCATTGTGTGCCTGCATCTGCCTGTGCATTGCCCTCATGTTCTTATTTTGCAGGTGCTGCACTTTAAGCATAGAGGATTCCAGGCCACCGAAGAATGATGGGCCCTCACCTTTTCCACGTGCTGTGTGCCTGCATCCTGAGACCTCCTGCTGGGTGTTGAGTGATGCTGGGGCAGGGACTGCTGCCTTACGGTGGATCTGGCTTCTGGGGATGGAGTGTGGCCTTCATCCTGCATGTCATCCGAGTCCTGGCTCAAATCTGGGAGAGGTACAACCCTTGCCCTGCGTCCGATTGGCGCAATACTCACTGACTCGCTGGTGTTGGAGTCTGATGGAGGCTGTGCTTCAGCATCCCCCACAATGGCACATGCTGATGCTGCTGGGCCCAGGCCATCTGCAACAACAATGTGCAGCATGTCATTAAGTATGTATCACCAAATGTTGCACAATGATAATAAATGTACAGTTACATCATATCACTATGTAGTGGGTGTTGTGTTCTTCTGGGTGTCGCTCTACTTAATTACATTCTATGTGCTACTTTCAGCTCCGGGTTGTGGACTACCACTCCCATAAGGCATTGTTGTGCCGCTTCTAAGATGTGGAATGGACTACTTTTCACAATGCTTTGCACTAATTGCTAATTCCTAAGGGGCATTTGTACATACACATATGGGGTTACATTTCATTATTGCACTTACCTTTACTGGTGCTTTGTGTGCCGGATGTGTCTATGTCAGTGACCCCACTGACAGCTTCTGGGAGCAGTGTCGACTCCACCAGGTCTTCCATGGGGGTGGAGGGTGTCTGGGTGGATGGTCCGCCTCCTGTGCTCCTTGCCTCCTGTAGTCTGCTGGCCACCCTCTCCTTGGCACGGGAACGTAGGTCGTACCACCTCTTTCTAATCTCCTCCACTGAGCGCTGCACAACCCCCACTGTGCAGATTTTGGTCTGTATGTCAGCCCAGAGTTTGCGCTTCTCACTCTCTGGGACCTGGAGTGAGCTCTTCCCAAAAAGCCGGTCATGGCTCCTCACCACCTCCTCAGTGAGCACCTCCAGTTTCTGCTCACTGAACTTCAGTTTTTTCTTCCTCTCTCCCTTCTCCTTTTCATTAGCAGAATTGGCCATGGTGATGTGAAGTCTTGGCTTGCTCACAGACTTGCTCCCTGGAGCTGGGCTGTGTCTCTCTCACTGCTCCTTTGGGTGTGGCACCTGGAAACAGCCTGGGCTGACTCACTTCCTGCTTGTGATGTCATCAGGCTGTACCAGGTGTGCGTTTTCGCAATTTGCGATTTTCAAATACCGAATCTCAAATTGTTTTGCGATTCGGTATTTGGGCCTCGCAAATTGCATTAGCGATTTTTAAGAAATCGCTATTTCCGAATCGGACTTTTGTTACATTGCATTTTGCGTCTCAGAAATAACGATTTCTTAAAAATTGCTATTTGTGATTCGCAAAGGGGTTGTTTCATACATCTGGCCCTAAATTATTATTAAGTGCTGTGCTATTTGCATTTTGTATTGCAAATGTGCAAGTATGACTGTCAAGGTGTCTGTAATCTAAGACTATTCTATAAGAATGGTCAGGCTTAGCTACAGGAAACAAAGGGTTATTTGGAGATATGCAGGGTTCAATTACTCTCTGGTACTCAAGTTGTGAGAGTATTTCTTTCACTGTTTTTTAGCCTCATGTTTATTGGGGTATTGTAGTTGTACCTGTGGTGTGGTACTACATGGTAGGGGTTATCTCTATCACACCCTACATGGTTGCAGTAAAGCACTAGAGCCTGCGCCAATGCCTGAGCTACTGTGTAAGCTTCTTTTAGTATCTGGAACGAGGACCGAGAAAGAAGGCATAATGACCGCTTCGCCTTATGGGAGATTACAGACAAATTCAGGTGGCCAATCTTTTTCTGCCAGGAGGATGTCATAACTATGTCTTAATCTTCCCCAAAATATAATTTTAATAGTGTGCTCTGTGTCTCCCTCTGTTTGCATTTTTTAATTTATAAATCCTGTTGGGTGGGGAGATGCGCCTGTCCACAGTTTCAACTTCAAGAAAGTTGTTAGTTGCTGTCAAATCCAGAAGCTCTTGAAAATTCTGGCGAACTGTTGTGACCTCTGCTGCGCCGTCTAGTAGAATCACTGCCCACATCCTGTTCCTGAATAAAGTTCTCAATATGTGCTGCATTTTTCACCAAAATGGCAGCAACCTTTTTCTTTTTGAATTGGGGATTCTGTTGTGGAAGTTTCTCTTTCTTTTTTATTGAAACTTCAGATGAGCGTTGTGAATCCTTTCTCAGTTTCACATACTCGTTTTGGTGTTCTGACCACCCTCCTCTCTCACTACGGTTTTTGGTTCAGTCCTGAAAGGAACAAAATTGGCGTGTGTCAGTATACTGCTATCTATCTGGAGTTTTTAAAGATTCCCTGTTTCTAAGATTTTAGTGTTTCTCAGAGGTCTCCGAATGCAGAGACTCTCCTCTTACTATTAATATTATCTTTATTTTGTTTTTATTTATCCCAGCATGTTTTTTAGAATCCTCTTGTGCTTGTTCTGTAACATCCTTAGTGGATTTACCTTGTAATTGTAGTTTACCTGGTCTGGCTCCCAGACTATCCCTACCTATACTATTATAGATTTTGCCAATAATCTTAGGCAGCTTGCATTCTTGTTCCTACTGAGGAACATCCCGGAGCTGTAGGCGTACTGCCAATGCTGCAGCTTCCCCTTTTAAGTTACTTAAAATTATTGAGGACACTGTGGCAAAATTGCCTATTAATTGCATCCCCAAGTCCAGGGCTGGGGCTGCCCCGTATTTGTCTTGAATCTTTTTTATCACTTTCAGAAGATTCACAATTGTCAGTGTGTCGTGTGCTGTAATATAGAGTGTAGCGAAAACTGCACCCCAAGTGGCACAGTTGTCCACTGAGGGAACCATCCCAAAGGGCAAGCACACTGTGAGAATTCTATGCTTATCTTAGGGCCTCGTATGGGGAAACACTTCTTCTAAAGTGCTTATTTTCTGTGCTAACCAAAATGGAATTTCTTCATGTTTGGTGGGTACCTTACCCAATATTGAACGCACAGTCACAAAATGTATTCCTGCTGTACCCAAATATGGTTGCGCTGGAGCAGTCCTTGCTGGGGGGGTGTTTAAAGTCCACATTACAAATTGTATTACCTGTCTATATATTTGTACTAAATTATTTCATAAGCGGTGTACCTCCAGAACTGCCATGGTCACTGCATTAGGATATGGTGTGTAGCTACACAATTCTGGCCATGTAGGACCGTCGTTGCTTAAGAGACCTAGAGGGTCATTCTGACCCTGGCGGCCACCGGCCACGGGAGCACCGCCAACAGGCTGGCGGTGCTCCAATGAGCATTCTGACCGCGGCGGTTCAGCCGCGGTCGGAAGCGGAAAGTCAGCGGTCTCCCGCTGACTTTCCGCTGCTCTTTGGAATCCTCCATGGCTGCGGAGCGCGCTCCGCAGCCATGAGGATTCTGACCCCCCCTACCGCCATCCAGTTCATGGCGGGAAAGCCGCCATGAACAGGATGGCGGTAGGGGGGGTCGCGGGGCCCCCGTAAGAGGGCCCCGAAAAGTATTTCAGTGTCTGCCTTGCAGACACTGAAATACGCGACGGGTGCCACTGCACCCGTCGCACCTTCCCACTCCGCCGGCTCGATTACGAGCCGGCATCCTCGTGGGAAGGTCGTTTTCCCCTGGGCTGGCGGGCGGTTTTACTGGAACCGCCCGCCAGCCCAGGGGAAAACTCGTAATACCCGCCGCGGTCTTTTGACCGCGGTGCGGTAATTTGGAGGGCGGGATCCTGGCGGGCGGCCTCCGCCGCCCGCCAGGGTCATAATGAGGCCCCTAGTGTAACATTTTGTGGAACGTGTGCGGTAGGGCATTGTCAAGCCAATTATGGTGTTCTTGAAAGGATAATGGTATTTATAAATACGTGTATGGTCTGTATTTTGCAGGTGCATTTGCTGTTGTGTAGTGATGAAATGTGTTTGTGTTCCCATCTGCTGCTGGAAAAGTGACCCAAAGATAAATAAAAAAAATCAGTTCTGTCAGCTGCTTGAGGTTCTACTATGAATGTGTCCTCCCCACCCTCAACTGTGAGTTAATGATTTAATAAATGTTGTGTGAGAGGGTGTCTCATTTGCTGCAATTGCTTCCAGTTCAGGGTCTGCCATATTTTTAAGAAACAGTCAGTTCACAGATAGAAACACCAACTTTGGGAAATCCTTTTTTAAGGTTCAAGCTTGAACAACCTACAGCCTAAAATAGGTACTACCTATTTAGCTGAGGAGAATATTCCCTAATACCACGGACGTCTTTGTATAAGGTGATTAGGGTGCTTCTAGCACGTAAAGAGACAGAGATACTTGGGAGATTCGTAATGTTAGTGTCTAACCAATGTTCGTGGTGTCATGTCATCGGACTCTCGTCATAGAGAGGAATCTGCTGTCTAGTAACTGTCGCCTAACCCTTTCGGCTAGCTAGCAACACCTCACCAAAACTTAGAAGTAAAGGTGATTTGTGGCAGCCTTACGCACTCTGCCATTTCCCAGGGAAGTTGTGGTGGAACAGATCTTACCCCTTTCTCTCAGTTTCATAAGTCTCATACATGCAATGACAAACAGAAGCAGGTTTTGGTTCAATATATTTATTGAAGCAACTGCGTTCTACGTAAAGAGGTAGGAATTGCGATTATTAGGAAGATAGAACACAACACTATTATCAATGTGACCTGAAATGAGAAACAGATAAAAAATCCCAACATCCTTTCACACTAGTGAATCTAAAATCCCTACCTGCACTACTGAAAATCTAGATGAAAGCGATAGCAGTGTTAGCCCCAATCTGCCTGTACCAGTTTCTGCAAGTAAGACCCAACACAATTACTGGATAATAAGCAGGGTGGGGTTGCCTGTTGGTCTGCTGACAGTAGTCCCAGGTGGTTGGAGTGACGGGGCCAAGTTTAGCAGAGCTGCCACGATAGGATACAGCATAAGATGGCTGGCTGGCTGGAATGTTCCCCTCTAATCTGGTTTGTGGCAGCGTGTTGTTTTATAATAAAACGCGAACTGCCCTGATGTGATAAAATGTCTTTTATGTGTACGGTAGACATTGTACTCTTTGAACCAACAATACTCAGTAAACAGTCATGCACAGCCTTGTACTGCCTTGGGCTGAGCACAAGATGAAATATTGTGCAAAGAACTAATAACACATTCTGCATGGAAGGGCAAGTAATAATAATAATAATGAACTAACTAAAAGGGCACAGGCCACAGGCCTAGAGCTAAAATATAGGTGTCCATGCAGAGCGCTAAAATAACCCTACAACAAAGGACAGCCACCACTGTTTCCTGAACCAGAATTTTCAAAAATGCTTCTAATTGCCTGAAATGAGTCGCCCTATCAGTGTTCTTTTCACATCCAATTTGTTGAAATCTATTTTCTCCTGAGATGAAGGACCTAGAAAAAATTCTGGAAGGATAACCTTTTGTCCACAATTGGATCTAGGTTAAACTTTAGGATTAAAAGAAGGATCCAGTCTTAAAGCAAACCTAAGTGAGACAATTATTAGATAAAGGTGTTTACAAGAAAAAGATCCAGGATCTCCTATTAATTTAGCCATTGTTATTTTCACTAGATATAAAACCTACATAGTTAACATTTCAAATATACCGATTCTAAAGGTTTGAAAGGAGGTTTCTGCATTGCTTCCAAATCCAACAATAAATCCTAAGAAGGTGAAAGATATTTAACATCAGATCTGATATTATTGAAACCTTTAAAAAGTCTGAAAGCAAGACCTTCACTCTCCATGACATGCGCCCAGTACTCTCTAAAAGCATTAATGGCTGTCCATTGGAGTTTTAACATAGAGATTTGAGAGCCATACCAAAACCATTGTGGTCAAATTGGACAATGCAAACATTTCAACAATACAGCTAATCAAATTGTGTATTCTCACGCCACTTTCCACATGATGACTGATGATGAGATTTTTTTTCTGCAAAGATGTTCTAACGCACCTGGAAGACCTAGACTTTTCAATCCATTCCATTTAACCTCCAAGCCATTAATTGGAGGTGACAAAAGGGCACTTGAGACAACTGAGTATAACTCGGGGGTGAAGGAAGAACTGGCAGAGTCTATTTCTTCTCCACGTTCATCTTTACTATCAGAGGATACGAGGTAGAGCGGATATATACTTGAGAAATCAGGATTACATATGCTTTCTCTGCTCTCATCCTGAGTAGAAGCCTCACGATCAGAGGGAATGGGGAAAAGGCATACAACATTCCAGAGGTTGAGGGCAAGAAAGAGCATCAGCACTCTAAGCATCTTTCTCCTTAACTCTTTAATAAAACTGAGCTAGAATAGCATCTTGATGATCTGCACTTAAGTCCAGGACTGGGCAACCCCACTTCTGGTAAATCTCTGGAATGACTAGATGATTTAAATGCTAATTCTGGAAAGAAGGAAATACTCTAATCAGCTGATCCAGCTTTCTTATTCAGAATCCCATGAATGTGATTGGCTGATAGAGTCTTTAAGTGTACTTTGATCTACTGGAAAAATAGGTTTGCACACATCAAAAGAGATCTCAACTTCATGCCCCCATCTGTTTACATATGCTTTTGCCGCACCATGTTGTTTGTTGTTAGGAGTACTGCCCTGTTCTCTAGTAGAGGAGCAAAATTAAGTTGGGATCTTTGAACTGCTTTTATTTCTCTCCTGTTGGATGAGCTTTTCCTCTATTCGAAAGACCATCTTGCTTGAACAGTCTGAGTGTCCATCCAAGCTCCTCATCCCATTTTGCTGGCATCCATAGTTATTAAGCAGTGTAGGATCACTTTTGAGAGATCAGCTGGATTCAACCCAATGGCAAATCCTGTTTGACGGACGTTGCCAGTCAACTGTGTCTTGAAACTGATGAGATATGGAAACCACACCTGAAGGAATTGATTGACAGAAATTGAGATAAAACCTTGAAGTTTCAACCATTCCCTGGATGTTGCCTTCTTTATTTCCAAAAAGTGCAAAATATTGCTGATCACCTTCTGCTGCCTTCTGTGTGAAAAGGATACCAGTCTTACATCTGTTTGAAATCTTGGTCCAATGTACTACAGATCCTGAAAAGAGGTAAGTGAGATTTGTCCCAAGTTGTGAGGAATCCAGGGAATTGAAGACCACTATGATCCTATCTTGTTCCTTGATGATCTGATCCTTTAATCCTGCACGGATCAGCTAATCAGGCCCATAAGGATGCAAGAGCACTTCTTCTCATTGCAACATGCCTACCAAGGATACTAGGACTTTTGCGAAGACCCTTGCTGCTGATTTGATCCCAACAGGAAGAACTTCAAATTGACCCTTTTCAAATCCAGCACTGGCCTGGAGGCGCCTTGTTACGTTTGTAGCAAAAAGAGGATTGAATAAAATACCCTGACTTCTTTCTTTGATAGATCTTTTGTAAAAGTGCCCTAATAACTTCCATTGCAGCAGTGGCTTTTAGCTTGATATTCGGAACTAACATAAGGATGCTTCTTGAACATGGAGGCTTGGACTCAAACTCTCTTGCATAACCCTTGTAAATGATATACAGAACCCATTGATCTGCCACATCTTATTCACAGATAAGTCAGAACTTCTCGCCTTCTTTGTCTGAAAACGTCTTCTGCATGAAGATATATTGTTATTTGAGTTTTTCTTTTTGTCATTGTAATATCTTGAAGGTGAGCAAATTACTTTGTAAGGTTCACCTACAAAATATCGAAACCCTTAATATCGTGATAAATAAATACTGTGTCAAAAATATCAAGCACAAAAAATAGTTTTCCTATACTTATAATTGAAAAATCAAAAATATTGTTTTACACTAATATCGAAAAATACAGGCAAACTTTTTTTTACACACACCCACACACACACACATATATATAAATATTTATATATATAGTTAAAAATAGTAAACATTCAAAATATTAACATGTAACAGTAATATATTGTAAATAAAATATATGTAAACAACATACATATCTATAAATATATACTTATTTAAACAAACACACATGTTTATTCATACATATATAATGTAAAACTAGTGTTAAAATAATTTTAATTTATATTATAATGTAATATATTTTTTATTTAATAGTATCATGTATATGAATGTGTGAGTGTATATATATATATATATATATATATATATATATATACACAAACACACACATGTGCATAATAAATAGTACCAAAAAAACTGGAAACATTTCTTATAAATATTCCAATTTAATTACACATAAAAATGTAAGCAATATAAAAAATACATTTTGCTAAAGATATATTATATATTACAAACATTACTAATTATAAAAATGTATAATGCACAGAAATATAATAATAATATACTTTTTTTTTATAAACAATTTTTATTGTTTTTTTGTAAGGAAAACGAAACACAAAGAAAGTCACACCATTTCTCCAGGATTGAACCCGCCATATACAGGCAACTGTGCAATTCCAGGTACAACAACCAAACACAATTACAGCCCAATGTTACTGAACCATCAAACACCCTACACCCCTGGATGTTCATGGTAGGAGACCTAACTATTTCCCCATACCTTTGCGTATTTGCGAGGGCATCCCCCGCCTTATAAACTGGGTTTTCCTGACATGCACACCAGTCGACCCCCCTCCTCCATTTCGAGAGGGATAGGGTGTTTGAAGAGTTCCAGTTAGTCGCAGTGTCTCGTTTCACCACCATCAAGGTAGTTCCCACAAAGGTACCTTCAGCCCATTAACCATCCGCTCCCTCCATTACCCCCAGTAAGACCATCAATAGAGACATCTGTTGCCCCTGTCCCATCACTGCATTAAGCTCATGGAATATCGTCTTCCAGTATTGTGCAAAACAGATACATGTCAAAATCATGTGAAAGAAGTCCGCAGACTCCTCTGAGCACCTAGGGCAACAGGAGTTGGGACGGAGTCCCGCTCGTTGTAGTTTGGTAGGAGAGTGGTGTGACCCAAACAAAAGCATAACTGTATCAACCGCAACCTGTATGACATAGTTAGTAGTGGGGCCATTAGTGCATCTTGCCATTGTTCCACCGATCTCCGAGATGATCTAGGTAACCTGGAGCATGGTTAATTAACATTTTATAAATCTGGGACACCCCCCCCTCCCCAGAACCCCCATGAGCAACTTGGCCTCTAGTGGACTATACTCTGGCAGAGCATCAGCATGAGACAGGTGTACATTGAGAGTGTGACGAAGTTGGAGGTATTTATAAAACTGAGTACGGGAGAGTTGATACGTGGTTTGTAGATCCTGGAAGGACCTCTTGGACAACAAGCCAGCTGAGATATGCCCAACAAATCCAATTTTCTGAGCCCTCGTAAAGTTGCTGATTCTTTCAACCAGGTACCCTGCCACAGGGGGTTCTGCTGGGTAATAGTGTATTTCCAACGTTCATGACGCAGGGCTGCTCCCCAGATGAGGAAAACCACTTTGGTCACTGGTTCCAGGTTATTGGGCAGTGGGGAGCCGTAGAGGAGATCTAAAATTTGTGGGAAGTTTAGTGAAATCAGTTCAAGCTGGTAAGCCGGGTCTGCCCTACCCCCATTAAACCAGTCATGGATAACCAAGAGCTGTGTCGCTTAGTAGTAAAGGTGACGGTTGGCCATACCCATCCCTCTTCATATGTCCCTCTCTGGCAGTGTTGCAGTGCAATTCAGTTGTTAGTTCCACGCCAAAGAGATGAAGCTGCCGCTCTATCCAGTGCCTGGAACCAGGAGCGTGGGATTGGGAATCGAAAATTTTGGAGTACATATAAAAACTTCATTGATATAGAAATCATAATTTTGAACCATGTCACACAGCCCAAAACATTTAGCAGCGACGCTTGCCATCTCACCAGGTCCGCCTTAGCCTGACAGGTTAGTGGTGCAAGATTCAGGGACCTTGTCAGTTCCGGGAGGAGGGCCACCCAGATACCTAAACACTTGAAACTCAGCCGGCGGATAAGCACCATGTCCTGCCAGGCATAACAATCTCGGGTGGGTGACAATGTCACCACCACCAAGTTGGCCGGATTTATCCGGAGCCCTGACGCCTCCTCAAAGCAACGCTGAAGGTGAAGATTCCTTGGGCCTGTGTCTATGGGGTCCACCATGTAGAGGAGGTCTCATTGGCATACAGAACTATATGATGTCCGTATGGTTTCTCCTAATTCCACCCTCGGTATATTGGATCTATCTGAATCAGCTGTGCCAGTGGCTTGACGGCCATGGCAAAAAGATGAGGGGATAAGGAGCAGTCCTGATGCGTCCCCTGACGAATAGGAAAAGTAGGGGCTAAAATACCATAAATCTGAACCCGGGCCACTGGGTTGACATATAGGGCATGAACCAGCCGAAGGAATCGGGACTCTATGCCAGCTCGGAGAAGCACCAATTGCAGATATCATTAGTCCACAGTATCAAAGGCCTTCTCAAAGTCGACAAAGAGAAGCGCCAGTTCAAAAGGCAAGCGGTGGCACCGTGCTAGTGCGGTTTGTCATAAATCCACACTGGTCGAGGTGGATTATCAATGGTAGGACCTGCTTAAGGCGAGTTGCTAGAATCGTGGCATACATTTTTATTTCACTGTTGATAAGCGAGATTGGCCCGTAGTCAGCACAGGACCGTGATAGTGGGTGAGTTTTGGGAAGCACCGCAGTGGTGGTCGTATCTATTCCCTCTGGGAAGGAACCTAGCTGGTCAACTTCATCATATATGGCCTTGAGTTGAGGTCCTGAAGTACTTTAGAATATTCCGATGGGAACCCATCAGGTCTGGGAGTCTTCCGGGCTGCCATTGAGGAAATTGTCTCACTCATTTCCTCACTAGTTATGGGTTCATCTAGAATGTCTGCATCTGCCTTTTATAACACAGGAGTGGAATATCTGTAAGAAATTGAAGGGCATGATCTCAATTAATGGACGGGGAGTCCTCATATGGAGCACTATAATAGGAGGCGAATGTACCTGCCACATCTTGTAGCCTGGTGACCGTTTCCCCGTGTGTATTAACGATTTCAGGGATAATTCTAGATGGTTGGTGGTGTGAGACCAACAAGTAAAGCAGTTTCCCATTTTTGTCTACCCGAGCAGTGGATGCACGCCAAAGATGTTTAGCTGCTTCCAAGGAATGATCGTGTATTTCTTCCTGTACAAGCTGCCGGGTTACATCTTCTGTCGGTTGTATAGTCTGGCTTCCAACCGGAGGGCCAGGGCCTCTAACTGGGTCATGTTAGTAACTGTGCCCTTTCTCGAGATCTAATGGGTCCCTTGGCCATACCCTCACAACCGCCTTGCCTGCCTCCCAGAGGGTACCCATCTCTGAAACTGAGTCCTTGTTAAGGTCAAAGTAATCCTGGATTACTTTCTGCAATTGTTGGGTGTAGGATTTGTGTTGTGGTTACCATGCCTTTAGCCACCACATCGGGTGGGTCACCATCTGTGCAGATCCAAACTCAAACTGAAGTGGTGCATGGTCCGAGATACCCCACCCCCCTGGGAGAGTCTCGATGAGGGTCAAGTGGCAGCAGTCTGTTCCCTGCAGGAAAATAAGGTCTATCCTGGATTGTGTATGGTGTGCTGCCGATGTAGGAGTAAACTGGCCGTGCCTTTGGTGCCAAATTCTCCATGCATCGCATAGCCCCAGGGACGCCAGCCAATTCGATAGGCAGGAATTGAAGGCAGGCCCGAGATGTCCTGCAGAGGGTCAAGTACTGCATTAAAGTCCCCAACGAGGAGTGTGTTCCCTTCGAGTAAGTCTACAAGTAGTTTGGTGAGGTCATTCAGAGCTATGCGCAGGGCCACGGGAAGAGCCTACACGCTTACAACATTAATGGTAAGTCCTTTGACACACCCAGATGGGACCAAGAACCACTCTTGTTGGTCTCGCTGTACCTGAGTGACCACCATGGGAAAGGAGGGGCGCAGCAGTATAGCTACGCCCCCTCAACCCACTGACAAACCCCATATGGTAGACCCTATCAAAGCCTCTGCGCGCTAGGAAGGGACATCGGTCCCCCAGAAGGTGGGTCTCCTGAAGCAGAAGCAAATCGGGCTGGTGACACTGGACATACGCAAGTACAGCTGTATGCTGTATCATGTCCATGAGCCCATTAACGTTCCATGAAATAACTTTTATTGGGCCTACTATTTATGTATGTGTAAACCAGAGAAATGCTCCAATGGGTCTCTTCCCCCTCCCGGTTCTGGTGTTTGGGATTGTTTCCCCTATACTTGCAATAGTGCCATGTCTGTAGAGGTGTGTGTCTAAATCCATGGGTATCTAATGAAATATAAAAGCAAACAGTAACCCCCAACAACATGTGCTGCACAACATAGCGCATACCCATATACCACCCAACTCCCGCTTCACCCCATACTTCCCCATAGAAGAATCTGTCACCCTTCTATAACATTTGGTTCTTCAGACTCTTAACCTAAACGAATGAGAAGTGGTGGACCCCCCTCCATGAGACGGGATACAAAAGTCATAATTTGATAAGCAGATACAAAACAACAAATAAGCAGGCTTTAGATTTACTCTCCCTTTCCCCAAATGTTCTTGTGAAGGAAATGTCACAGTGCCCGGATTCGGGACAGGTTAAAGTCACTGCGAGGATCCACTTGACCAGGCGCTGATCCCCCAGCTGGCAGCACCACCACACTCCCTTGGGTATTGTTCGCTACAATCCCTCTTGGTGGATCGGTGTGGAAGGTCCCACCCTGCGGGTGAGAAAAGGAGGAACCTAACCCAGACCTGTGCTGCATTCTGTGCAGTCTGGAAAAAGTACGCTTTTGTTGGTTCTTGGCTTGTGATAGATGATTGTCTAGATTTGTTACTAGATGGCCTCTCAGGCAGCTGTGATCGGAGGAAGCCAGCGGGCCCTCCTCTATTAGCCATGTCCAGGTGTTAGGACTCACACTCACACATGCACGCTTCTTGCTGCACCCTCACAAAATAAGTCAGCATGTATGAAGAACAATGAGACATGTCATGAATGTGTTTACAGCACAGCACTTCCCTGTAACTTGTGAGGAACACTACATTGCCTGTTTCTTTATATTGATAAAAGCAAGTGTTGTTCCATTTGAGAACTGTGTGCCAAGTGGTTTATGGAGACATCAAATTCCTTCATATGAATCATCAGAAGTGTTTGATGAATCATCACCAGCATGAGTCAGATGACTCATCACCAGTCTATAAATAGAACTGCCAAGGTGTTTCCTGTTCTTGGCTTGAGTCTGCCCTCCCTTGCAGCTGGAGTTCCGTCAGGAGTTGTCTTCTTAGTGCAAGGCTTCATTGGAGCTTCCCTTTGTGGAGCAGATGACTTTCACAGCGGCTGGAGAATTTACGACTAGTATTCCATCTTCCTCAAATAATCGAAAAATTCCAGGAGAAGTCGGTTCGTGAGTAATTCCCCTCTCGTGTTCCTTTTTTCAGCCTTCTTGAGGTTAGTGACCTTTTGGTGCATTATGAAAGACATTCGTCGATGCTGAGAAACCCGTGATATGAGACTATTTTCCAAAGACAGCTTGAGAAGTATGTCTAAAAGCAGCATTGAAGTTAAGTGTTGTGAACTCCTGAAAGCATTGCTCGATATCTATGCAAACTTAAACGTTTATTCTGATTGTTTTAGAGCAAGTCTATTGTGTGAAAATGAATAACAAAAGACAAATTCATGAGTTTGATTTTATAACAATTTTGTTGTGAGTTACAAAAGCATGCTTAATAGTTGAGCAATCAAGCGCTAATAATTATTGTGACTGCTGAAAGACTAGGCGATTGCCCAATTGAATGATAATAATTATTGTTATTTTGCTGAAAGACTCTGTGATATTTGTAGGTCTTTTGTTTTTGATTTGTTTTTGGTCTTAGAATTCCTGCACCAAGCCCTGAGCCAACTTTGTTAGAACAGCAGTGACGCTCCTTCGTGAACCAGTGTTTTGTTTCTCTTCCCTTCCCAAATCCCTGTTCCCTATCCCTTTGCCCCAGAGGCTATTCGCTCGTTACCTGTTCATTTCAGATCCGAGAGAACAGTGTTTAGGGGTAAGGGTTTTATTCCCTTCGCTCCAGAGGAGCCTGGAATTCAGGTGAGTGTACATGGTCTTGTCACCAGGCCGCCGTGGGGGTATCTAAAAAGTGTGTTTTATTGGCATGAACCACTCCGATTTGAGCCAGAAGGAGAAGACGCTAAGGCACCTCCATTGCCCTTATCTTCTGCTTAACTTTCGCGTAGGATCTGCCTTGTTTCTGGACGTCTCTGGTGTAATATGGGAACACAAGGACCTTAGCTCCATTGCTGCGCAATTCATCCCGAGAGCGGGCCTCCTGCAACACCGCATCTCTGTCTTTGTTGTTGAAGAATCAAAGTATCACTCTCCTTGGTGGTGATCCAGGAAGAGGCCTGGCTTGCAGGGCATGATGAGCCCGTTCTATTACTAACCAAGGCATGAGGCAGTGTAACCGGGTCACGAGGGCCCTGGTTACAAATATCGACCCTGGGCCGATCCACCAATACCCTGGGGGCACCGACATGAGAAAAGAAACGGAAAAGTCCCTCACAAACCCGGATATCCGGGTTACAAATGAAATAATGGAAGGACTACCGGTGCGCGCTGCACGGAAGAAAGCACAGAAGATGGAGACGGATAGGAGACCCAAGGAGAGCGACTGGACCCGGAAGACAAGGGAGGAACCCCAAGAATCACCGGCCCGACCTGTGACTAAGTCACAGATATACCGGCAGTGAAGCAACGTTCAGAAGCATTTTCCCGCCACGTCCCTAGTGGGACGTGGCTATCGCAGGTACGTGCCTGCTTCTGGAGTCCCCATAACATATTTTTCGGGCGGGAGGGGAAGGCAGGTGGTGTGGGGACAAGCGCTGGGAAGGGATAACGAAGTTAACTCAGCGCCACTGACTTAATAAATATATATTTTTTCTTTGTTCTTTCCTCTTGTTCTAACGTCTCACTAATCCACACAAATGAGGGCTGTGGGATTAACAGCCTCACTTACAGAGCCAAGAAGGAAACTTTTAAAAACACAAAGAGACACCCCAACACCCTGGTGAGATTTTGGGCACCTATAAAGTTTTTCCTGTCCCATCACCCACCACGCTGCACTTCCCCTTCTAACTCTTACCAAACCTCTGAGCAAACCCCTTACCTTTCTTTATTTTTTTTGTTATCGTTTTTCCGGCTGGTGGTACCTCCAGTTCTGTCCGGACGTCGGTGAGCATCCAGCCAAAGAAGAAGACCCCTAAAAAGAGACAAAGAAAGAAATTAGAGACAGAGGGAAGAGAAGAAAGGAAAAGACACAGGACAGAAGAACCCAAAGAAAGAAAGCCAAAGCAGAGAACACTGACTGTGTAGGATTCAGGAGAAGCTAAGAGACTGAAATAAATGTGAAAATAAACATCACTATTACCAAAGCAACATTGGGTCTCCAACAGAGTTATTTATACCACTCCTTCAGTAATGCTATACCCTAGCCTCTACAGTGGTGTCAGAAGTGGGATACACCAGTAGAAAAAGGAAGAGACCATATTCCATCCTCTGAAATGGAAGTTAAACCCACGATTGAGGACATGATCCAGCAGCTGGTGGAGGGGCAACACCACCTACAAGTTGTATGGGAGGAACACCAAAGGGAAGCTAGGACAGACCGAGAAACCCTTAAAGAGCCAGGCCACCATTATAGAGAATAACCAGCTCGTTCATGAGATCCCCTCACAAAAACTAACGGACACCATAGCCTCAACGCGGGTTCATCCCAACATGCCTAGCTCTTTCCTCCAGAAGTATCAAGAAGGTGAAGATCCTGATGCGTTCTTCACCATCTTTGAGAGGGTAGCAAAATCCGCCACATGGCCAGAAGATAGGTGGGGACAGTACGTGGCCCCCTTATTGACGGGCAATCTACAAGCTGCATATCAAGCGGTTAACCCTGGGGGAACTACCCCTTATGCGGATATAAAGAAAAGTATATTGGAGCGGGTGGGCTTTGATACCAAATATTACAGACTTAAATTTAGGAAAACAAAGTGGTGTCCGTCAGAGAATCCCTGTGCCCTCTGTTTCCCAGTAAAGGATTTGGGGCTGAAGTGGTTGGGACCTATTGGCACCGACAGAGAAGGTTTTATTTGAGCAATCCTTCTTGAACAATACCTGGAGGTCTTACCGTCAGCCACCCGCAACTGGATCAAACAGCACCCCAATGTGGATACTACCGCGCAATAGATCTGGCGTGTGCATACCATTGATCTGCTGACTTTAAAGCTGGACCGTCAAAAGGAACCAACCCCACTGATCGACCTATAGGACCCTCCTACTGTCCTACACCTCGAAAACCCACCGAGAAAACTTTTATTTCCAGATTCAACAAGAAAAACCCTAACCAACAACACCAGTGCTACAGCTGTGGGGAGTGGGGCCATATTGCACGCACATGTCCCCACAAGGAACAGAAACCGGAACCCATGGAAATCGGTGTTACCCGTGGAAGAGTATTTTATACCTGAAAAGAGGACTCGAAGTATATGAAAGAGATGGTCATTAACGAACACAACACTACCGTACTGGTTGACTCAGGCTGCAGTCAGTCCGTCATTAGAGCAAACTTGGTGAACTTCAAAACTCAAATACCCAGAAACACCGTTTCTATATGTTGTATTCACGGTGACATGAGGGAATATCCCTTGGTCTCTGTCTACGTTGAATGGGAGGACCGACAAGACGTAATAGAGATGGGAGTCATCGACCATTTAGTAGAGAAAGTCATCATGGGCACCGACTACACATATTTTTCCAATCTATTGGGTAGTACACAAACCAAAACCCAGACGAACCTATGGTGGGAGGAAGCACCTTTCGCCAGAATACACATAATTCCGGGGGAATACCAGTACAAACCCAGCAAAAAGGAAAAGAGAGAAGGAAAGAAATTACACCACTCAAAAGAAGAGACCAGTAAAACGGGGGACGCGAGAAAGATAGCAGTCACCTCTCTTCCTCCTTTTCTCAGTAGCAAAAGAGAGGATCCTACCCTCCAACATGCCTGGAGATCCGCTACGTCTGAGATAACGGGAGAGGTGGGTCCCTATTTTCTTGTACAAAAAGGCCTACTATATAGGATCATGAAATATAATAACCAGGAAAAGAAACAGCTAGTGATTCCGGAACCCTACCACACTCAAACCCTACATCTAGCTCATAGTCACATGGGGGGGACATTTCGGGAGGGAAAAGAGAGAAGAATACCTTTTGCGCCCTTTTTACTGGCCTGGGGTATTTTCACACATCCGACGGTTCTGCCAACAGTGTCCTAGATGCCAGTTGACAAACCCTGGGCCCTAAAAAAGAGCACCCCTGTACCCACTGCCTATTATCGACATCCCATTCTCAAGAATAGGTATGGACTTGGTAGGCCCACTCGTTTCCTCCTCCAAAGGGTACACTTATATCCTTGTCCTAGTCGACTACGCGACTAGGTACCCAGAGGCTATACATCTATCTAGTATGACCACCAAAAGTGTGGCAAATGCCATGGTTGGGTTCTTCTCGCGAGTAGGGTTTCCCAAGGAAATTCTAACACATCAGGAAACTCCGTTCATGTCACATCTAATGACTCCGATATGTCAGATAATAGACGTAAAACACTTAAGGACTTCTGTATATCACCCCTAAACGGACAGCCTCGTGGAGAGGTATAACCGTACTTTAAAGTCCCTTTTGAAGAAGACCATCTCATAATCGGGGAAGGACTGGGACAAAAAGCTACCCCTGGTCCTTTATGCGATAAGGACTCATGTACAATCCTCTAACGGTCATAGTGCCTCTGAACTGGTCTTCAGTCGTCAACCCCAACCCTCTTAGACATGGCCGCAGAACAAAGCCATACTAGAGTACATCCAACAACTAAAGTCCCAAATCCAGACCGTATGGGAGGACGTGCCGATCCACCAATACCCCGGGGGCACAGACGGGAGAAAACAAACGGAAAAGTCCCTCACAAAGCCAGATATCTGGGTTACAAAGGAAATAAAGGAAGGACTACTGGCGCGCTCTGCGTCGGAAGAAAGCACAGAAGACGGAGACGGACAGGAGACCCAAGGAGAACGACTGGACCCGGAAGACAAGGGAGGAACCCCAGGAATCGCCGGCCCGACCTGTGACCAAGGCACAGATATACCGGCAGTGAAGCAACGTTCAGAAGCAGTTTCCGCCATGTCCCTAAAGGGACTTGGCTATCGCAGGTACGTGCCTGCTTCTGGAGTCCCCATAATATATTTTTTGGGCTGGAGGGTATGGCGGGTGGTGTGGGGACAAGCGCTGGGAAGCGATAACAAAGTTAACTCAGCGCCACTGACTTAATAAATAATTTTTTTTTCCTCTTGTTCTAATTTCTCACTAACCCACACAAACGAGGGCTGTGAGATTAACAGCCTCACTTATAGAGTCAAGAAGGAAACCTTTAAAAACACAAAGAGACACCTCAACACCCTGGTGAGATTTTGGGCACCTATTAGGTTTTCCTGTCCCACCACCCACCACGCTGCACTTCCCCTTCTAACTCTTACCAAAAGCCCCTGAGCAAACCCCTTACCTTTCTTTATTTTTCTTGTTATCGTTTTTCCCGCCGGTGGTACCTCCGGTTCTGTCGGGACGTTGGCGAGCATTCAGCTGAAGAAGAAGACCCCTAAAAAGAGACAAAGAAAGGAATTAGAGACAGAGGGAACAGAAGAAAGGAAAAGACACAGAGGACAGAAGAACCCAAAGAAAGAAAACCAAAGCAAAGAGAACACTGACTGTGTAGGATTCTTGAGAAGCTAAGAGACTGAAATAAATGTGAAAATAAACATCACTATTACCAAAGCAACATTGGGTCTCCAACAGAGTTATTTATACCGCTCCTTCAGTAATGCTATACCCTAGCCTCTACAGGCAGTTTGGCGGTACCCAGGTTTTGAACCAGTCCTCCAGAAGAGAGGCCATAGATGAGGACCCTGTGTTTTCAGATATGCCTATTATTCGCATATTATAACATCGTGATCGATTTTCGGCATCCTTGGCTGTGTGGTGTAGCTCAGACGTCTGGACTAGAAGTTTAGACACTTGAGATTTAAGTACGCTCACTTCGTCTTCCACACTGGATAATCTGGATTCAGCTTTGTCGCATTGCAGAGGTCTTGGTGCACCACGTCAACTCTTACCTCCCTAAAAAAAAAATCCACTGCTGCCTGAGAAGAGTGTATTACATGGAGAATGGTGGCCAAATTTCGTGCGGGCAAGGTCTTTTCTTGGCCCCAGTTCCCCGTCAGAGGTCGAGCCTGCGTCTGTGGTAAATTGATCCATGCGCATTTGGGCTGATACTCACCGGGCGGGTCTGTCCTTGCCCATCACGATACCGCCTGTTGTTATGTGACTCGTGGCATCGGGAAGGAGAAACGCCCCCTCGGCCAAAGTCGAAGGGCGCCCCACAGCAACACTTCAGGACACCCTAGACAGCGCTTGGCAGCCACAACCCCAGACAGTTGAGGTCGGTGCTTTATAAGGACCTCCCAGTCATTTCAAACTTCCCGGTTTCTCATGTCCCTCAGTCCACCACCCAAGGTCTCGGGCCAGGCACGGGTGGGGGACCACCCCCCGGCTGTTCCAGTCTGTTAAGGTAAGTGTCCCCAGGTCGACATTCCAGGAGCTGGGCAAATGCAATGTCTATAAAGGGGGACCTCCCTTACCGCGCTCCCTGCACTTCACTATAGCCTTCATTACAACTTGCGGTCGCTGATAAAGTGGCGGTAATACCGCCAACAGACTGGTGGTAACTACCGCCAAATTATGACCATGGCGATGATATCTCAAATAGACAGCCACTTTACCACACCGACTGCCAGGGTAGAAACAGGCACTACGGCGGCAGCCGCCTACAGCCAGGCGGAAGTCAATGTTCTGCCCACCATATTAAGACACACGAATCCGCCACCTTTTCCGGGGCGGTACCAACAACATCAAAAGTCTGGCGGAAACACTGCACAGAAGGGAAAGGACTCAACTTTGGAGACAAAGGAAACAACCACGCTGCCATGGAGCCCGAACTACAGATATTCCCAGTGATTTTCTACGTCCTGCTCCACCAAGAACACCAACGATGGGGAAGACGACCACGGTGAGTACAGCCGCCTAGCACACAGGGGAGGGAGGGAGGGAGGGAGGAAAAAGAGAGTGACAAATACACGCAACACACACACCCCCACCCCAACACCATGCACACAATCAGCTGCAGTAATAAAACATATTTATCCCGTACCCCTGAAGAATAATGCAGGGACAACAGGAATGTGATAAAGTGAGTGTAATAATATACAGTAGAAATACAAAAATTAAATCTAATGGTGTATATATATATATATATATGTACAGTTCAAGGTATACTGACCAGTCCTCATTCTGTGTGGGCCATAGGGCCACAGGCCAAAGTCCAAGGTCCCACTTGTCACCTGCAACAACACAGAGAGAACACTGCAGGGGCATCAGTTGGAAAATAGGCAGGTACCTCAGGGGGACGGGGAACGGGGGGCACCTCAGCCAGCAGATGGAACAAGACCAATGGTTCTGGAGGGGGCAAAATGCCCTGTGCTTGGTCCTGGGGAGTGCAAGGCCACAGTCTCTCGAGTGGGTGACTTGCCCACATGCTCTTGGGGGGGCA
Organism: Pleurodeles waltl; assembly: GCF_031143425.1. Classification (NCBI taxonomy): domain Eukaryota; kingdom Metazoa; phylum Chordata; class Amphibia; order Caudata; family Salamandridae; genus Pleurodeles; species Pleurodeles waltl. The sequence continues at coordinate 43,599,010 of NC_090448.1, forward strand.
GCATGCCCTGTGCTTGGTCGTGGGGAGTGCAAGGCCACAGTCTCTCAGGTGGGTGACTTGCCCACATGCTCTGGAGGGGGCAGCATGCCCTGTGCTTGGTCCTGGGGAGTGCACAGCCGCAGTCTCTCAGGTGGGTGACTTTCCCATATGCTCTGGAGGTGGCAACATGCCCTGTGCTTCTGATCCCGGGGAGGCTGGGGTGGGTGGGTATCTTACCCACTGGTTCTGGATGGGGCATTGTGCCCTGTGCTTCTGATCCTGGGGAGACTGGGGTGGGTGGGTGTTTTACCCACTGGTTCTGGAGGGGGCATTGTGCCCTGTGCTTCTGATCCTGGGAAGGCTGGGGTGGGTGGGTGTTTCACCCACTGGTTCTGGAGGGGGCATCGTGCCCTGTGCTTCTGATCCTGTGGAGTGCAAGGTCAAAGTCTCTCAGCTGGGTGTCATTCCCACAGGATTTGCAGGGGGCAGGCGGTGATGGCTGCTCAGTGGTAGTGCTGCTGATGCTGGTGGTGGTGGTGGTGGGAAGCTCCAGCCCGTCCCCTGCAGCCTCGGACGGCTGCCCACTGCTAGTGGTGGTGCTGCTGCTGGTGGTGTGGGAGGCACCAGCCCATCCCCTCCAGCCTCGAACGGCTGCCCATTTCTGGTGGTGGTGCTGCTGTTACTGGTGGTGGTGGGGGGAAGCTCCAGCCCATGCCTTGCAGCCTCGGACGGCTGCCTACTGCTGGTGGTGGTGGTGCTGCTGCTGCTGGGGGAAAGCATCAGCCCATCCCCTGCAGCCTCAGACGGCTGGCCATTGCTGGTGGTGGTGCAGGCCCCTTGCCCTTCCTGGCAGCAGCTGGGGATGGCTCCTTGCCCTTCCTGGCAACACTTGGGACAGGCTCCTGGCCCTTCATGGCAGCACTTGGGGAAGGTGCCTTGCCCTTCTGGGCCGCAGCTGGGGCAGGCTCCTTGCCCTTCCGGGCAGCAGCTGGGGCAGGCACCCATTCCTTGAGGCTGCTTGGCGCCCTGGATCCTTTCCCACCACAAGTGGGTGTGAAGACTACTGGACCCATGGACTAGGTGGCTGAGGTGCTTGCCTGGGTTTTTGCCACCCTGGCCAGACGTGAAGGATGGGGGGCTGGTAGGGGAGGGGTAGGGAAGAGGTCAATGGTGGAGAGGAAAAACTTCTTAGGGACACTGGGACAGGAAGAGGGAGTGGTTGCGGGAAGTGTCTGCTGTGTTTGGGCGCAGGTGCATGGGCTGGATGCTTTTGTGAGGTGGATGGCTGCTGGGTGTCTGAGTGCTTGCGTTTGTGTACCTTGGGAAGGGGGAGAGACACAGTGGGAAAGGACAGAGGCGACATGTGCATGGCTGTTGTAGGGGTGTCTGCCAGTGAGATGTGTGTTCTGTGTGGTGGTGATGCTGGTAGTGGATGAGGATGTAGTGCATGCAGGTGTGAGTGTAGACGGAACTGGGAGGGAGGTGTAGGAGGAGAGGGGCACAGTGGAGGCAGTAGATGTTGGTATGTCTGAATCTGGATGGTGTTTGTGTGAGTGCCTATGGGATGATGTGTGGTGCTTGTGTTGCCTGTGCCACTCTTGTGTCTTGTCCTGTGTGCATGCTCATTTGCCTGTGTGTTTGGGATGGTTGGGGTTGAGAAGAATGGGACTGGGAAGTGGAAATTGGAGGGGTACGGTAGAATCAGGGACAATGGCTGCCATCAGAGAGGAGGCCAGAGCCTGGATTGATCTCTGTTGGGCCACCAAGCCAGTGTGAATGCCCTCCAGGAATGCATTTGTCTGTTGCATTTGGACTGCCAGCTCCTGGATGGCATTCACAATGGTTGACTGCCCAACAGAGATGGATCTCAGGAGGTCAATAGCTTCCTCACTTAGGGCAGCAGGGCTCACTGGGGCAGGGCCTGAGGTGCCTGGGGCGAAGGAGATGCCCACCCTCCTGGGAGAGCGAGCACGGGCAACTCACTGAGGGGCTGCTGGGATGGCAGTGCTGGTACGGGGTGGTGGCTGTACCTGTAGCTGGGATGGTCACAGAAGTGTCCGCCACCACCAGGGAACTTCCATCGGAGGAGGTATCAGAGTCTGAACTGTCCCCTCCAGTCTCCGCCGTGGTGCTCTCCTCGCTCTCCGTCCCTCCTGGGTCCTGTGGGATGCATCTCCCTCCGTTGCCGGTGCCTCTGCTCCTCCACCAGATGATGCTAATGCACATAAGGACAGGATGACAAAACAGAAAGAGGGGGAGAGACAAAGGATACACTGGGTCAGTGGCTGCACCAACACCACTGTTGGCGTACACACCACCATCACACACATGGAACAGCCCTACACACTATGCAATGCACTACCACTAATAATGCTAGCCACCAGGGTATGGGGAGGGGCACATACTGCCAACTGCAGCACACCTGGGACCCACACAGCCCTGACCATTTGTGGATGCCTACAAGCTAGGTAGCAGGATTATCACTTCAGACCCCTGGCCAACATGGGACCTACTCTGCAATGTCAGGCCTGGCCTAGGGGCACCCACTGACACACATCCCCCACCTAGGTACCCCCCTACCATGTGTAAGTTGTAATGATGGGAACTGTACTCACCCCCCTGTGGCTGCTGTGATGCCCTCAAGCACCCATCCAGCTCAGGATAGGCCACTGCCAGTATGCGGGCCATCAGGGAGGTCAGGGTTCAACCGGCCCCCCTTCCTCATTGGGAGGCCATCCCCAGCTGGGCCTCCGCCGTCCTCCGTGCCCAGCGTCTCAGGTCCTCCCACTGTTTCCGACAGTGGGTGTTCCGCCTGGTGGGGTGGTCAGGCCCTGGGTAATAATTGCGTCACAGTTCACAATTGGACATAGAGGACAAATAGCCCTTATACATTAAAAAATTACATCATGCATTGTACTGTTGTGGCTATGATGTTCAGTTTATGACTGGGTCCTCACTCTTTTGTGCCTTAGACTGCAACCACTGCAGATGAATAGGAGATGGAGACATACCCCGGTGTACAGACCCCTGGTGGACTTTGCAACAATGGAGAACAGGCACATTATCCTCACCTATAGACTTGACAGGGCCACAATCACGGAGCTGTGTGCCCAGTTGGGGCCTGACCTGATATCTGCTATCCGTCACCCCACTAGGATACCTCCTCTTTTGCAAGTCCTGTCAGTACTCCATTTCTTGGCAAATGGTTCTTTCCAAGTGCCAGTGGGCTTGGCAGCAGGAATTTCACAGCCAATGTTCTCAATAGTGCTGACAAGAGTGTTGTTTGCCCTGATTAAACATATGTGCAGCTACATTGTTTCCCCCCAGGTGGAGGATTCGGCCACAGTGAAAGCTAACTTCTATGCAATGGGACATATCCCCAACATCATTGGGGCAATTGATGGAACATGTATTGCATTTGTCTCCCCCCCTGGCAAAATGAACAGGTGTTCAGAAATCAAAAGAGTTTTCACTCCATGAATGTGCAGATGGTGTGCTTGGTGGACCAGTACATCGCCCATGTCAATGCAAAGTATCCTGGGTCGGTGCATGATGCCTTTATCCTGAGGAATAACAGCATCCCAAATGTGTTGGGCCAACTACAGAGGCACAGGGTGTGGCTAATAGGTGAGCCCTGGTTCCCACCCAGTATATGTTAGTGTATGAGTATGGTGTGGGCCATATATGATAGTGTGTGGCTAAATGTTGTCCCTCAATATTTGCAGGTGACTCTGGTTACCCAAACCTGTCATGGCTACTGACCCCTGTGACGAATCCAAGGACAAGGGCAGAAGAATGTTACAGTGAGGCGCATGGGTGAACAAGAAGGATTATCAAACGTACCTTTGGCCTCCTGAAAGCCAGGTTCTGGTGCATCCATCTAACTGGGGAATCCCTGTGCTACTCACCCAAGAAGGTCTGCCAGATTATCGTGGCATGCTGCATGTTGCAAAACCTTGCCTTGAGACGCAATGTGCCTTTTCTGCAGGAGGAGGAGGCTGGAGATGGCCGTGTGGCAGCACTGGACCCTGTGGACAGTGAGGATGAGGAGGCAGAGGATGAGGACAACAGAACTGCAGTGATTCGACAATACTTCCAATGACACACAGGTAAGGCAGTGGTACTTCACATTTCATTGTCATTTTTTGGATTATCTTTGTCACTGGCATGCTGTTATTTCTCACTTCTATGCCCACTAACTGTACCCTTTGGCAACTCATTTTGCAGATGTTGGTGCCCCACTATCGCTCCTGGTGTGGTCCCTGCAGCCAAATACAGGTCTTTCCTATGTGAACATTACTGTACAGTTGTGTTGCAATGTTTGAACATGGTTAAACAAATACATACTTAAATCATTTGACATACTTTATACTTGTATTTATACAAAGGGTGTTTATTGAAGTTTTTAAACAGGAGAGGGACAAGTGCATTGCGATGGGGTGATGATGGAGGAAAGTCCAGGGTATAGTTCAAGTCTATTTGTAACACAGGTGCATTGTCCAAGGGGACATAGGAAGGGGAGCAATGGCAGTTCAAGGTGGACAGGGTGACATAGTGGGACACAAGGGTGACAATCAGGAGAGTCTCATTTCCTGGCGGGGTCTTGGCAGTAGTCTCTGGCTTCTGCCTGGACGTCAGGGAACGTTTGCAGGGTGGTTCTCCTTCTGCAGGGGGAGGGGTGCTGGTGGCCTGTTGGTCCTAGGGCGGCACCCCTGCTATGGAGACCAGGGTGGTGTTAATGGCCTGCAAGTCCTCCCTGATCCCCTGATACTGTCCCTCCTGCAGCCGCCTGTTCTCCTGCATATTGGCCAGGATCTGGCCCAGCGTATGCTGGGAATGTTAGTATGCTCCCAGGATCTCGTGAGTGCCTTCTGGAGAGTTGGTTCCCTGGGCCTATCCTCCCCCTGGCGCACAGCAGTCCTCCCAGTTTCCCTGTTGTCCTGTGCCTCTGTCCCCTGAATCGTGTGCCCACCGCCACTGACCCCAGGTCCCTGATTGTCTTGGGTATGAGGTGTGCCCTGGGGTCCCTTAAGTGGTGGACACACTGCTAATTGACGTGTCCTGGGGACAGAGGTATGGGTACGCTGGGTGGGTGCTGTTTCCAGATGGGGCAGGCTCTGTGGTGGTGTGACTGTGCCTGGGTAACCGACTGTCCAGAGGTCCCTGATGGGCCAGGTTGGTCATCCCGATCCAGGCGACCAGAGTTTCTGTCATCACTGTCGACCTCTTCAGTTGGGGGACTGGATAGTGCTGGCACCTCTTCGCCGCTGACATTGGCTGGGGTACCTGTGGGGTTGTAAATGCAGTGTTATTGTTTCTGTGTGTGAAATATTGTGCATCGATGGATTGCCCTCTTTGGCTGGATTTGCCCTGGCAGCTTTCACTTGTGTACGTTGGTGTATGGTGGGATCTATATTTCTCTTTAGTTTGCATGTTTTGTTGATAGATGTCCATGCAGGTCTGTGAGTGGTGTCCATGCACTGGTATGGCATGCAGGGCTTGCCATTGAGTTAAGTGATATGTGATGGTGGGGTGTGTGGGAGGTGGTGGAGTAGATGGGAGTGAGGGTGGGGGTATGTGATTGCATGCATGTAGGGGGGTGATAGTAGTAGAGAGTTGACTTACCAGAGTCCAGTCCTCCTGCTACTCCGCCCAGGCCCTCAGGATGCATGATTGTCAAGACTTGCTCCTCCCATACTGTGAGTTGTGGGGGAGGAGGTGGGGGTCCACCGCCAGTCCTCTATACAGCAAGTTGCTGCAATGGAACGTACCTTCCCCCTTAGGTCATTCCACCTCTTCTCGATGTCATCCCTGGTTCTGGGGTGCTGTCCCACGGCGTTGACCCTGTCCACGATCTTCCACCGTAGCTCCATCTTCCTAGCAATAGATATCTGCTGCACCTGTGCTCCAAATAGCTGAGGCTCTACCCTGATGATTTCAGCCACCATGACCCTTAGCTCCTCCTCTGAGAATCTGGGGTGTCTTTGTGGTGCCATGGGTGTTGTGTGAGTTGTGTGGGTGAGGGTGTGTAGGGTGATGTGTTGGGGTAAGTGATGTGGGGTCCGTGGGTGGTGTATAGGTGATGGTGGTGATTGGCTCTGGTTTTGTCTGTAGTCGTGGTGTCTGTCTGGTGCCAATGGTTTGTAGTCGTAAAGGGTTGTGGGTAATGAGGGTGTATGTTTTATAGTGGTGTGGGTGTGGTGTGTATGGGTGTCAGATGTGTGTTATTTAAATTGTCCAATGTGTTGTTGTTTTGTTAGTGTGTCTGTATTTTGAGCGCGGCGGTATGTACCGCTAATGGTTTACCGCCATTGAATGTCTGCTGTGGTGATTCGTGGGTCATAATGTGATGGGCGTAGTTCTGTTGGCGTAACGGTGTGGGTTTGGATACTGCCAGTTTATCACTGACCTTTGGTGTGGTGGACTTGTGTGTGTGGCTGAATAGTGACGGTGTGTGTGTGTCATAATATGGTGAACGGATATCTCCTGCGACGGCGGTATGTTGGCGGCAGTCTGCATGGCGGTAAGTGGGATTTACCGCCAATGCCATAATGCGGGCCTATATGTACCTGGGCCTCCTGGGTTTCACCGACCCTTTGCCAGACACTGACTAACCTGGACTCCGTGCACAGCTTCCTTAGGCGGTGTCCCTCTCATGCCAGCTTTGTCCACGTGGCCCTCAGATTGCAGTCCAGTGCCGTGATGCTATTTCCCCGGACAATGCTACACAACGACTGACGATGATCTAAGACGCCCCCGGTTTCTGAGTGTATGCCTCCTTTGATGCAGTCCAGTAAATAAGTGGGGGCTAGTGTTGGGGCACTCTTGTGGCTCTTGTAAGTTAATGCAGGGGGGGAGCAGTATCTCGCCAATCGCTGCGGAGCGAATGGACACCGGGAGGGAAGCCTAAACCACACTCCGATGGTTTCTGTCTCCAAGGTGCCCCACAGCTCCAGCCACATAGCCCCGTACCTTCTCCTCACGGCAGGCCTGACCGCCCCAGCATCGGGGGCCGTCCCGCACAGCCCGCGTGCCTCCTCTTGGTGAGCCCCTCAGCAGTACCGGCACCCGGCCCACTCCTAAGCCCCACCAGCACACCCAGTCCCCGGAGCCTGTCGGGCATTCAAGTCCACTCTGGGCCCGCCTCTTTACTGGGCCGTACGTCCTCCACTCCTCCACTGGCCGGCTAGCGCAAGGGTCGGGAAAGCCGTCAGATACAATGGCAGGCCGAGGGCAACCCTGCTGCACTCACCCCAGTCCAATCTTTCGCCGGATGACCTCACCGCCTCAGGCCATTTGGCTCCCTAATCGCATCCAGTGGCGGGCGCCATTTTGAGGGACGCCATATCCCTCAGGGAATGCACATCTTCTGACACAACATTTTCCCAGTCCCGTCAGCCAACAGCTGCTTCAGATCTCCCCGGAGTACACTGGATATATTCGACTGCAATATTTGAGGAAAGAAGGGCCTTAATTAGAACAGATGACAGAGGGGTTGAGAGCACTTCTAAAGGGCAACCGCCATCTTAACACCTCGACCATGCCTCACTAATATACTTTTAAACAATATAAACAAAACTATAAATTTCTAGGAATAATACATCTAATATTCCCACTCAAGTTTGTGCAACAGCAGGGAAAGCGTTGGACTCAGGAGGGATAACATTTACTATTCCCCCTCCTGTCTGTGCAACAGTATGGAAAGCATTACATTCAGAAGGGGTAAAATATACTATTTCCACTCCAGTGTGTACAACGGGGGGAAAGCATTGGACTCAGGAGGGATAACATTTACTATTCCCACTCTGGTCTGTGAAACAATAGGGAAAGCGTTTGATTTAGGATGGGTAAAATTTACTATTCCCACTCCAGTCGGTGCAACGGTAGGGAAAGCGTTGGACTCAGGAGGGGTAAAATTAACTGTTCTCACTCCAGTCTTTCCAGCAGTAGGGCAAGCATTGGACTCAGGAGAGGTAAAATGTACTATTGCCACTCTAGCCTGTGCAACAGTAGGAAAAGCGTTGATCTCTGAAGAAGTTAAATTTAAAATTCCCACTTCAGTCTGTGCAACAGTAGGGAAAGCGTTGGACTCAGGAGGGGTAAAATTTACTATTCCCACTCCAGTCAGTGCAATAGTAAAGTAAGTGTTGGACTCTTGAAGGGAAAAGTTTACTATGTCCACTCCAGTCAGTGCAACAGTAGGGAAAGTGTTGGACTCAGGAGGAGTACAATTTACTATTCCCACTCCAGTCTGTGCAACAGTAGGGAAAATGTTGGACTCGGGAGGGGCAAAACGTACTATTCCCACTCCAGTTGGTGCAACAGTAGGAAAAGTGTTGAACTCAAGAGGAGTAAAATTTACTATTCCCACTCCAGTCTATGCAATACTAGTGAAAGTGTTTGACTCGGGAGGGGTAAGATGTACTATTCCTACACCAGTCGGTACAACAATACGGAAAGTATTGGACTCTTGAGATGGAAAGTTCACTATTCACATTCCAGTCTATGCAACAGTAGAAAAAGTGTTGGCCTCAGAAGGAGTAAAATGTACTATTCACACTCCAGTCACTGCAAGAGTAGGGAAAACGGATTCAGGAGGGGTAAAATTTACTATTCCCACTGCAGTCTGTGCAACGGTAGGGTAAGTACTTTACTTCAAACACATACCTTATTTTAATACAAGTATTAATTTCCTAAAATTATAAAGCTATTAACATTAAATTAAATTATATAAATACATTAAAAAGCAATTAAACAATTACAATAATTATAAATTGTTTAAATAATTAAAATAAGAATTGTTATTCAGTAATTATTTAATTAAATTCCCATGCTATAATTGCACATTAAACATAAATCTAAATTAAAAATATATTTACACAATTTACATCATTAATTACTAATTAATAATTTATAAGTAATTAATAAATTATTATTTACAAACTTTACACCATGTACCTCCACTAACCCAACAACTCGCACCTAAAATATAACTTAAAAAATATTATTTACACAATTTACATACTCAATAATAAAATAAACAATTAATATTAACTTTTTTTTTTAAATGTTAATTATACATAATTAACTTCCCACCCTGTACCCGTACAAAGCTCACAACCCACTACAAAACTATAAATTACTATTTTACAATCAAATTAAAATATAAATAACTTAACATTACAAACTATATTTGAAAACATTAACAGCAATTACACAAACAATCTAAAACATAGAAAATAAAATATTATTTAAACACATAAAGAAACTAAAACACAATGGGCCTCATTCCGACCCTGGCGGTACAAGACCGCTAGGGCCGGGGGCAACGGAAGCACCGCCAACAGGCTGGCGGTGCTTCATTGCCCATTCTGACGCCGCGGTCAGAAAAGGGAATCCGGCGGTTTCCCGCCGGATTTCCCCTGCTTGGGCAGAACCTTCATGGCGGCGCTGCAAGCAGCGCCGCCATGGAGATTCCGACCCCCTTCCCGCCATCCTGTTCCTGGCGGTTTCTACCGCCAGGAACAGGATGGCGGGAACGGGTGTCATGGGGCCCCTGGGGGTCCCAGCACTGCCCATGCCACTGGCATGGGCAGTGCCGGGGCCCCCTAACAGGGCCCCAGGGAGATTTTCACTGTCTGCAATGCAGACAGTGAAAATCGCGACGGGTGCAGCTGCACCCGTCGCACCCCTGCAACACCGCCGGCTCCATTCGGAGCCGGCCTCTGTGTTGCAGGGCCTTTCCCGCTGGGCCGGCGGGTGCTCCCTTGGCGGGCGCCCGCCGGCCCAGCAGGAAAGTCAGAATGGCCTCCGCGGTCTTCTGACCGCAGAGCGGCCATTTGGCGGTTCCCGCCAGGCAGGCGGAGGGTCAGAATGACCCTCAATACTTCTGTCAACAATATTTTTGCACACTATATTTCTGTGTCACGATATTAAAAACTTTATATTTCTGTAGTTCAATAGTTTTGAATCAATATTTTGTCCGAACACCACTCTGTAAGTTGTGGCATGCTTTCTGTTTTTGAAGGCCTTAGTGACTATTTGTTCTACTTGCTCTCCAAATGTTGTTTTCCTTGAAAGAGAATCTTCAAAAGAGCTGAATCTACTATCCAGTATCTCAGCCACATGTCTCCCTGCCAAAATGAAGGCCCCCGTTGCCAGAGCAGAAGATTTCATAGAGTCACAGAAAAGAAAATGTCAGACGAAAACCTACTTGCTTCCTTGTTATTTCAAAGGTCAGAATATATTTGCCAACAACTGTAGCACTTCTGCCTGGTACTAAGCAGGAAGATTGAGAGTCATTATTCTTTACCTCCTTACTTTTCATATTCCTTTCACCCTTCAGTGCACTAGCCACTGCTTCACAGATAAAAGCCTGAATATCACTGGAAGACAAAGCTTCACTCTTCATGTGCTTCTTTTGCTCTTTAGGAACGCCTGGAATTACTTCTAGATTATCCCCTTAAATGATTCTCTGAAGAAGAATGAGAAGAGCAATACCTTCTCTTAAGATGCATGCTTCCCCTAGTGGTTTAAGATCTAAATGAAGAGATTATTGATCAAATGTGGATTTACCACAAGAGATGAAAGACAAAAGGCGTTTGGCAAAATAGGAACAGTTTGTTTAATTAAACCCAGCGGCTGGAAGAGCAGTACAGAGTTGGGGTTTGATGACTGCCTCAAGGTACATTGGTTCTGGGCAACATTATATACATTTCTTGAAGCGTCATAAAAAAATTCTATGCATTTTTTGGAGAAAGGAATCCGGGCCTAGTCACGGAGTAATAAATCTGACCATCTAAGAAAGTGCGCAGGCGGGTCTCGACCTTGCGTGGACATAATGCAGGCCAGTAGGTAACATGTCCAGATGTCCAAAAGGGGAGCGTGTGATCACTGCGTGTTGTGTGTGTGCAGTGTTCTGATTGGCTGAGTGTTCCTAACTTCATGTGGCATCTAACTTTTATGGTGATTTAGGAACATGCACCCCTCTGGCCAAATGTGTTTTATTGGTGGCCAGTCTCCTAGGACCATTGTGGTGTCACTGCCTATCTGAGGCATTCATCTGAGTTTTTGTATGGGCTATATGTGACCCCCACCTGTGACCTGTCAATCAGTTGCTTCTTGCCTAGGTCACAGGGCATGCCTGACCACGTATTTCTGACTCAGGGTTGATGAGGAGGTCACATTGAGTGGATTCAACAACAGTGATGCGAATTCGTTATTATGCATACACATATCATGGCATACATTGACACTGTTTTCATCAATATTAGCTATCCCCCCTCTAGTTAAATTTTCATCTACATTACCCACCCCATACTTCATGACAGTCACATTATTTGAGGGTTGACGTATTTATGTTGTGTTTATTACTATTTCCCTAGTTACTTCCATTCCACCTAATTTGAGGACTGAGTTTTTAGAGCAGAAAACTCCCACTTGTAGGAAACAACACAAAAACAGCACAAGAATGAGGATCAACCAGCAGCAATGACATGCACAGTTGGGTCACACACCAGGGCAGCCAGGAAAACCAATCAAATAACCAGTCCTGCTCAGGCGCACCTGCCTTTTTCTTCATGTCGGCTCCTAGACGATGCAGTGCTTGGATGGCAAAAGTTAGTGTCGCCATTGTTCAGGTGGTTACTGGGGAGAAATGTACAACAGGATGCACCGATCTTGGCACACACCTCACCCTTCATCGCAGTCATCTTTTCCAACACATACTGATGTTGCGTCACCATGAAGCTGATGGCTCTTAATTCTTCCTTGAGAGCATTTATGCCGAGCTCAGTATCATTGATCATTTTCAGCATCTCCCACCTTATTTGCAACCAGCGGGCATTTGCTTTTGTCTGTAGAGTGCAGACGGGTATGGATCCTCCTGCATTTACGTGAGTGTCAGTGAATAGTCTAAATTCTTCCAGAACGTCCTTGTACTGAGCCCAGCCAAAATAATTGGCTGTTCTTTTTCCTTGAGCCTGATATAACAGAGTTGTTTTCTTCTGTAGCAGATGTTGAAACAACTCAGCCAGGTCTTGTCCACAGATGACCAGGGTCCGGGTGTATACAGTCACAAGTGAGCAGAGGCCCCACCATCCGGGGACTAGCTGAGTGTAGGCAAATTCTCCACACTGCCAGGGGAAATCCTTCAGCACGGAGGTGCCACAGTGTATGTCTGGTACGTGCAGTATTGCTTCACAATTCTCATTTGTGCTGAGCGGGATCATCCCTTTGTCTCTGAAACACAAGGAATACAGTGTAAGTTTCTGTACAATTAGGGGTTGCCTCTTCCCTTCTAAGCAAGTGAACCTATCTATCTCAGCAACCCAGATTTCCTGACATGGGGTATCTATGCTGGTATTCAGTTCTTCCCTATGAGACTCATTTCCCCTTGTATCATTGAGGCGTATGGCCATATACAGGGACTTTATGTCTGGGGTTAATTGTTTATTAAAGGAGACTGCCCAAAACGCGCTAAGGGTCACCCTTGGACCGCAAACTGATTCGGGAGTGGACACGTTTGTGCACTGGTGCAGTGGTTTGCTTCCTCCAAGGACCTCTTTTCTGGAAAGTCTCGGGCCAAACAGTGTCCTTCCCTACAGTGCCTCGCCTGCACATCCTGTCTAGCTCGATTTGAATATCGCTAGGCTCAGGGTAAAGGTACAGTGTGGTGGGACTGGTCTCATATCGAGTGATGTTTACTCCTATCCTATGGGGTTCAATAGGTGCAGGTGCAGATGGATGAGACATTTTGCTTTTTCGGGGGCTATCTCCTGTGTCTTTCTTTTTTCTGGATGTTTTGTACATTTATTTTGAAGGTGGCTGCAGATGGGACAGCTACTTTTAGGGAGCGTGAGTATTTTAGTTATGGATTGCCTGAGTTTTATTTTGCGGGCCATTTGGTCCTCTCCTCTTGCTATGACAGAGGAGGGTGTTTCTATGGGATGATCTTTGTGGTATTGTTCCTTTTTCCTAACTATTTTCCCTAATGTGTGGGTGTGTGCTTTACCAATGCTGATGGAACCTTTTGACCTAGATGTGCATGGATCGATGTGAAAGGAAAGGGGCATGTCACAATATAGCGGTTGCTGGTGGTCGCAACGTGCTCTGAGGGCATATGTATGCCCCTCTTGTCGCGTAGGCTCTCATTATCCTAATGAGACTACTGGATTTTTGGGTGGCAAGATTGTTTACAGTGTGGGGGGACTAAGTCTAACCCACGGCAAAGGACCCTTGTCACCCCAAATCCGGGTTGAGCTCCGGCAAACTAGCAGTGCCTTATCTCTCCCAAAGGGAAGAGACAATTGGGCAGCCGAGCGCATGACATCTTAGTGCTTCCCAGGGAAGTCGTGGTCACTCAGGTCCCAACCAGTTCTCTCATACACAGTGTGGTCTCATATATAAATGACAAAGGCAGTTTAAGTTTTAAAGATTGGTTTAATATAACGACTGCATTTTAGTTAACAAGGCGTGAGCCGCAATAACCAGAACCATACAACACAGTAGGATTGAAATAGTAACGAGGAGAGTGAAACATAAGAATAACGCTATCATGGTGCAACTAGATTACGTTCCCTCCTCTAAGTTCTATCTTGAGCACAGCATGTTAAGCTCTAAGCCTGTCTTTCAGGTTCCCCCGGGAGGACATCAACTCTCATACCTGAGCAAAGGCCTGTGATCGGGATCGGGATCAGCATCTGCAACAGGGCAATCAGCGTTGAGGAAATTCGATTTTTAATACGATCGTATCAACCCGCCATTTTGTGGCCCGCCGCCATTTTATGTTGCCTTCACTCAGGCAGCACAGCGAACGAAGTCCATTCTGCCTTTTCTGCTTATTCTGCAACATGGTGTTCAAAACAGCCTTCTGCCTCTATCTTTACAAGGCTGGTATTAAGGTCTGACCGAGTACACTAATCCCTGTCTGGTTTTCTAATCCTTGTTTCAACTATCTGTAGGCTCACACTATTCTCCGCCGATCTTATCTTATCGTCTGGCCTTCGCTGTCCTTTGCTAGTATTCTCTCATTTTCACAACTGTCCTCCAAACGCACACAAACTTATCGCACCACATGCAACTTCGTTGTGGATCGGTTAATGAATTAGTTCAAGGGAGGGGTGACAAACACAGCTGGAGGGGAGGCAACCTTAAGTCACTTGATACTTTGTTTTCCAATTCCTTCTATTGGTGCTGTCTTGTTTTCCGACATTTCTATTGACTCTGTTCTATCTTTACATTATTCTTACTGGCTCCTTTCTATGTGTTCTGGGAGTGTATGTAGTTAATAAATGGTTTTTATACAGTATATAAGATTGTGCGCCACAAAGTAAAGTGGCAGTCTCCTGAGAACATACCTTGTGTACTTCTTGGACAACTGTACTAGCTGCAGCTAATAAAATCTGATCTTTTACGCCTGACAGAGTGTCCCGTGTCTCTGTTAGTTGAGGCAGGTGAATCCAAGGAGATTTTAGGCGTACCCTGCGCCGCCAGGCCCATAAGGTTCTGGTTCTTCAACTGGCGCCCAACGTGGGGCGGCTTCAGCGGTACCGGTTCTGCCTGAAGGTCGTGAGGAACCCCGCAAGAAAATTCTGGAGGAATCGCGAGCCACGTCAAGCGACCCCTGTATGTCGAAGTGGTCCGAAGGTCTTTTTCAGCGCGGTTACTCCTTCCTGACGGCTACTGACGACTGCTGCCCTGACTGCCGCCCTGCCTTGGCCCTTTCTTTGATGATGTATGGTAAAGCGAGACGATAGACGGGCCTCTGTTGGTGTAAGAAGACATCCTTAGTTAAGTATTTGGTGGGTCGCGCCCACAAATTTTGGTCTTTGTTTTGTCCTTAGGTCCTTAGATTTGGCCATTGCAGTGGCCAAAGCCGAGGGGTAAGTGCATTTGTGCTGTGTAAACTGAAAGTTTTACCCCCTTGATGTTTGTGAACAGCCAGTAAAAATCGTGAGATGTCTGGTCTGACTAAGTTTGGAAAACTTTGTTGCTTTGGTTGTAATAGGGACTCCCAGCTTGAGGACTCCTGTCCGATTCCTTCGGTTGGAACTCCCAGATATGAGCTCTATTCTAAACATGGTGTTGGTCCTATTGCCTTTAATAAGACATGGACCCGATATACAAAGAAAGATGGTGTTTTAAAATGGCCAGAAAATGGTAGTTTCGAAACTGATGTGCTAGATAATTTAGAAGCAACGTTATTTAAAAGAAAAGCCCGGCCGGCAATGTTTGACTCTTTTCGCCTTTGGCGTAAGGAAGCCAAACAGAGAGAAATTAAACAAGCGAAACGAGATAGGAAAACACAGGGAATGACGATTATACAGGCTGCTCAGCAATTCAAAGATGATGAAATAGATAATGCAATGGAAATTTCAGACAGACAGCATCGAATGGCAGTAGATAAATGCTATCCGACGTTGCCTATCTCTTCCCTTGATAAGAGAAAAGATTTCGAGGAAGATTCCTTAATGTCCCACTTATTGAAATTGCCTCCGCCCTATGTACAAGGTGCTAATGCACCCCCGATGTTACAGCCTGTTCAGCCGCCAGTTGTGCTTCCGCCTGCTCCAGCTTTTCCACATTTGCCTCCTCAAGTATTGCCTATGCCAGCTTTGCCTTTAACTCCTTTGCCTTCTGCTCCTTTGGCAATTCCTAATGCTCCTTTAGTTAATTCACCTAATACCTTGTCCCCTATCCTTATGTCAAATTCTCCATCTATGCGTAAGCAATTTGCAGATACTGTCTCTGGTCTCTTATCACCTTTCTTTGAAGCTTTAAACGTGTCTCCAGCTTTTTCTCGAAGACAGTCTCGTAGTCAATTCCCAGACTCCGAAGAGCGAGAAAAATTGGACTCACTTGCTTGTAGATGGATCAAGAAGGGTCCCCAATATAGTACGTCTGATATTATGTCCACCTTTCTGCAATGGAATGCACCTACGCAGAGATATGTTTTTAAAGTTATGTGCGATACTCTCGCTAAAGAATGGGAGGATATGAATTTGGGTTCAGTCCCACAGGATCTGTTAGATGTTCAGGCTGACTTTGACAAAGGACTTATTGTGGGTCCTAAGGTTGAAAACGCTGTCAGAACACTTATTTCTTTCAGATCCCTATTGTTCTCATAGACTTTTCCTGATTCTGATCCTTCAGTTAGGACAGCACTGAAAAACTATCCCATGAGAGAGGTTTCTCCAATATGGAAGGAAGAAGTTGCAGCAGCAGGTGCTAATCCAGCTATTCCTGCGCATTTTCAGCGCATATGGATACATGTCCCCTGGAAAAGGTCTGAAGTTTTAGCACTTAAACAGTCACTACCAGATCCACGCAAAAATCCTGCTGGTTACTATAAAGAGTTGTCGCAAACAGTTGATGCATGTACTATGAATCTAGCAGATATTGACATGTTGATGGGAAATGTAGTTCCACAGACAATATGGGCTAAAATTCGTAGAGAGGATCACGCTCAAGAATTAGGCGGCGATTGGAACGCTATTATTGCCGCAAATAGAGGTCAAGTAGGTGGTGCAAAGCCCGACGCTTTGATCTCAGAACTCCCTGGTAGGATTATTACATTAATGAAAACAATGATGCCTGCTTTGAGAGTTAATTGGGATAAGTTAGCAGCATGTAAACAAAAGAAAGATGAAAGTGTTTCCGATTTCTTTACCCGATTCGAGGAGACATTCATTGATCACAGTGGTCAAGATATGGCTACAGAAGGGGGACAGCGATTATTTGTGGATAAGTTCGTATATAACTTGCTTCCTGAACTATCACACAAGCTAAAAGACTCAGAGAGTTCATGGGCAGTTTCTTCTTCCGCCCAGATATTGGCTACTGCACAATATTATGAAAATAGAGACAAAGAAGAAAGGGAAAAAGAAGAGAAAAAGACGAAAGAATTAAAAACTAAAGTTCTCTTGCAACAGGCTTATCCTCCTCGTTATGTTCAGCCTCAGTTTCAACAGCCTCCGCAGTTTCAGAGGTTGTATCAAAAGCCTGAACCATTCATTCCAAGACCTTTGCTAGGTCCCAATCAATGTGCTTATTGTAGGGAGGAAGGTCATTTTAAGAACAGTTGTCCGGCATTGTTGCAGCGTAATGGAGCAACATCTGCTTCACGAGGTCGTGGTGGTCCTCAGTCAGCAAATAGAGGTAGAGGTCGAGGTGTGTTAACCCAAGAGCAGCGTTCTTTTGTTCCTCCAAATTCCGGAAATTACTTTGACCAGCAAAATGTTAGGTCTACACAGTATTACAGTGAGGATCAGTATATTGAAGGAGGGAATGAAAGTCTTCATTTTGAATAGGACAGCCATGGACAAAGTAAGGGGGTTACGTCAATTCCAGTGGATCAGAATGGACCTTATGTTAATGTCACTACAATGGGTGTTTCAGAGCCATTTCTTTTAGATACTGGTGCCATGAGAAGCTCTATCATTCATTCTAAACTCCCTGGCGCACCTTTGTCTGGCTTAACGAATGTATCTGTAGGATTTTCTGGCGCCCCTGTTCGCAATCCAGTTTCTTGCCCTTTGCCTGTTTCAATAGGCCCTTATGATTTAGAAGCTCCGCTTCTTCTGACGAATGGTTGTGGTGAAAATCTGTTGGGTTTAGATCTATTAAAAAGAATGCATGCTACGATATATTGTTCACCTTCTGGTGTATACCTCACTCTAGGACAGAAAATGACTAGTCCAATGTACTTATCAAAAGATCAATTCCCACCTGAATTGCTTTCTCTTCCCGAAACGCTTTGGGCTACGGGTCCGAATGACGTTGGTTGTCTTGAGATCCCACCTTATGTTGTTACTCTTAAGCCCAATGCTGAAATGCCACGTATTCCGCAATACAGAATCTCTACTGAAGGTGAGAAAGCACTTCTGGAAATTGTCCATGATTTGATTCAGAAGGGTGTGGTTGAGGAAACGAGAGGAAATACATGTAACAGTCCTGTTCTTCCGGTTCTTAAACGCACTGATCCTTCTCAGCCTCCTGTTTATCGTTTTGTAATTGATCTTCGGGAGGTAAACAAGATTGTCGTACCGCAGTTTCCTGTAGTCCCAGATATCACTGCTCTGTTGTCGATGATACCTTCTACAGCGACTTGGTTTTCAGTTATTGATCTAAAGAATGCTTTCTTTAGTATTCCCATCGCCGAAGAGAGTAGAGATATTTTTGGTTTTTCCCTCGGAGGCCGAAGCTTCCGGTTTAAACGCGCACCTCAAGGTTATTGTGAAAGTCCCTCTATTTACAGTCAAGCTCTAAAATGTCATCTTGATGCCTTTTCCTTACCGTCCGGTGCCGCTCTCATTCAGTACATGGATGACTTATTAGTTGCCGCTGATTCAGAGGAGATTTGCAAAAACGTGACCGTTGCACTGTTGCGTCATTTGTTTGATCTGAATCACAAGGTTTCTCCTTCTAAATTACAATATGTCTGTCGCGAGGTGACTTATTTGGGTCATCTCTTGACAAAGGAGGGACGACGACTGACCCCCGAACGAATTCAGGCAATTGCACAAATGTCAGTGCCATCCACACAAAGAGAGGTACGTGCTTTTTTGGGCATTACTTCTTATTGTAGACAGTGGATTCCGAGTTTCTCTTTATTGGCTAAACCGCTGTTGGCGCTAACTTTAAAAGATACGCCTCAGCCTCTTCCGTGGACTGACGAATGTCAGAAGAGTTTTACTGATTTGCGTATTGCTTTGTGTTCTGCTCCTGTATTGGGTACTCCTGATTACAGTAAGCCCTTTACGCTCTATGTCCACGAAAGAGAGGGTTGTGCATTGTCAGTCTTAACGCAGCGTTTTGGAGATCAACAGCGACCATGCGCATATTTCTCAGCTACGTTAGATCCAGTAGCTAAAGCATTGCCTAGTTGTCTTAAGGCGACAGCGGCAGCAGCAATTTCTATTCGACAGTCTGCTGGAGTAGTGCTAGATAATACTCTCATTGTTATGGTGCCACATGCAGTGGATACTTTACTAAATAGGACAAAAACGCAGCATCTTACGAGTGCTCGGTTGTCCGGATATGAGTTGATGCTTTTGGCTAGTCACATACACATCAAACGATGTAATACCCTGAATCCAGCTACTTTGTTGCCTCTTCCAGAAGAGAGAGATGTCTCTGAACAGCATGATTGTTTTCTCCGTACTGAAGAAGAGACTAAGGGTAGAATTGACCTAAAAGACACGCCATTAATGAATCCAGATGGAACACTATGGGTAGATGGTTCTTGTTTCAAGCTCCCGAATGGAGATACAGTTTCAGCCTACGCTATTACTACTTTGCATACGATTGTGGAGACAGCACGCATTAGACATAATTCAGCTCAGGCAGCTGAATTGATAGCCTTAACTAGAGCGTGTGTGTTATCCAAAGGAAAAAGAGTAAACGTGTACACTGATAGCCAATACGCTTTTGGTGTAGTGTTTAACTTTGGGCGCTTATGGAAGGAAAGAGGATTCTTTACTTCCCATGGTACTAAGATACAACATGGTCAATTAGTGACTGAACTTCTTGAGTCACTTACAATGCCTACTCAGATAGCGATCGTGAAGTGTAGTGCACACAAAAAGATTGTGGACGATGTTGGTCGAGGAAATGCATTTGCAGATGAGGTAGCGAAAAAGACAGCCAGAGACAACACAAGTCGAATGTATGTTGCAAGTCCCGCAAACTGCGTAAGAGAAAAGGGAATGTGTGAAGATACAGTAGAGAGTGTGAAATCAATTCAAGGAGAGGCTACGGAGAATGAGTTGAGAAAGTGGAAGGAAAGTACAGGAATGTTAGATGAGATGGGATGTTGGGTTGAATTATCAGAACATCAACGTTGGCTGTTACCAGATGCTTATGTACTACCTGTAGTTACTATGGCACATGGTCCAGCTCACCTAAGTGCAAAAGGAATATGTAAACTTCTGGCTCCAGTGTGGCAAAATGAGGGGATCCCAAAGTGTGCAAATAATGTAGTAAAACATTGTATTGTTTGCTTGATGTACAATCCGGGAAAGGGAACCCCAACTCCAGCAGGTCATTTTGCTCCTCCAACATATCCATTTGAGGTGTTGCAGATCGATTATATTCACATGGAACGATGCAACAACCTCAAATATGTTCTGGTGGTAGTATGTGCTTTTTCTAGATGGGTAGAAGCCTACCCTCTGAAGGACAATACTGCTTTATCAACTGCCAAAATACTTTTGAAAGAATTCTTCCCTAGGTTTGGTTTGCCGCGCATTGTCTGGAGTGACAATGGGAGCGAATTTGTGGGTCAAGTCATGCAAAAAGTTTGTGCAGGTCTTGGCATAAAACAGAAGTTCCACGCGGCGAATCACCCACAGTCGGCTGGTTTAGTAGAATGCTACAATGGAACCTTGAAGCTTAAAATTGCTAAGGTGCAAGCTAGCACAGGACTTAATTGGCCTGATGCTTTACCATTGGCTCTTCTGTCCACCAGAACAGCAGTACACTCTCGTTTGGGGCTTAGCCCTTACGAAGTGATATTTGGTCGCCCAGCTAATGTATGGGGAGTTCCTCGCCCTAAGAAATACTCAGACTTGCCATACCCGATGTTGATTGACTACTTGCATGACCTTACAACTAAATTGCGTGTTCTTCATCAACAGGTTCAGAGTGCTCTACCAGAGGCTTCCACAGACCCAGGTCATTCCATCCGACCAGGTGACTGGGTCTGCACGAAAAATTTCCAACGACAGAGAAATTTGGAGCCCAGATGGAGAGAGCCACGCCTGGTTCTTTTGACCACAAGAACAGCAGTTAAAGTCGAAGGAAAGAAAAACTGGGTGCATGCCGTGCACTGCAAGAAAGTGCCTTTGCCCTTGCCTTTCGATCAGTGGGTCCGTAGAGGCATCAGTGACTCTGAAAGTGAGAAAGTTCCGCAATTTGTACCATTCAGTGATGCGCGTCTAATTGGAACACTTTCTGAGAAAGAGGACGACGACATCCTTCAAGAAGCAATACCATCGCATCGTCGCTTGAACACGACA
Source organism: Pleurodeles waltl (assembly GCF_031143425.1). Taxonomy (NCBI): domain Eukaryota; kingdom Metazoa; phylum Chordata; class Amphibia; order Caudata; family Salamandridae; genus Pleurodeles; species Pleurodeles waltl. The sequence goes on from NC_090448.1 coordinate 43,620,006, forward strand.
AATCCAGGAACATTGTTTCAAAACCAGACTGCCTCTGGACAGGAACGCTATAATTTGAGACCAAGACCAAAGAACTTGTAAATTTCTCTCCTATGTAGTACTCTATCCCGGTTGCAGGGTCACGGTAGGAGTCTTAGTTACGACCTGAGTAAGTGGCAATAGGCCTGCAGGACCTCACAGTGTCATAGGACGGTAGATAATCGTGACTACAGTGATTGAGGAAGATTGCCGTGAGCATCCACTTAGAAAGATGGAGGCTACATTAGATAAAAGAGAAAGTAAAAATGTAAAGAATAATTGTAAAGAAATATATAGTCGTTGTAGTATTGCTCTATGCGTCATTATATTGTTGTGTATTCTTTTGGCATCTGTAAACTGGATCATTATTACTCTGCAGCAAAAAGTTGTCTCTTCTCCTACCTCTACATCTTCTTCTACTATCTCTCCGCACCTATTTCACACTCTTCCCCAGCATGAACTCATCAGAAGAACTGAATACTTTAACAATTCCTTCGTCCAGTTGTTACATCAACATCAGTTAGTGATCAATACAACTGACTGTTGGGTGTGTGGACTCATACCACATACGGTAGAAAAAGGAATGCCATATTTAGTTCTTCCATTCTCCTATGAAGGTTCCGCTTGGGCTTATTTTGTCATTTTCAATAATGCATATCAAAGTAAAATTAAACAACCTGTCAGTTCACATAGTGTTGGTTCAGATTTCAGTCATAGTTTATTGATAAAGGGAATGGTAGCTATGGCTAAAATCATGGAAAAAAGTGAAGCTTCCATAGATGAAAGAAAAGCATATACCAATTGGAACATAACTAATTACATTTCCAGCCTCAATGATAAGGTTAAGCAAGGAAAATCTCCTCCGATACGGGTCATACCCCAACAAGGAAATTTCTGTCTGCAAATAAATGGTAGAACTCCAAACACCGGACAAAGAGAAAGTTTATGTTCCCATACATATGTTTATTCAGCCCTGAATTCACCGCCGTTAGTACCATCTCAAGGTACATACTTCGTTTGCCACGATAGGGCTTATACATGGTTGCCAGCTGATTTCTCTGGTACTTGTTATATAGCCTTTCTTCTTCCCCCTACATACACCGCTCCTGCGAACCATCATAAAAATAGATATGGCAGAGGGATTGTGGATTCGAAAGACACAGCAGGACAAGAGGGAGGAGATTTCCTCAAAGGATTTCTTCCCTTCTGGGGTCCAATGGCCAACAGCAGAAATATAAGGCAATTGGTTCGTGTCGTAGAAACCACCATAGACATCACTGTAGGAGCTTTAAGTAACATTACAGCTGAACTACAGGCTGATCGTCTTATGACCTTGCAGAACCGTGTTGCCTTAGACTTTGTTCTTGCGGACCGTGGTGGAGTATGCAAATTGATCGGATCAAGTTGCTGTATTTTCATACCTAATGACGCTCCGACAGTATACCAAGCTATCTCTAAGTTACACATAATCTCCGAGTCGATTCATCAGGACGAAGGAGATTGGTCCTTTTCAGAGTGGTTTTGGGGATTACTGTCCAAATGGGGTTGGAAGGTATTGACATTCTTTGGAGTAATTTTAGCTTTTATATTCTCTTGTTGTCTTTGTATGCACTGCGGTCCTGCCATCTGCAACCTATGTGCTACTGCATGTATTCCCAAACCCAAGTCACAAAGAGCAGAGAATATCAAAATGATGGTACAGCAACAGCTTGATGACCTCATGGCCATAGACATCGACTCAGATTAACATGAGTTTGTGTATCTTGCTTGAGTTCTGGCAAAAGGAGGGTCTGAGGAAATTCGATTTTTAATACGATCGTATCGACCCGCCATTTTGTGGCCCGCCGCCATTTTATGTTGCCTTCACTCAGGCAGCACAGCGAACGAAGTCCATTCTGCCTTTTCTGCTTATTCTGCAACATGGTGTTCAAAACAGCCTTCTGCCTCTATCTTTACAAGGCTGGTATTAAGGTCTGACCGAGTACACTAATCCCTGTCTGGTTTTCTAATCCTTGTTTCAACTATCTGTAGGCTCACACTATTCTCCGCCGATCTTATCTTATCGTCTGGCCTTCGCTGTCCTTTGCTAGTATTCTCTCATTTTCACAACTGTCCTCCAAACGCACACAAACTTATCGCACCACATGCAACTTCGTTGTGGATCGGTTAATGAATTAGTTCAAGGGAGGGGTGACAAACACAGCTGGAGGGGAGGCAACCTTAAGTCACTTGATACTTTGTTTTCCAATTCCTTCTATTGGTGCTGTCTTGTTTTCCGACATTTCTATTGGCTCTGTTCTATCTTTACATTATTCTTACTGGCTCCTTTCTATGTGTTCTGGGAGTGTATGTAGTTAATAAATGGTTTTTATACGGTATATAAGATTGTGCGCCACAAAGTAAAGTGGCAGTCTCCTGAGAACATACCTTGTGTACTTCTTGGACAACTGTACTAGCTGCAGCTAATAAAATCTGATCTTTTACGCCTGACAGAGTGTCCCGTGTCTCTGTTAGTTGAGGCAGGTGAATCCAAGGAGATTTTAGGCGTACCCTGCGCCGCCAGGCCCATAAGGTTCTGGTTCTTCAGCGTCTAGTTGTGGGTTCCTGGTCGGAATCTCCCTCTTACGTGTACCAGGACTAGGAAGTGTTTTTATAACTAACACGCCGGTGTTCTAAGAAACATCCCTACATAAGAATGTGTACTTTCTATGAACCCTAAAGACTAAACTTCTACCACGTCTATCGGCAATGTACCAGACTGTATCCTTGACTGAAGCACAGAGCGAGCAAGAATGTATTGTTTGAGAACTTCAGTGCTGTAGTAAGCTAAACAGTGTGATAGAAGAAAATAAAACAAGACCGTGAAACTGGCTATTGTAAAATAACAGTGCGAGGCTAAATAAAATGCATCTAGGGCAAAGTGCACAGAGGCCTAATACTTTAAGCAAACGCGCAGAAAGCTACATTAAAAATGGGTACACTACACCCTCCCCTTGTCGGTAGAAAGTGGTTTAAGCCGAAACTAAACAAAATGCCCTACGCTAAAAAATAATGAAAACCCTACAGAATTTCAACAAGTCAAGAGGACATCAAAGCACATTAAACCTCAATTTAGATGTACGTATGTGGCTAAAAGCCAAATTCAGGTGATAGTGCCAATTTTGACCAGATCCAATCTAAGCAGTGGTCATGGAAAGCAGGAGGTTCTCCACTTCGGCAGATGACAAGACCGGAAAATCCACGCCCAACACTACCAAGGAGCAGGTGTGTTCCAAAGCCCTAGTATCAACCAAGGCGGCATCCTGTATAAAGTCCGTGAACGAGTGAATATCAACTTCCTCCAGGAAGGGTATCTCGTAATCGGCCTCACGAAGCAAACGCAGCCGCCTGCGCCCATGTCTGGGAATGAGCCCTCATTGGGAACATCAACAGATCAGCATCAACCACTGGGGGGCGCTGCTGTGAGAGACAGACGTCTAGTGCATGTTCAAAAAAGCACCAACGGCACCGAAACACGGGCTGCACACAATCCAAAACCGGTCTGAATGACAGAGACCAGTCACACCCCAAATGTTCCAGGAGTGTTGCTCCAAAGTGCTGCATCATGCGTTCACGACACAGCTGCGCCGATGGGAGCGCCCACATACGTCCTTGTTGCGGCGGGACAGCCATTGCAGAAAAACAACAGCAACAGCAAAATGCCGGCTAATAAAGCCAAAGTTATCGGAAATCCCCCAAAAATGCTTCCGAAAATTGAATGAATAGCCTAAGGTATTAAACCAAATATGGAATAGAAGGTGTGAACGAAACCAACACCAACGGTTTTGAAAAAATTTGCTAATCCAGCCGTGCTGGACGCATTAAATATACATCCCACAAGTTCACCAAAGTGGCTCGGAAAGTTTGTATTTAATAGGGACTCTATTTCTGCTGATGACCTTGCCACCTGAAGTGCATAGGTCTCGCGTGCAGATGCAAGGGCCACATGCTTTTGAAACAATAAAGCCTTCAGTCTACTTAACTTGTCGAAATCCACCTTGGAAGTAGCAATTCAAGGCCATATATCCCCTACCTCCCTTAATTTAGTGGGGGGAAACAACATATTCCCGCAGCAAGTAACGACCTTGGTGACCGAAACAACGTAAACTATTCCGGCCCGCATGCCGCAACAGTCTTCACTATTAAGGAGGATGTAGCTGCCGTTTGAAAGCACCTGGAACGTGTGTTTAATCAAGGGGACTGGAACTCCCTTCAGATAGCAAGCCAAATTCGCAACCGAGGCGTTACACTCCCCATGCAAGGACAGCTGCTTACAAATCATCGAATGGCTGACTGAAGTCTTACATTCACTGCCGCTAAGAAAGACCTCTTTCATGCCATTGAGGCATTTGTACAAGAAGGGAAGCTCCCACACCTCATGGATGTAACTATCTCCCAACTTTTCATATCTGCCTACCGGAACATGTTTCAAACAAGAAGTGAATTGTAATGTAGAAATAGGCAGATTCATAACCCCGTGTATCAACCACTCAGCAGACGGTATTTCAGCCACGGTAAAAGGCAATCTTTCTAATTTCTCAATATTGAGCATGTCATAAGTCGCCTCCTTCTTAGCCATTAGTTGTTGTTGTGTTAAATTAAAGGAAAAAAATATCTCCCTGGCACTGATGTGCTGCCATGGAACGCGACCCGCCTTCAATGTCTGAAGTGTCCAACCCAACTGCATAATGGACCGACTCTGACTTTAGTCCATGATATAAAGAAGACATATCAGATCATATAATGTCTATAGCAGAAGAAACAATGTTGTTAATCGTATATATTCGGTCGGACAAGGTGTGCATTCCATTATCCCCAACGGCTAATGCCTTTTTCAAATTTTCCTGATCTATTTGCCTTAACCGGGCTGCAGCCTCCTGTTGGGAAAGTTTCCATATTTCATTATACACTTCGTACAAGAAAAGCTTCCTAAGTGGTGTCTTTGGGCCTGACAAAAAATCTTGCGAGTCAATGTTATTAGACAGAAGAGTGAGATGTGTCTTGACTGCATCTAGTGAGGATGATCTTAACCATTGTTGGCACAATTTTCCCACACTATATGTAGTAATTATGTCAGCATGTTCTGGTGATATATAGCGAGGGTCTGCCTGACTCGCTCTGAAACCCCCCGATGAGGTGACAAAACGTTGATGACACCCGTTGGTGTCCATGGGCCACAATAACCACCCACCTGGACGTGTCAATGAAGTGTTAAGTACCATTATGCACCCAGTCTGTAAGCTCGCTAAAAGTGGCATTTATGTATGTCTGCCAGTTATTAATTTTTGCAGGGACAGGTATACTAGGCATGTTCAATTCTCTAATCGATGCTAAGCCCAAACAGCTAGTCTGTTGTACTGTTTCATTTAAAAAGATCATTTGGACGGGAATGAGATGTGCTCTAAACAATGTTTCTCTACCCTTTGTCTGCCAATGTTTTGTTTGTTTCAAATCGACATTATTTGACCAATATTCATAACCTTCAATCGACAGTCGGGAAACAAAAGAATCTGAGTATATGAATTTCGTATTAGTCAACAACATTTGCTTATCTTTAGACGGAGTTAACTTAAAATAATATGACTTAGCATTCATTTGATGATGCCCAGAAAAATACGTAAATTTGTCAGAATAAGTTTTGGAACTCCCTTGCAGGGGAGTTGGGCAATGTTCCCATTGCGTATAGTCAAATATCGTTTTTGGACTACTCGCTTTATGTATAAAATGGTGCCCATAATAATTATAGTAAAACATGTCACCATATTTGTCTTTGAACTGGTAAACATCTTCATTTTCATAGACAGTATAATATTGTAATTCAGTCATCATGGAATCAACTGTCTTCACATCCCAATCATCAGATACAATGGCAGGTATTACGATATAATTCATAGATAACTTCAGGACATACGGTATTTGAATAATCTCAGTGGGACCGTATATATCAAACATTACTTTATCCCACACAATCCCATCCGTAATTGGCACTGCAGAAATGTTCACAAAGGACAAGTCTCTTCGAAACTTATGTGATGAAAAATGTGGCTTCAACACCTCCTCCACCTGTTCAACCGCTGATCTTTCAGGAAGAAAATGACCATGTATCAACAGAAAAAAGGTAATGACAAACCCTATCCAGAGAAAAAATGCTGACATAGTCAAGAAGAGCCACAGATAGTTCCAAGGAACAAAACAATACGTATCTTTAAACCAACACATCAGCTTACGTGGACCTCGGTCAGTAGTTGAAGAGGCAAACGAGTCCGATAGACCATTGTTGTCGTTGGCAAAGTACCCAGAGGCAGTTCGTGCAAAAGGTGTTGCTGTATTCAATGGAGGTGTCGGTGTTTCTCGCAGTGGTACACTGTAGATAGCACCATTCACAACGTCAGTAGTCATGGTGACTCGATCAAATGTTTCCAAATTATTTGTTGTCAGTGGAACTAAAGCGAGATCATCTTCCACCCTCCCCAAGCTCGGAGAGGTAACAGTGTTGGTATAGATAACTTGTAGCGGAACATCTTCCCCAGTAGTGAGAGGGATTCGGGAACTACTGGACGTTCCTCTTAGTCGGCTGTGCAGAATCGGCCACATGTTGTAACTTGACATTGTCAATAGAAACAAAGCGATTTTCTTTGGCACCCGGTAACGGTGGCAAAATAACAGTCCTTGTCCCGTGTATCCCCAACACAGGGACTGGTGTTCGATAAGAAGGGCCAAATTATTTTTTCACTGCGACCTTTTCACGCACAAGATCCCCAACTCTGGGAATCCAACCAGTAGGTGTTACTGGTGCATCCTTAATTCCTGTGGAGGAAGCACTTTTAGAAGAGTTATCTTCACGGAACTGTTGTAATTCCTGCAAAACAGTGACACGATCATTTATGTCCAAAGGCGTTTCTGCTGCCTCCACACCAGGACCATCAAGATCCGGAACAGACATTCGTGTTCCGAACAGACACGCATATGAAGTACGACTCCCCAGGGACCTTCTAGGCAGGTTATTTAGTGCTCTCTGAACTCCATACAGGTGGGTTAGCCAACTACGACCTGTACCTAAGACTCTCGCTGTTAAGGATTGCTTTAAATGGCGGTTTAATCGCTCCACGACAGAATTTCCCTCGGGATGAAATGGAGACGAGAACTGGAGCTGGACCCCCAACGAAGCCATGGTGTCCCTGAATGCCCTTGAGGCAAAAGCAGGGCCCTGGTCTGAATGGAATGCCACAACTGCATATGTACTGACAAAGACTCGCAAATCTTTAATAACAGTTCGAGCGTCAGCCGAGCACTGTGGCCAGACCCACACAAATCTGGAGAAAGAATCTACAGCCACTAGTATATATTTGTATGCACTATCCGGTGTGAGTGGACTGCAATGATCCAAGTACACACATTGTAATGATCTGGTCGAGACTAAGAGGGGTGTCTGCGGCGGGCACTTAGCTGTTGAAACTTTAATTTGTTGACAGATGTCACAACAAAGGACATACTGCTTAGTCTCTTTATAGAGACCAGGCCACCAGTAACGGGCCTGTAATAGCGAAATTGTGGCGGCCACGCCAGCATGTGCAGATGCCACCCCCTCATGCACTGCATTTATCAATTCTGGTCTTACAACTTTATTGGGGATCTCGCGTACGCCTACGCCTGGAATTTTAACCTCAGCGTTCAGCATACTTCCCATGAAGTATTGATATTTATTTGGAAATCCTTTAGGATAAGGCGTGCCATCAACCTTAGCTTTTATGGCAGCCATAATATCTGTGTCTGGTTTGGAACTCGAACGAGTCACTGCGGCTACAGTGGCAACTGCCACTGCCGACTTGGCGGCTTCATCAGCCAAGGTATTCCCAGCAACGTGAATTCCAACGCGCTGGTGTCCAAGTGTATGTACAACATGGACTTTCGGTAGCGTCTCCTTCAGGTCTGCTACCTTCCCCCACAACAGTCTGTATTTTATGGTGTTGCCTTTCGAATCTCTGAACCCATTCAAGCGCCAGTAATGTAGGTATTCATTAAAAGACTGGACGCAATAATATGAATCACAAACAATCAGTGTAAACTGTGTCGGCTCTGAATGTTCTAATGCCATCAGCAGAGCCTTCAGCTCAGCCAACTGTGCCGTACAATCCCCTAAAGTCTGTGTATCAGTATGTTGGGGGCAGAATTTCTCCCCCTCCATATGTCCGCTCACTACTGCACATGCAGCAGAATATTGGTGTTTTGTCCCCACCGCCGGTTGCGCAGAGCCATTGGTGTACATGACTACTTGATATTGATCAATAGGCAACGTGTCAGCGGGAACTGGATATTCAACTTCATATTGCGGAAATTCCTGAGTCTGTAACTTTGGGTCAAAAATGTAATCTACATAAGTGGCTGTTAAAGACGTAGCCCATTGTATCCATCGCGGGTGTAGTGCTTTCGCGTTAGGAACACTTGCTTTTGTAACAGCCTCTAGGGCCGGAATAGGGGAAACGATTATAATGCGTTTACTCTGGGCAAGAGGTCTTTCTTTAATAACAGCCATCTGTACAGCAGTGAGAATTTTCTCTGTAGGTGCGAAACGTTGTTCAGCACCCGAATACAAGTGAGACTTGTATCCAATCGGGACTGTCTCACCCTCATTGAATGTGACATACGTAAACCCAATGGCCCCAGCTATCACCCTGATGACCAAATGCGTCTTATTGTCCCGTGTATGTATATGTTTTGCAGCTAGGAGATCTGCTTTTAACTCCCGAAGAGTATGTGTATGTTCAATTGTCCAGAATTTACTGGAAAAATCAGGACGAATTAATTCGTTTAAAGGTTTTATGCGTGTAGCATAATCAGGAATGTATGTTCTGCCAAAATTTAGAAAGCCCAACAATGATTGGAGTTTCTTAATCTTATTAGGTGGTTGCAATTGTGCACATTTTTCAAAAAATTGTGGCGCTAGGCTCTTACCTTCATTTGACAGCTCATATCCCAGGAATATAACGCTGAGGAAGGCAATTTTTGATTTTTTGAAGTTAAATTTGTAGCCAATTTTGGCAAACCCAACAACAATGCGGGCTACCCGTCTTAAATGTTGTAGTAACTCGTCATCTGTAAGATATATATCATCTACATATGGCAATGCTTCAGGGTCCAACCCGTGTAAAATTTCAGTCACACGAGCCACAAACAGTCCCGGGCTATTCTTATACCCCTGAGGCAAACGACAGAATTTTTCTGGGAGCCTAACGCACTAAAGCCTGTGAGGTCCCTACTTTCGGGTGCTATATTCTGGCAGAAGAAACCATTTGAGATGTCTAGAGTCGTTTTGTATTTTTTCCGCACAATGTTATTCATCATTGCGGCGCTATGTGAATTTTGTATAGCATATGTACGCGTATGTCCGTTCAAATGTCTGTAGTCTAAGACTATTCTATATGAATGGTCCGGTTTAGCTACAGGCAATAAGGGATTATTCATCGGCGAGACACAGGGTTCAATTACTCCCTGGTATTCTAATTGCGTAAGTATTTCTCTCACCAGTGCCCTTGCTTCATGTTTTATTGGATATTGCGGTTGTGGCTGAGGTTCACCTTTAATCGGAATTACATGATATGGAGAATCCCTATCCCACCCTACGTTATTTCTATATAAGGTAGGTGCTTGCGCTAGAGCCCATTAGATGCTATAGGACTCTGCGAGTTCCCCTGGAACAAGTGGTGAGAACGAAGTCAGGCGGCCAATCCTGTTCAGCCAGCAAAATGTCATATATCTTGACTACACGATCCCAAAAGATTGCGTTTATAGTGCATTCAATGTCTCCTTCCAATTGTAAAGTCACTGTATACACCCTATCGGGTTCAGAGACACGCATATCTGCTGTTTCAACTTGTATGAAGTCATCAGTTGCTTTCACCTCCAGATGCTCTAGAAGATTCCGTCAAACTATTGTGACCTCTGCCGCGCTGTCTAGAAGTGCTAGGGCCCATGTCTTGTTCTTCAAGAGAACTCTCTTCTTGTGTGGCATGTCTAACTGAGACTTCCGCCACTTTTTTCTTTTTAAACTGTTGTTTTTGCTGTATCGGTTTCTCTTCCTTCTTGACAGAAACCTCTGAAGAGCGTTTTGATTCCTGTCTTGGTTTCACGTACTCTGTTCTCCGCTCTGACCGCCCACCTCTCTCATTTCTCTTTTCCGATGAGTCCTGAAAGGAACGAGATTGGCGTTTATCAGTGTATTGATATCTATCAGGCGTTTTCAAGTTATCCCTATTTCTGAGATTATACCTAGTCTGCGGGGTCTCCGCGCGCGGAGATGCTCCCCTTTCCTTTTTAGGTGTCTGTTGTTTTTTCTCCCAGCGTTTTTATTACCCCCAGGTTGCTGTTTAGTATTGTCTTTACTAATTTTCCCTTGAAACTGTGGTTTCTGTGGTCTAGCCCCTAGGCTATCTCGACCAATACTGGAATATGTTTCCTCTATTATTTTAGGCAGTTCGCGCTCCTGATCTAGTTGCGGGACGTCACGAAGACGCATACGCACAGTTAGTGCAACTGCCTTCCCTTTAAGATTACTTAGTATTATTGAAGAAACCGTGGCAAAATTGCCCATCAGTTGCAGTCCCAAATCTAAGGCTGGGGCAGCCCTGTATTCATCCTGAATCTGTTTAAGCACTTCCGGTAGGTTTGCTAATGTCGGTGTACCGTGTGCCGTTGTATAGAGCGCGGCAAACACTGTGGCCCATGTATTACAATGTTCCACTGTGGGAACCATGCCAAATGGTAAACACATAGTTTATTCTATGTTTGTCCTGAGGTCCCGTATGGGGAAATACCGCTTCCAGCGTATTAATTTTCTGTGCCAGCCAAAATGGAGTCTCCTCCCATTTGGCTGGAACTTTACCCATTATAAAGTGTACAGTCGCCGGGTTTATACCTGGAGCCACTGCTTGTTGTTGTGCTGGAGCAGCACGCCCTGGGTTTGTCTTCAGTGTCTGCATCATGAATTGTACTAGGCGTCTACATGTAGCCGTTAAGTCTGTATATAAACAACGAACTTCAGCCACTGGCATATTTGCAACTGCAGGATGTGGTGTATATGTGGCCAATAAAGGCCAGGTCGGACCATCATTACTCAGTGGACCTAACCTTACTGGCAATATTGCATGGGGTAGGGCGCCATCAAGCCAATTATTATGTTCTTGATAAGATAGAGGTATCTCTAGGTATGCGTACGTCCTGTACTCGCCAGGCGCGTTCGGAACCGTATATGTGTGAAATGCATTTGTATTCCCATCAACTGCTGGAAATGTGACCCAAGAGTAAAAAAGTTCTGTTCTATAGGCTGCATTGGCGGCCACCACAAACGTGACTGGAGCACCCTGGATCGAAATGACCATGTGCAATCAAGTGTGCCGTGAGCGGCTGTCTCATATTAAGAGCTATTTGTATAACCTGGGGATTCGCCATTAGAAAAACAGCAATGGGTCAAAGAAGGCACACCAAAACGGGGTTTTTCCTTTTAAGGTTCAAGCTTGAACAACCATCCGCTATATGTAGGATCACCTATATCGCGGTGGTGGAAGTCCTCAGTGCCACGGACGTCTCCGTTAAAGGAACCGAGGGATCATTATATTATATGAGACCGAGAGAGACTGGTGGACCCAAAAATTAGAGCCAGACCAAACGTGGGCGTCGCCATGTCGCGTAGGCTCTCATTATCCTAATGAGACTACTGGATTTTTGGGTGGCAAGATCGTTTACAGTGTGGGGGGACTAAGCCTAACCCACGGCAAAGGACCCTTATCACCCCAAATCCGGGTTGAGCTCCGGCTAACTAGCAGTGCCTTATCTCTCCCAAAGGGAAGAGACAATTGGGCAGCCGAGCGCTTGACATCTTAGTGCTTCCCAGGGAAGTCGTGGTCACTCAGATCCCAACCAGTTCTCTCATACACAGTGTGGTCTCATATAAATGACAAAGGCAGTTCAAGTTTTAAAGATTGGTTTAACAAAACGACTGCATTTTAGTTAACAAGGCGTGAGCCGCAATAACCAGAACCATACAACACAGTAGGATTGAAATAGTAACGAGGAGAGTGAAACATAAGAATAACGCTATCATGGTGCAACTAGATTACGTTCCCTCCTCTAAGTTCTATCTTGAGCACAGCATGTTAAGCTCTAAGCCTGTCTTTCAGGTTCCCCCGGGAGGATTTCAACGCTCATACCTGAGCAAAGGCCTGTGATCGGGATCAGCATCTGCAACAGGGCAATCAGCGTCTAGTTGTGGGTTCTTGGTCGGAATCTCCCTCTTACGTGTACCAGGACTAGGAAGTGTTTTTATAACTAACACGCCGGTGTTCTAAGAAAAGTCCCTACGTAAGAATGTGTACTTTCTACGAACCCTAAAGACTAAACATCTACCACGTCTATTGGCAATGTACCAGACTGTATCCTTGACTGAAGTACAGAGCGAGCAGGAATGTATTGTTTGAGAACTTCAGTGCTGAAGTAAGCTAAACAGTGTGATAGAAGAAAATAAAACAAGACAGTGAAACTGGCTATTGTAAAATAACAGTGCGAGGCTAAATAAAATGCATCTAGGGCAAAGTACACAGAGGCCTAATACTTTAAGCAAACGCGTAGAAAGCTACATTGAAAATGGCTACACTACAGTACACTCTTGTCCCTGCATGTGATGTGCAGTGAGATTCTCCCTAATGGAGTCAGGTGTCTTGGCTATTCCTTCTTTCTGGAAACTTAGGCCCTCATTATGACATTGGCGGTAAGTGCCGCTTACTGCCATGCTGACTGCCTCAAAAATACCGTGGCGGTGTACCGCTACGCGTATTATGACCCACAGATGGAAATCCACCACTATACAGACACACACACAAGTCCGCCAACCCAAAGGTCAGTGATAAAATGGCGGTAACAAAACCCACACCGTTACGCCAACAGAAATACGTCCACAGTATTATGACCCACGAATCATGGCGGCGGACATTCAACAGCGGTAAACCATTGGCGGTACATACACACATATAAAACAACACCACATTGGACAATTCAAACTACACACACCTGACACACATACACACACCACACCCACAACACTATAAAACACACACCCATACTACCCACAACCCTTTATGACAAAATAAAATTGACAACTGAGAGAGAGACATGACATGAGCACCCACTGAATCAGAGCCACAAAACACCATCACCCATACACCATCCACGCACCTCACAGCCCAACACATTACCCCACCCACCCTAACACACACCATTTACACTGCACCCATGGAACCACAAAGACACTCAAGGTTTTCAGAGGAGGAGCTAAGGGTCATGGTGGAGGAAATCATCTGGGTAGAGACACAGCTATTCGGATCACAGGCGCAGCAGACGTCGTGGACAGGGTCAACTCTGTAAGACAGCACCCCAGAACAAGGGATGACATCAGGAAGAAGTGGAACGACCTATGGGGGAAGGTGTGTTCCGTGGTAGCAAGACACCAGATAGCTGTACAGAGGACTGGCAATGGACCCCCACAACCTCCCCCACAACTAACAACATGGGAGGAGCAAGTCTTGGCGATCATGCCTCCTGAGGGCCTGGCAGGAGTAGCAGGAGGACTGGACTCTGTTAAGTCAAATCTTTACTACTTTCACTGCCCCCCACCTGCATGCCATCACAAACTCTTACTCCTACCCTCACCCTCATCACTCTACCACCTCACATATACCCCACCATCACAAACCCACCCAACCCAATCCCTGCATGCAACACCAATGCATGGACCCCCATCACAGACCCGCATGGACACCCATCACCACAGCATGCACACTAGTGACAATCACTTAGCCAACCAAATCACAACTCACACAAGCCAAAGCTGCCTTGGTAATAACACTCATAGAGGGAAACATACCCATGCACAAGATGTTACATGCAGAAACAATAACTTTGCATTTACATCCCCACAAGACACCCACACAACGTCACTGGAGAGGAGGTGCCAGCAACATCCAGTCGCCCCACAGAAGAGGCCCACAGTAATGACAGCAGCTCTGCATGCCTGGATCAGGATGACCAACCTGGCCCATCAGGGACCTCTGGACAGTCGGTGACCCAGCCACAGTCCCAAACCACCACAGATCCTCCCACCTCAGGAAACACTAGCACAGCACCCACCCGGGACACGTCAACCAGCAGTGTGTCCACCACTACAGGGACCCCAGGCAACTCCACAAACACAGGACGATAAGGGACCTGGGGTCAGTGGCAGTGGGCACACGGTTCAGGGGACAGAGGCACATGATAACAGGGAAGCTGGGAGGATTGCTGTGTGACAGGGGGAGGACAGGCCAAGGGAACCGACTCTCCACGAGGCACTCACCAACATGCTGGGAGCATACTACCATTCCCAGGAGACCATGGGCCAGATACTGGCCAAGTTGCAGGAGACCCAGCAGCTGCAGGAGAGACAGTACTTGGGGATCAGGGAGGACCTGAGGGACATCCACACTACCCTGGTCACCATTGCAGGGGTGCTGGCAGACATGGCCAACACCATGAGGGAGGCAGTGGCACACCAATGGGCCCCTGACACTAGCCACACTGATAAACATCCCTCCACCTCTGCCGACGTTAGTGGTCAGGAGGCCCTGCCACAGGAACGACAGGCCACCAGCTCCCCTCCCCTGCAGAAGGAGAACCACCACGCAAAAGTTCCCTGCGATCCAGGCATAAGCCAGAGAACATTGCCAAGACCCCCGCCAGGAAATAAGACTCTCCTGAATGTCACCATTGTGTACCACTATGTCACCCTGTCCACCTTGAACTGCCATTGCCCCACTCCATATGCCCCTTGGACAATGCACCTGTGATACCAATAGACTGGACTCTACCCTGGACATTCCTCCACCATCAACCCAGCCCATTGCAATACTCCCTACACGTATTATCACAGAAATAAACACCCTTGGAACTAATACAAGTATGTAGTCTGTCAATTGATTGGAAAATCTATTAGTTTAACAAGCTGTAAACATTGCAATTCAAATGTACAGTTATATATACATAGGAATGACCTTAAGTGGGCAGCAGTAAACACACCAGGATCCAGAGTGGGGCACAGATATCTGAAATAGAGATGCCAAAGGGTACAGTAAGTGGCCATAGATTTTGGAAAATCAGGCTGCCATGTACAATGTCCAACACAAAACTGCAAAGGAAGGTGAAGCTACAGTGTCTTACCTGTGTGTCACTGGAAGTACTGTTGAATTATAGTAGTTCTGTTGTCCACATCTTCTTCCTCTGCCTCCTCTTCGTCACTGTCCACAGGCTCCACCGCTGCCACTCGGCCATCTCCAGCCTCCTGAAGAAAAGGCTCCTGGCATCTAAAGGCCAGGTTGTGCAACATGCAACATGCAACATGCAACGATGACCTGGCACACCTTCTTGGGTGAGTAGCACAGGGAGCCACCTGTCAGATGGAGGCACCGGAATCTGGCTTTCAGGAGGCCAAAGGTGCACTCAATGATCCTCCTTGTTCACCCATATGCCTCATTGTAACATTCCTTTGCCCTTGTCCTGGCATTCCTCACTGGGGTCAGTATCCATGAGAGGTTGGGGTAACCAGAGTCACCTGTAAATCTCGAGGGATACCTGTTAGCCAGACACTCACCTTTAGGGCCAAACCCACACCCTTATACCAACAGACACTGGGTGGGGACCATGGGCTCACCTATTAGCCACACCCTGTGCCTCTGGAGTTGAGATATCACATATGGGATGCTGCTGTTCGTCAAGATAAACGCGTTATGCACAGAGCCAGGATACTTTGCATTGACATGGGAGATGTACTGGTCCACCAGGCACACTATCTGCACATTCAGAGACTGAAAGCTCTTTCAATTTCTGAACACCTTTTCATTTCTCCGGGGTGGGATAAAGGCAATATGTGTACCATCAATAGCACCAATGATGTTGGGGATATGTCCCATTGCATAGAAGTCAGCCTTCACTGTGGCCAAATCCTCCACCTGGGGGAATACGATGTAGCTGCACATGTGTTTCATCAGGGCAGATAACACTCTGGTCAGCACGTTTGAGTTCATAGGCTGTGACATCCCTGATGCCATGGCCACTGTCGCTTGGAAAGAACCACTTGCCAAGAAATGGAGCACTAACAGGACCTGCACTAGAGGGGGGATACCTGTGGGGTGGCGGATAGCTGAAATCAGGTCTGGGTCCAATTGGGCACACAGGTCTTGGATTGTGGCCCTATCAAGTCTGTAGGTTAGCATAATGTGACTGTCCTCAATTGTCGCCAGGTCCACCAGGGTTCTGTACACGGGGGTATGTCTCCATCTCCTGTTCATCCTCAGCGCTTGCACTCTAGGGTGAAAAACAGTGAGCAGATGGTCATATTCAAACATATACTCAGATTAATGTGCCTTGCTTTTTTTACAGAAACTCAGTGTGAACATGTAGGTCCGTTGATGTGCCTATGTCTGCTGTGATGCAGTTAGGTGCCATGGCCTGTGCCCCCCTGAAATGGCAGCTGCCTGACCTGTGAGGAGGGATAAGTGTAAATGAGGTAATTCTGCTGACGTTATGCGCCGTTGTGGGAGGCAGTCGACGACCGCCGTGCAACACATTATTGGTTATCATTGGGGCCTAAGGATTCCAGGAGCCAATGGTGATGTACGCTGGCGGTGACGGTACGCACCACCACGGACGTGACCGCCATTTTCTATCTGTTCACTCACTTGCTATCTGACCTTCGACAGGAGAGGACCTACACTGCAAGTGCTGCTGTGACCTGTGTCTGAAAGCGACCATGGCTCTAGTGTCTGGGGAAAGGGCCCCTGCCTTCACTTCCGAGGAGTCAGAGAGACTCGTGGATGGGGTCCTACCCCAGTACCGTTTACTTTATGGTCCTCCAGACCAACAGGTGAGTACACTGTGAGCACGATGCGTGGGGCATGAATGTATGGAATGCTGTGTGGGTAAGCCTCATGTAGGGGGGGCGGAGGCGTCCTAGGGCATAGAGTTGCATGTTCGGTGGGAAATGTATGTGTGTAAGGGGATAGGAGTGATATGGTGGGCTATGAGTATAACAGTCTGGGCGGTATGAATAATACCTTTTTTTATGTATAATTTTCTGGAGGTCAGCGCCCATCAGAAAAAGGGTATTTGGCGTGCCATCGCCAAGGAGGTGGGGACCCTGGGGATCTTTGACAGGCGGAGCACCCACTGTCGCAAACGGTGGGAGGACCTGCGCCGCTGGGCAAGGAAGACGGCGGAGGCCTAGCTGGGGGTGGCCTCCCAACGAGGAAGGGGTGCTCATCATACCCTGACCCCCCTGATGTTCCACATCCTGGTGGTGGCCTATCCGGAGTTGGATGAGCGCTGGAAGGCATCACAGCATCCACAAGGGGGTGAGTACAGATTCAGAATCATGAATTTTCACGTGTTACGGTGTTACCTGGGTGGGGGATGTGGGTCTGTGGGTGCTCCTAGGCCAGGGCGAACATGGCAGGGTAGGTTCCATAATGGGCAAGCTCAGATGCACTCCAACCCCGCATCTACTACTGGGCAGAGTCCTGTGGGTTTCAGGTGTGCAGCTAATGGCGTTAGGCATTGTATCCCATGGCCTGGTGACTAGCATTGTAAGTGGTAGTGCATGGCCTAGTGCATAGGGCTGTTCCCTGTGAGTTGTGTATGCAAACTGTAGTGTTGTTGCTGGCATTGTCCAAGTGTATCCTCTGTCTCTCCTCCCCTTTTTTGTTTTGTCATCCTGTCCTTGTGTGCATTAGCATCATCTGGCGGAGGAGCAGAGGCACCGGCGACAAAGGGAGCTGCATCCCACGTGGGCCTGGAGGCCGAATCCACCGACGGTGAGGGCGCCAGTGGGACGGAGGGCGAGGGGAGCACCACGACGGAGACAGGAGACAGTACTGACAGCGACACCTCGTCCGATGGAAGCCCCCTGGCGCTGGCAGACATCTGTGCCCACCCCAACTACAGGTACAGCTGCCACCCCTGTACCAGCACCGCCCTCCCAGCAGCCCCTAAGCGAATTTCTCCTGCCCGCTCACCCAGGAGAGTGGGCATCTCCTTTGCCCCATGCACCTCAGGCCCTGCCCCAGTCAGCACTGCTGCCCTCAGTAAGGAGGCTACTGACCCCTCTCTCAACCATACTGAATGCCATCCAGGGTCTAGCAGGGCATTTGCAACAAACAAATGCATACCTGGAGGGCATTCACTCTGGTGTGGCCTTCCCCCTCCAACTTCCTCTATCCAGTCCTATTCCCCTCAGCCCCAGCCTATCCCAAGCACACCTTCAGACCTGCATGCACCCATATCAACACAAAGAAGTGGCTCAGGCAAACACAAGCACCACACTTCATCCCACAGGCACTCACACAAGCACCATCCAGATGCAGACACACCAACACCCACTGCCTCCACTGTGTCCCCCTCCTCCTCGTCCACCTCCCTCCCAGTTGCGTCTCCACTCACACCTGCATGCACTGCATCCTCATCCACTACCTCCATTACCAGCACACCTATCACAACACGCCCCTCACTGGCTGTCACCACCCCCATATCCATGCACACGTCCCCTGTGTCCTCTCCCACTGTGTCTGTGCCCCCTCCTCCGAAAGTACACAAACACAAGCACTCAGACACCCAACAGCTTACCACCTCACAACAGCATCCAGCCCATGCACCTGCACCCAAACACAGCAGACAGACACCTCCTACAACCACTCCCTCTTCGTCCACTCCCAAACCTTCAACCTCTTCCAGCCCCAGTGTCCCTAAAAGGCTTTTCCTCGCCACCCTTGACCTATTCCCTGCCCCTCCCCCCTGTCCTGTCGCGTGGGCTCTCATTATTCTAAATGAGACTACTGGATTTCTAGGTAGCAGGATCTATAACGGTGTGGGGGACTGAGTCTGACCCACGTGTAAAGAACTCTGTCTCCCTAAATCCGGTTTTTGCTCCGGCTAACTAGCAGTGCCTCATTTCTCCCATGTGGAAGGAATGATTTGGCAGCCGAGCGCATGACATCTTTGGAACTTCTCAGGGAAGTCGTGGTTGCTCAGATCCAAACCAACTCTCTTATTTCCAATATGATCTCATATACAAATGACAAAGACAGTATAAGTTTTATATAATGTTTTAATAAAACGACTGTATTTTAGATATTAAGGCGTGAGCCGCAATAACCAGAACGATACAACACAGTAGGATTGAAATAGTCACCAGGAGAGTAAAACATAAGAACAAAGCTATCATATTGTCTAACAGTTTCTACTCTCCCTCTGCTTGTTCTATTTAGAGCACAGCATGTTAAGCTTCTAGCTTGCCTATTAGAATCACTGTGGAGACATCAGCCCTCATACCTGAGCAAAGACCTGTGATCTTGGTTCAGCATCTGCAACGAGGCAGTCAGCGTCTAGTTGTGGTTCCCTGGTCGGAATCTCCCTTTTGCGTGTATTGGGACAAGGAAGTGATTTTATAACTAACATGTCATCGTGATCACAAAATGTCCCTACGCAGGAATGCCAAGTCTAAACTCTTACCACGTCTATCGGCAATGTACCAGACTGTATCCTTGACTGAAGCACAGAGTAAATATGTTATGGAGAACTCCAGTGCTGAAGTAGGCAAAACAGTGTGATATGAATAAAAAAACAACACCGTAGAACTGGCTATTTGAAATATAACAGTACGAGGCTTAATAAAAAGCATGTAGAGCAAAGTGCACAGAGGCTCTAAGCTGTCAGCAAATGAATAAAATATATTCAGGGCAGAGTGCACAAAGGCCTAGAGCCTGAAGCTAAAGCGCAATGAATACGTAAAACTAACCACACTACACCCTCCCCTTGTCGGTAGCAAGTGGTTCCAATAATATAAAAGGATGCCCCAAATATAAACAATACCTAAAACAATTATTTCGACAAGGTGAGAAGACAACAAAGTCATAAATTTAGGTAACATGTGATCATAAAGCCAAATTCAATATAGTGTCAATTTCGTAAAAATCCAATCGTCAGATAGAAGCAATAGAACGCAGGAGTTCCTCCACTTCGATATATGTCAATATCGGAAGATCCACGCCACAAAGTACCATGGAGCAGGTGTGATCCAAAGCCCCAAAACCATTCAGGGCGGCACCCCGTGCAGGGCCTATGAAAGAGACAATACCATCTTCCTCCAGGAAGGGAATCTCATAAACTGCCTCACGAAGTAAGCACATCCGTAGTGCACAAGTCTGGGAATGAGCCCTAATCGGGAACATCAACAGATCAGTATCGACCATTGGAGGGCGCTGCAATGAGAGACAGAGAGCCAGTGCATGTTCAAATGAGCACCAAAGGCATCGAAACACGGGTTGCACACAATCCAAAACTGGTCTGAATGACAGAGACCAGTCGCACTCCAAATGTCCCAGGAGCGTCGCTCCAAAATGCTGCATCATGCGTTCACGACACAGCTGCGCTGACGGGAGCAGCAATACAGGATCTCGTCGTGACGGGACAGCCATTGCGAGAAAATAGCAACAACAGCAAGACTCCAGCCAATAAAGCCAAAGTAATCGGGAAACCCCCAAAAATGCTTCCGAAAATAGAATGTATAGCCGAAGGTATCAAACCGAATATGGAAGAGAAGGTATGAGCAAAACCAACACCAACGACTTTGAAAAAATGTGCAATACCAGCAGTGCTGGATGCATTAAATATACGTCCCACAAGTTCACTGAAGTGATTCGGAAAGTTAGTATTCAAAAGGGACTGTATCTCTGCCGATGACCTTGCCACTTGAAGTGCGTAGGTCTCGCTAGCAGATGTAAGGGCCAAATGCTTTTGAAACAATAAAGCTTTTAGCCGACTCAACTTGTCGAAATCAACCTTGGAAGTAGCAATATGAGGCCAGATGTCCGCTACCTCCCTAAATTGAGTGGGGGGAAACAACACATTCCCGCAGCACGTAACGGCCTTGTTGACAACGACGATGTAAACTATTCCGGCACGCATGCCACAGAAGCGTTCGCTGTTAAGAACAATGTAACTGCCGTTAGAAAGCACCTGGAAAGTGTTTTTAATAACCGGGACTGGAACTCCCTTCAGATAACAGGCTAAGTTAGCAATCGAAGCGTTACACGCCCCGTGCAAGGACAGCTGTTTACAAACCATTGAATGGCTGACAGAAGCTTCGCATTCGCTGCCGCTAAGAAAAACCTCCCTCAAACCATTAACACATCTGTACTGAAAGGGAAGGTCCCACACCTCGTGTATGTAACTGTCTCCCAATAGTTCATATCTACCCACCGGAATATGCTTCACACACGAAGTAAATTGCAAAGTAGAAATAGGCAAATTAATAACCCCATGAATCAACCATTCAGCTGACGGAATCTCAGCTACCGTGAAAGGCAGTTTCTCTAATTTCTCAATATTTAACATAACATATTAAAAGAGATAAAGATCTCTTTGTCACGAACATGCTGCCATGGAACGCGACCCGCCTTCAAGGTCTGAAGAGTCCAACCCAGCTGCATGATGGACCGCGTCTGACTCTGCCCATGATATAAAGAAGACATGTCCGATTTAATAATGTCAATGGCAGAGGAAACAATGCTGTCAATCGTGTAAACACGGTCAGAAAGGGTATGCATGCCATTATCAACAACAGACAAAGGGGGTCATTCTGACCTCGGCGGTAAAAGGCGCCTACCGCCGGTCAGAAATCCTCCATAATCCCGCCGCGGTCGCGGAAACCCGCCACGGTCATTCTGACCCGCAGAAGGCAAACCTCCTGAAAATCCGACCGCCACAACAGACCGCCAGACCAGCAGTCGGCGGAAAGGTGGAGGTGACCAAACCTCCACCGTCACGCCAACAGAAATACGCCCATGCCATTACGACCCACGAATCCACGCGGCGGTCATTCAAACGCGGTATTCCATTGGCGGGACACACCGGCGCGGTCAGAATACACACAAACGAACAAAACTCAGCCACATTGGACGATTTGAATCCCACACACCTGATACACATACACACACCACTCCCACACACACAATACAATATAAAACACACACCCACATCACCCACAAACCCCTACGCTTAAAAATTCGTAAAGAAGACAAGAGCGAGACACCAGCATCCAAAACATACCAGCCACAGCCACTCAACACCATCACCCACACACTATCCACACACAAAACAACACACACCACCACACTCAACTCACTTAAATACACATACTCCACCCCACACATCATACACACCACCCCATGGCACCCCAAAGACAACCCCGCTTCACAGACGAAGAACTCAGGGTCATGGTGGAGGAAATCGTTCGGGTAGAGCCCCAGCTGTTCGGCACACAGATACAATACACCAGCATTGCCCGGAGGACGGAGCTATGGCAGAGGATTGTCGACAGGGTGAACGCAGTGGGACAGCACCCCAGAAATCAGGAAGACATCAGGAAGCGATGGAACGACCTACGGGGGAAGGTGCGTTCCATGGTATCCAGGCACAACATCGCCGTGCAGAAGACTGGCGGAGGACCCCCACCTCAACCCCCACAATTCACATCATGGGAGGAGGAAGTCTTGAACATCCTGCATCCTGACGGCCTCGCAGGAGTCGGTGGAGGAATGGATACTGGTAAGTTGAAGCTTCAATACTGCTTCCCCCCCACCTGCATGCCAAATCAGACCCCAACCCTCACCCCCATCCTCGAACCCCCACCCTGACCCCCACCCCCATCCTCACCCCCACCCTCACCCCCACCACCATCCTCACCCCCACCCCCAGCACACCTATTCCCCGCCAATGTCTCACCATCACAACCCACACATCCCAAAACCTAGGCCTGCATGCGTCCACTAAGCATGGACACCCATCACCAAAGCATGCCCAATGCATATACACATCCCCCCCACAAGCCACCCTCACCAAAGCCCCCACACACGAATGCCAGCACTTGGGGACACGAGAACCCATAGATACACCCATATGCCACTCATTGAAACTATAACCATACCTCTATACCCCTGCAGGACCCGACCGTCAACACACCGCGGCGGAGGGGCCAGAATTATCCACACCCCCCACCCAAGAGGCCGTCAGCGATGACAGCAGCTCTGTCGATCTGGACACCGATGACCAGCCCGGACCATCGGGGACCTCTGGACAGTCGGTTCCCCTCACACAGGCACAGGCCACTACAGACCCTAACCCCTCTGGGAACACCAGCACAGCTCCCACCCAGCGGGCCCATGCCTCTGTCTCCAGGGCGCGTCAATCTGCGGTGTGTCTACCACTACAGGGCACCCAGGATAACCCACCACCCCAACAACAACAGGGACCTGGGGGCAGTGGTAGTGGGCACACCGGCCAGGGGGCAGAGGCCCAGGGAAACAGGGCAACTCGGCGGGCAGCTGTGCGACAGGGGGGGGAGGAGAGGCCCAGGGAACCCACTCTCCACGAGGTCCTCACCACCATCATGGGAGCATACAACCGCTCCCAGGAGACGATGGCGACGGTACTGGCCCGGTTCCAGGAGATCCAGGTGCTGCAGGAGGAACACTATCGGGGGTACAGGGAGGACATCAGAGCCATCAACACCACCCTGGTTACCATGGTAGGGCTGCTGCAGGACCTCGTAAACAGCAGGGCGGACACTGAACAACACCCAAGGGCCCCTGCCACTAGCCTGGACCAAGAACAGCCATCCACCTCCGCCGGCGCTAGTGGACAGGAGGCCCCCGCACAGCAGAAGCCCACCAGACCCCCACCTCCTGCAGGAGAAGAACCACCCCGCAAGAGGGCCCTGAGATCTCGCAAGAAGACAGAGTAGGATGTCAAGACCCCCGCCAGCAAAGGATACCACCTGATGTCATCCCACTGTCCCACATTGTCACCCTGTCCATCCTTGAACTGCCCATGCTCCATCTCTCCACAGGCCTCTGGACAATGCACCTGTGTGACTGTTCACTGGACTCTGCCATGGACATTCCTTCACCATAGCCCCCACCCACTTGAAACCACCCATCCCATTTTGAGCACTGAAATAAACACCTATTTTGCACCAAAATATCAGGAGTCTGGCTGTGATTTCAATAGATTGTAATTGACATGACAGTGCAAATATGTCCTTGTACATGGTGAAGTCAACAAACAGCTGCCACAAAGCTGTAGTCCATGGGGAAACGAAGCACAGGACTCGTAGTGGGGACCCCAGATCTGAAATCGGGAGGGAAAAGCCAAAACTCAGTCATCATACACTGGGGCAAATAGACAGGCAGCAGAGATGCTGCAGAGTAGTTAACATTTACTAAATTATCTTTGAAATGTTACCTGTGTCCTATTGGAAGTACTGTTCAATGATTCTGTCCCTGTTGTCTGTTTCGGCCCCGTCGTCTTCCTCCTCGTCACTCTCCTCAGGTTCCACCGCTGCCACAAGACCACCGTCTCGACCATCCTCCTGCAGGAAAGGCACCTGGCGGCGCAAAGCCAGGTTGTGAAGCATGCAGCAGGCCACGATGATGTGACACACCTTCTTAGGTGAGTACATTAGGGATCCACCGGTCATATGCAGGCACCTAAACCTGGCCTTTAGGAGGCCAAAGGTGCGTTCGATCACCCTCCTAGTACGCCCATGGGCCTCATTGTACCGTTCCTCTGCCCTGGTCCGGGGATTCCTTACTGGGGTCAGTAGCCACGACAGGTTGGGGTACCCAGAGTCCCCCACTAGCCATACACGGTGTCTCTGTAGCTGTTCCATCACGTAAGGGATGCTGCTATTCCTGAGGATGTAGGCGTCATGCACTGACCCTGGGAATTTGGCATTTACATGCGAGATGTACTGGTCAGCCAAACACACCACCTGGATGTTCATTGAATGGTAATTTTTTCTGTTCCTGTACACCTGCTCCCTGTCTCTTGGGGGAACCAAAGCCACATGGGTCCCATCAATGGCACCAATTACGTTGGGAATATGTCCAAGGGCGTAGAAATCACCCTTCACTGTAGCCAATTCGCCCACCTCAGGGAAAATGATGTAGTTCCTCACGGATTTCATCAGGGCAGACAACACTCTGGATAACACCTTCGAAAACATGGGCTGAGACATCCCGGAAGCAATTCCCACGGTTGTCTGAAATGACCCACTTGCCAAGAAATGTAGTACTGACATGACCTGCACCAGAGGGGGAATCCCTGTGGGTTGGCGGATGGGGGACATCAGGTCGGGCTCCAGCTGGGCACACAGTTCATGGATAGTGGCACGGTTAAGACGGTAGGTCAGGATAATGTGGCGTTCTTCCATTGTCGACAGGTCCACCAGCGGTCGGTACACGGGAGGATTCATCCGTCTCCTCGCCCAACCCAGCGGACGGTGCCTAGGAAGGACAACATGGAGCACACAGTCAGGCAACCCACAGGTACGTACTCACAGCTAGCACAGTATACGATTCTCTATGCAGTGAATGGTGTGTCTGAGTGGCTATGCAAGGCCTAGGCCTGTGTGACGCAGTTGAAATTGAGCCATGTGGGCCCTGGAAATGGCGGCTGCCTGACCTGTGAAGTGTGACAATGGGATGTGAGGTCAATGCGCTGGCGTGGCACACCGCGGCGGGCGGCGGGCGAAGACCGCGGCGCGAAGCCGCATTGGTTAACATTGAAGCCTATGGGTTTCAGGAGCCAATGGCGAAGGGCGCCGGCGGTGGCGGGACGCACCGCCGCGGTACGCACCGCCGCGGACGTGACCGCCATTTTCTATCTACTTATCCACTTGCGACTTGAACTTTCACAGGAGAGGACCTATACTGCAAGTGTTGCTGTGACCTCGGTCTTGAAGGGACAATGGCTGCTGCGACTGGGGAAAGGGCCCCTGCCTTCACTGGAGAGGAGTTGGAGAAACTTGTGGATGGGGTCCTCCCCCAGTATGCGCTACTCTACGGTCCTCCAGACCAACAAGTGAGTTTAATTCAATATGGATTTGGGGCCACTGGCTGGCTTGGGGGCCTGGCGGGGATGGGGGGCATGTTGGGGCTGGCGGGGGGCATGGCGGGGATGGGGGGCATGTTGGGCATGGCGGGGGGCCTGGCGGGGGGCCTGGCGGGGATGGGGGGCATGTTGGGCATGGCGGGGGGCATGGCGGGGGGCCTGGCGGGGATGGGGGGCATGTTGGGCATGGCGGGGGGCATGGCGGGGGGCCTGGCGGGGATGGGGGGCATGTTGGGCATGGCGGGGGGCATGGCGGGGGGCCTGGCGAGGATGGGGGGCATGTTGGGCATGGCGGGGGCCTGGCGGGGATGGGGGGCATGTTGGGCATGGCGGGGGGCCTGGCGGGGATGGGGGGCATGTTGGGCATGGCGGGGGGCATGGCGGGGGGCCTGGCGGGGATGGGGGGCATGTTGGGCATGGCGGGGGGCATGGCGGGGGGCCTGGCGGGGATGGGGGGCATGTTGGGCATGGCGGGGGGCCTGGCGGGGATGGGGGGCATGTTGGGCATGGCGGGGGGCATGGCGGGGGGCCTGGCGGGGATGGGGGGCATGTTGGGCATGGCGGGGGGCATGGCGGGGATGGGGGGCATGTTGGGCATGGCGGGGGGCCTGGCGGGGATGGGGGGCATGTTGGGCATGGTGGGGGGCCTGGCGGGGATGGGGGGCGTTGGGCCACTGGAAAGGAAAATGCTGAGAAACTTGAACGTGGTATTTCTCCCTCCCTGTACGTGTCACATAGGTCCGCGCCCATGAGAAGATCGGGATTTGGCGTGCCATCGCCAAGGTAGTCCGGGCCCTGGGGGTCCACCATCGACGGGGCACCCACTGCCGCAAGAGGTGGGAGGACATCCGCCGCGGGACCAAGAAGACCGCCGAGTCTCTGCTGGGGATGGCCTCCCAACGTAGGCGGGGTGCCTGCCGTCAACTGAGCCCCCTGATGTTCCGGATCCTGGCGGTGGCCTACCCTGAATTGGATGGGCGCGTGAGGGCAGCACAGCAGACACAAGGGGGTGAGTACAAGCATTATCTACTCTGTTGTCGCGCAGTGGAGGTGTCTGGGTGGGGGAGGAGGGCTGGGGGTCCCCCTAGGCCAGGGCGATATCTGTAGGCTGGGCACCCCCGTAAGCCCCTGTGTCCCCAGCCACCACCCTCAGTAGTTTGTCAGTACAGCCATCCCTGGGCCGTGTCATCCATGGGTGCAGTTGTCAACTCTAGGCGTGTAGGCCATGTTCCACGGAATGCGTAGCGTACCCCAAGTGCGCAACTTAGTGCAGGGGGCATCTGTGTCTGTCATGTCCGCTAACTGTACCGGAGATCCATGTACTCAATATCCCTTTATTTCTCTCCCCCCCCCCCTTTTTGTTTGTCTTTCTGTGCTTGTGTGCATCAGCATCATCAGGCGGAGGAGAAGTGGCATCGGGGCAGGAGGGAGCTGCATCTCACATGGCCCAGGAGGGCCATGCCACAGAGTCAGACTGGACCAGTGAGACGGAGGGCGAGGGGAGCTCCACGACGGGGACGACTGGAGCCTGCAGCGACACGGACACGTCCTCGGAAGGGGGCTCCCTTGCGGGGGTGGCACCATCCGTGCCCCCCGCCATTACAGGTACAGCCGCCACCCAGCGCACCATCTCCGCCCTCCCAGCAGCCCCTCCGCGTTCGCCCCGTGCCCGCTCTGCCAGGAAGCCGGGCATCTCCTTCGCCCCAGGCACCTCAGGCCCTGCCCCTGTTACCCCCGCTGCCCTCAGTGAGGAGGTCATTGACCTCCTCCGAACGCTCATTGTTGGGCAGACTACCCTTTTGAATGCCATCCAGGGGGTGGAGAGGGAGGTTCATCGCAGCAATGCGTACCTGGAGGGCATTCATTCGGGTCAGGCTGCCCATCAGCGATCGTTCCAGGCTCTGGCCTCAGCACTGACGGCAGCCATTGTCCCTGTCTCCTGCCTGCCTCTACTAACTCCCTCCTCCCAGTCTCCTGTTCCTCTGCCTGTCCCACCCACACCATCAGACCAGCCTGCACACACCTCAACACCCAAGAGAAGCTCATCCAAACATAAGCACCACAGATCACGCAGACATTCACACACGCAACATTCCGATGCAGACATGCCAACAGTCACTACCACCTCTGTGACCCCCACCTCCTCGTCTCCCTCCTCCCTCCCTGTGACGTCTACACTCACACCTCCATTCACCTCACCATCAGCCAGTGTTTCCATCACCAGCACACCCTCCACTCCAGTCCGCACACGTGCAGTCACCACCCCCACTGCCATTTACACGTCCCCTGTGTCCTCTCCCACTGTGTCTGTCACCCCCTCTTCCACACCACACAAACGCAGCCACCCACCCACCCAACAGCCATCCACCTCACGACAGCCTATCCCTCCTGCACCTGCACCCAAAGACAGCAAACGTGACTCACCTACAACCACATCCTCTCCCTCCACTCCCATTCCCACTGTACCTACCACTCTCCATTGTCCCAAGAAGCTCTTCCTCGCCACTACTAACTTCTTTCCTGACCCTGAGCCCCCCCCTCCTTCTCGTCGGGGTAAGAAGAGCACCTCAGCCACCACCAGCCCTGCAGCCCCCTTGACAAGGGTGCAGGGGTATTGGAGCCCGCCAGCCCGCATGTCTGGATCTTCGCCCAGCAGCAAGGGGACAGCCAGCCCACCCCCTGGGAAGAGGAGCAGAAGGCGGAAGGGGCGCCGCAGGAGCCCGCCTTCTACATCCCCCCCGGACACCACCCAGAGACAGTCACCAGCCACAGCTCCAAAGGGAGGAAAGGGCCACAGGCCGACGACTAAGGAGGGCAAGGGCAGCAAGTTGGAGAGGTCAGGCAGCAGGCCTGCTGCCCAGGAGGAGCCCACCACCCCCATAGCCGCTGCCCCGGGAGGAACCGGCACAGCTGCCCCGGGAGAGCCCACCACCCCCATAGCCGCTGCCCAGGGAGGACCCAGCCCAGCTGGCCAGGAGGGCCCCACCACCCACAGCCCAGGTGGGCAGTGAAGGAGCACCATCCCCGCTGCCCAGGAGGGCACCACCAGGCAATTAGCAGTTGGCCATAGACCGTCCGCCGTCTCAAGAACCGCTGAACTGGGCCCCGCCGTCTCAAGAACCGCTGAACTGGGCCCTTCAAGGCAAGAAGCGCTGAACTGGGCCCCGCCGTCTCAAGAACCACTGAACTGGGCCCTTCAAGGCAAGAACCGCTGAACTGGGCCCCGCCGTCTCAAGAACCGCTGAACTGGGCCCCGCCGTCTCAAGAACCGCTGAACTGGGCCCCGCCGTCTCAAGAAGCGCTGAACTGGGCCCCGCCGTCTCAAGAACCGCTGAACCTGGCCCCGCCGTCTCAGGAACCGCTGAACTGGGCCCTTCAAGGCAAGAACCGCTGGCCCTTTGGCAGACGTGGCAGGGCAGGATCTATCTCGGGCAGGGCTGCAGGATGTCCTCTGGCCAACTTGCCTCCTCCAGTGGCAGTGGGGTCTGTTATGGACTGTATGGACTGTGGCTTTGCTCTCCCCAGGATGGCCCAGTGGGCAGGCCACCCACTGTATGGACTGTATGGACTGTGGCTTTGCTCTCCCCAGGATGGCCCAGTGGGCAGGCCACCCACTGTATGGACTGTTTGGACTGTGGCTTTGCTCTACCCAGGATGGCCCAGTGGGCAGGCCACCCACTGTATGGACTGTATGGACTGTGGCTTTGCTCTCCCCAGGATGGCCCAGTGGGCAGGCCACCCACTGTATGGACTGTATGGACTGTGGCTTTGCTCTCCCCAGGATGGCCCAGTGGGCAGGCCACCCACTGTATGGACTGTATGGACTGTGGCTTTGCTCTCCCCAGGATGGCCCAGTGGGCAGGCCACCCACTGTATGGACTGTATGGACTGTGGCTTTGCTCTCCCCAGGATGGCCCAGTGGGCAGGCCACCCACTGTATGGACTGTATGGACTGTGGCTTTGCTCTCCCCAGGATGACCCAGTGGGCAGGCCACCCACTGTATGGACTGTTTGGACTGTGGCTTTGCTCTCCCCAGGATGGCCCAGTGGGCAGGCCACCCACTGTATGGACTGTATGGACTGTGGCTTTGCTCTCCCCAGGATGGCCCAGTGGGCAGGCCACCCACTGTATGGACTGTTTGGACTGTGGCTTTGCTCTCCCCAGGATGGGCCAGTGGTCATGGAGTCCCCTCGTGGATCTGGCGTCGTGTACTCAAGTGGCTGAGGTGCCCCCCCTTCCCTTCCCCCTGAGGTGCCTGTCCTATTTTCTTTCTGATGCCCCTGCAGTGTTCTCTCCGTGGAGTTCTTGTCGTGGGACTGGGCCTTGCCCCTTTGCACAGGACCCCTGTGATCCACGGACAGTGGTTGGACTACATTTAGTAGCTGTATATATTTTGTACATAGTTTATTTATTTATTGGGATTACTGGTGTCCATATTTCAATATATCTGCCCGTTTATGATCTCTTCTTTTGGTCTTTGCATTATTTCGGAGGGGGGTGGTTTGTGGGTTGTGACAGTGATCTGTGGGAATGCATTGATGTGTGTGTTGTAGTGGGTGTGGGTGGGTGGGTGTGTGCCGGTAATCTTTTCCCTCCCCTGTGTCGTAGGTGCCGTACTCACCGATGTCTTCCGCGCCGCCGGGCGTGCTCCTGGTATATGAGGAGGAATAGGAGTGCGGGGATGACCTGCAACTCTGGCTCCATACTGCCGGAATCTCGCGTGGAGTGCGTAGAGGTGAGCGTTTTCCCGTTCGTAGTCTTTTTCCGCCGTGTTCTTATCGGCGGTGCTCCCGCCCCGGAAAAGGTGGCAGATTGGTGGGTCGTAATAGGGTGGGCGGTACTTTGTCTGCCGCCGGGCTGTTTGCGGGAACCGCCGCGCTGTTTGTTTGTACCGCTGTGGCGGTCGGAGTGTTAAGTTGGCGGGCTGTGTTGGCGGTTCCCGCCAGGGTCAGAATTGCATATTTTAGACCGCCGGCCTGTTGGCGGCTTGGCCGCCGCTTTATCACCGACCGCCAGGGTCAGAATGAGGGCCAAAGTCTGCATCAGATTTTCCTGATCAATCTGCCTCAACCGGGCTGCAGCCTCTTGTTGTGAAAGCTTCCAAATCTCATTATAAACCTCGTATAAGAACCTTTTCTTCCGTGGTACTTTGGGACCTGACAAAAAATCTTGTAAATCAGTATCATTAGACAGTAACGTGAGATGTGACTTAACTGCATCCAGCGTGGATGACTTCAACCATTGCTGACAAAGCTTCCCCACACTGTATGTAGTTATAATATCAGCATGTTCTGGTGATACGTAACGAGGGTCTGCCCTACTAGTCCTGAACCCCCCTGAAGAGGTGACAAAACGTTGATGACACACATTAGTGTCTACAGGCCATAATAACCACCCGCCGGGATGTAACGATGAAGTGTTAAGCGTACCATTCTGGACCCAATGTGTAAAGTCACTAAAAGTAGCATTCACATAGTGCTGCCAATTTGTTAATTTAGAAGGGACAGGTATACTAGGCAAAGTCAACTCCCTAATTGTCGCTAAGCCCAAACAGCTAGTCTGTTGTACTGTGTCACTGAGGAAAATCATCTGCACAGGGATAATACATGCTCTAAATAACGTGTCCCTGCCTTGCATTTGCCAATTTTTCGAACCCCAAACACTTTTTAAGTCAACAGTTTTAAACCAGTATTCATACCCCTCGACCGAAAGTTTAGATACAAACAAATTTGAATACAGTAATTTAGTATCGGTCAATAACATTTGCTTATTAGAATACGGTGTAACTTTAAAATAGTAGGACTTAGCATTCCGTTGATCATGCCCAGAAAAATATGCAAATTTATCATAATACGTTTTCGAACTCCCTTGTGGAGGAGTCGAGCAATGTTCCCATTGCACATAATTAAACATGGGCTTAGGGCTACTAGCTTTATGAATAAAATGGTGTCCATAATAGTTGTAGCAAAATATGTCACCATGATTATCTCTAAATTGGTAAGCATCTTCATCGTCATAGACAGTATAATATTGCAAATCCGTTAGCATAGAATCTACTGTCTTCACATCCCAATCATCAGAAACAATGCCAGGTATAACAATATCATTCATTGATAATTTGAGGGCATACGGTATTTGAATCAATTCAGTGGGACCATATATATCAAACATTACTTTATCCCACACAATTCCATCCGGAACTGGTATTGCAGAAATGTTTACAGTGGACA